>NW_020954608.1:28311418-28683521 GCF_900497805.2 Vombatus ursinus | reverse complement strand
GTGTGTGTGTGTGTGTGTGTGTGTGTGTGTGTGTGTGTGTGTGTGTGTTGAGCTCTCAGTATGGGAATTCCTTCCACAGTCTCCTTGGGATAGTCCTAGGTAATGATAATAATTGAGGGGACCCCTCCCCCACCAAACACACAATTGTCCTATGATCTGCTAAACCAGGGGCACATCTCTATTGAAAGGGAGAGAGAACTTATTCTCTCCCTCTCTTCTTCCTCTGTTTTGAATGTATGACTTAGGACTTTGACAGCTGTCCTTTGGCTTCTTCAAAGTTGACTCTGACACAAGCTCTTCAAGAAGAATACCACTGTTATGAAAATGATCCCAAGCTATGCCCTGGCTTGCTAGAAGAAGTTGCTCAGAGGCAAAGTGAAAGTGAAATACCTGTTGAGCAGTCCCACAAAGAATTTCATGTTTTCAGTATCAGTCTCTCAGGAGAGTATAATAGGAGCTATAATTTACTATTCCATATTTTAAGTGTTTTGTCATTGTGAGCTTATGAGTCTTTTGTATATTAAGTATGTCTTTGTTAGTGAAGAAAATAAATATCTGTACTATAACTGATCTTTATTGTACATAGAGTACCTTTGTAGAAGAGACCCTGCTAATCTCTGTTGGGAAACTCCACAATAAACCATTCCTAAGCTTTGTTTGAGAGCATTTCCCCAGAATCCCCTAAGTGGTGGCATAATAAGTTAGAGATAATAGGAAAAACTTGACCTCTCTCTTTAGATGCCAAGTTTTGCCCATTCTGATTTAATTATACCTATCTCTAAAATGAAAAAAAAAATCAAACATTCCTTGCTATCCTATGGATTTGTGATTTTTATGTAGTGAACATTGAAAGCAACATGATGACAGTAGAAAGAGCACTAGTTTGGGAGTCAAATGGTTCAAATCCTACCTTTGATGCTACTTGTACCTTACCTTGGGCAAGTCATTTAAACTCTTGGACCCGAGTTTCCTCATTTGTAAAGTCAGAGGGTTGGATTGGATGTTCTTTGATGTCCCTTCCAGTTTTAGATCTTTAATATATTCCTCCTCCTCTGCCTCCCTCCTTCCCTACCCCCCCTTCTCCCTTACTCCCATCTTCCTCCTCCCAACTAGATGGCCACATGAGTTCAGGAGGTCCAGAGGTCACATAAGAGGTCCCACTGGCAACTGAAGGTGGTAGTAATGGCCACTAGAGTGGTATTGGTTGATGACAGAGGAAGTACCTGCAGATAGATGGATGTATAAAGATAGATGGCAGCAACTTTAGGGAGTAAGACCTGGCAGGTCAGCTGTGAACCCAACAGAGATATTGGCCCTTACAGCCCAGCAGTTTTTACACATGAAAGGGTAATTTCATAAGAATTCTATGAAGGAAGAAAAGAACTTCCAGTAACAAGGAGCTGTGAGGTACTCCTTTGCCACATGTGTTCTCTGTGTGCCTCACTGCTACTGTACTTTAAATTTCAACCCACTTTACCCAGGGCCCTTGTGTATGCAAGGCAAGAGTGCCTCAATGGTTTAGAGAGGATATTTTTGTAACTATTGTTTTTGCTATACCATCTCAGTAAATACTTTAGCTAAAAACTGAGTGAGACTACTAGGTTGATAATCAGTAGGATATAAACTGATGGGGGCTTATAAGAAGTAGTAGTGGAGATGGATCCCCTCAGAATTATTCCTACAACATTGAAAGTAGTGGTTGTAGTAGATATCCTCTGGGGACTCAAACTTCTGAGTATTAGTGAAAGCTTGGGAAGTAGTGCAGAAAGAGTGTTAAATTAGTATTTCTGTGGGAAAAAGTGTTGTCCAGTGTATATTGAGACTGCTCTCCCAAAAAGGGCCCCTGATAGGGGAAGCAAGGATGTTCTTTATCACCACTATTATTCAATATTGTATTACAAAAGCTAGCTATGGCAAGAGAAAGAAATTAGAGGAATAAAAATAGGCAATGAGAAAACAAAACTATCACTCTTTGCAGATTATATGATGGTTTACTTTGAGAATCCTAGAGAATAACTAAAAAGAGTTGGAACAATTAATAATGTAGGCAAAGTTGCAGGATATAAAATAAGCCACATAAATCACCAGCATGTCTATATATCACCAACAAAGTCCAGCAGCAAGAGATAGAAAGAGAAATTCCAATATAATGCAGACATTATAAAATACTCAGGAGTCTACCTGCCAAGACAAATCCAATACTATATAAACACAATTACAAAATACTTCTCACACAAATAAAGACAAATCTAAATAACTGGAGAAATATTCATTGCTCGTGGGTAGGATAAGCTAATATAATAAAAATGACAATTCTACCTAAATTAATTTACTTATTTAGTGCCATACCAATCAAACTAAGAATTATTTTATAGAGATAGGAAAAAATCATTTAAAAATCATCTGGAAGAACAACAGGTCAAGAATATCAAGGCAATCAATGAAAAAGAAATGTAAAGGAAGCAGTACCAAATTGCAAACTGTATTACAAAGTGGCAGTCATCAAAACAATCTGGTACTGGCTAAGAAATAGAGCAATGGATGAATGGAATAGATTAGGTATACTGTTGTTCAGTCATTTTTCAGTTGTGTCTGACTCTTCATGACCCCATTTGGGGTTTTCTTGGCAAAGATACTGGAGGGGTTTGCCATTTCTTTCTCCAACTCATTTTACAGATGAGGAAACTGAGGAAAACAAGGTTAAGTGACTTGCCTAGAGTCACACAGCTTATAAGTGTCTGAGGTCAGATTTTAACTCATGAAGATGAGTAAAGACCACCTAACTGTCCTACCTTTCACCTAGGCTATTATAATAACCCTATTTATTGGTCTTCTTGCCTCCTCAATCTCTATCTACCCTTTATACCATTGCCAAAGTATGCTTTCAGATGTATAGGTCTGATCACATTTCTGCACTATTCAAAAATATTCAATAGCTCCTCATTGTCTACCAAATAAAATACAAACTCCCTGTCTTGAAATTCAAGGCCCTTGATAATCTAGCTCTGGCCTGCCTTTCCAGACTTATTTCATACTACTCTCCTTCAAACATTATATTTCAACCTTTCCATTCTCAGATCTGTGATCCCAGACTTCATCTTGAGCTGTTTATTCATTTGTAACAGACTGCCCTATTCCCTCATTCTCTTCCTATTGAAATCTTTTTCTATATTCAAAATCAAGCTGAGGTGCTCACCTAATTGAAGATGGGAAGAGGACCAGCTTATGCAAGAGAATGAAAGATTGTCAATAGACAAGAAAAAGTTAGGGCAGTAGGCAAGAAAAAATTGGGGCTACCATAAATGTAGCATAAATGTCCATTTAAGGGATCAAACAACAACAGAAATTAATCCAAAGGTTAAAGTCATTACTATGCAGTAATAGATAAGCGGGCAGGACAGTAAAATGAAATCAGTTTGAGCCTTGAGAGTCCCGAGGCAAGGGTGCGGTTGGGTGGAAGAGAGATAATAGCTAGCATCTATATAGCACTTTACATTTTGCAAGGTACTTTACAAATATCTCATTTTATCCTCATAATAACCTTGGGAAGTAGGCACTATTATTCCCCCTTCCCTGCCCCCGTCCCCTTCCCTGACTTTTTTTTAAAACAAATTATGGAATTCAGGCACAGAGAGGTTAAATGACTTGTCCCAGGATATATAGCTACTTAAGAGCCTGTGGTTGGATTTGAATTCAGGACTTTTGGACCCTAAACCCAACTCTCCACTAAATCACCTAACTGCCTACTAGGGATTAGACTTGTTCCATTTGGTCCCAAAGTGCTGAATGGCCACAATGGAAAGAGGTTTACAGAAAAGTAGATTTTGGTTCTATGTAAAGAAGAACTTTCTAACAATGAGAGCTGTCTGAAAGTAATCACACTTTTGGAATCTGCCTTGGGAGTGGGTGGGTTCCCCTTTGATATAGGTTTTTAAATGGAGGGCACTTGTCAAGGATATTTCAGAGTAGGGACACTCATTTTGTTGATGTCATGTACCCCTCTGGCAATTTGGTGAAGCCCCCTTTCAAAATAATGTTTTTAAATGCATAAAAGAAAATACAGAGGATTACAAAGGAATCTAATTATATTGAAATATAGTCTGTAGACATGAGAACTGCTATCACATGCCATCTTGCAGTGACTCCAGAACTATCATAACTTTGAAGTAGTGATGTGCATAAATAATATTTTGAGACTTCTGTAACAACTGTAATGTAAAATGAAAATATCTGTGATTTTTATTGATGACAAAGTTACTGATACTGACAGTTCTACTTTGGTTCATTGCCTACATGCATAATTAAAGGAAATGCTAAATTTCAGTTAGATGTTAGTGGAAAAAAAAGATGCAACTTTTTCCCACCCAAGTGCATAAACCCTTTGGAGTCTAACCATGGACCCCTGTGGACCCCACATTAAGAATCCTTGTTCTAAGTTTTTGAGCTTGGTTGGAAGAATGGTGTTTAATGAGAAGTTAAAAGAAAGGGTGGTTTTAGAATGATGTATAATGAATTCTGTTTCGATATTGAGTTTGAGATGCTTATAAGACATAAAAGTAGAGATACCCATCAGGCAGTTGGTTCTGCAGGACTGGAGCTCAAGAGGGAAAGGAAGACTAGGTGTGAAGATCTGAGAGTCATCTAAAGAGAGATAACAATTGAATCCCTGGAAGCTGATGAGATAACCTAGAGGAGGGTTTCTTAACTTTTTGTATCTGTCATGGACTCCTCTCCCCACTTTGGCAGTCTGGGGAAACCTATGGATCCTTCCTCAGAATAATTTTTTCTCTCCCAAAGATACCCTAAAATCTATCCATGACTTCATTAAGGTTTCATGGAACCCAGAGTAAGAACCTCTAACCCAGAGGAAAGAAGAGAAGAGGGCCCAGGACAGAGCCCTAATTAGAGTCATTCATCATCAAGACATGGATAATAATTCAGTAAAGGAGACTGTGAAGGATTGCTTAAAATATTAGAAAGAGATCCATGAGGGATCAATATCATAAAAACCCAGAGATGAGAAAATATATGGAAGAAGTCGGCTATCAGAAGTGCCCAACACTTCAGAGAGGTCAAGAAGGACTAAGAAAGGGCCATTGAATTTCCCAATAAGTAAATCATTCTTTGGTGACCTTGGAGAGAGTTGCATCAGTGGAATGGTGGGAACGGAAGCCGGTTTGAAAGGGGTATAGAAGTGAGTGGGAGGTGAGAAAGAGGACGCAATAAGCGTAGATACTTTTTAAAAAGATAATGTACATAGAAAGAGTCATAAGTTGACAGCATTGTATTGATGTGTTAGTTCATTATTTGATACATCACATTATATTTTGTTACCATCATCAAAAACATTTATTAAGCACTTACATGGACTTGATACCTCTACAAAGTAAATTATACAGACACAGTATCTGCCCTTTATGAGCTGGCAACAAAAGACAGACAACACTAACACAGACTTCACCCAAACCAATGGATTTGGTGGTAATTTAGCTTCATGGGTGGGTCCTTATCAAAGACTTAGAGATGGTTTGTCTCAGCTCATTCAAAGGCTGAGGTATAGTTGTTGCTCGGCCCTTTGTTACAGACTAATTCCAAGGAAAAGCTCACTGGCACTTCCTTTTAGCCTATATATTTTTCATGTCAAACCTAGGCCCATTTTCATCTTATTAATGCTTTGAATTCAGTGATCTAATTATCTCAGTGTGTCAGTTAGGTCATTTCATTCATTTCTAATTATCTCCTCTCTCTTCTTTTACCTGCCCTCCCCAACCCCTCCAAGCAGTCAATATTCTAGACTTCGCCATTTTCCATCATGATTCCTCCCCCCCACTACCTTTCTTCATACTTGATGTGCTATTTCTTCACATCTGTTTGATTTCAGTATATTTCCTAAAATGAGCACAAGTAACATATTACTTTGATGTCTTTCGCATTTGCTTTGTCACTGCTACTGTTTTCTTTAATTTACCCAGTCCTTTGATACAGTTTTTGTTTGCCAGAGTCTGAGAAAACGATGTCAGCTTCTCGACAGCTCTGACTTTTTGAATTTGGCTCTCACTGTGGACAATGAAAAGTTGAAGCTAGACAACAACCGAAGTTGGAGAGCTTTTCTGTCTTTCTTTCTTTCTTTTTTCCTTCAGGGTATTCTTTCAGAGTTCATGATTTCATCAGTGTTGGGAGAAACTTACTATATCAATGCATATTGGCACAATCTCTGTACCTTAACGTCTTAGGGAGTTGTCCGGGATGCATGGGAAGGCTCATTGACTTGATCAGGGTCACATAGATAGTGGGTGTTGGAAGCAGGACTTGTATCCAGGGCTTCTAAACTCAAAGACCAGCTCTCTGTCTCCATGTCACTCTGCTTCAAGTCACCATCCTATTTATGCAATAATAATTTTAAAATGTAGAAATAATAGCATAGTAGTTGAAAGTACATATAGATATCATTTATCTACAGATGCAGCACCATACAATGGAGAGGGTGCTGGATTTGGAGTCAGAGAATGTAGGTTCAAATCCTGGCTCTGCTATTTTCTACCTATGTGGCCCCTAGTTTCTAGTCTAACCTTTACCTGATTCAGAATTCTTTTTGCAACATTCATAACAAGTGGACAGCCAGTCTCAACTTAAAGACTTTGAATGACATGGGAATTACTCTACTTTCTACTCTCAGACAGCTCTAATTATTAGGAAATTCTTCCTTATACTGAATTGGAATCTGGATTTCTTGTAACTTCCACCCAGTTTTTCTTGTTCTTCTCTGTAGGGCCAAACAGACCAAGTCTAACCCTTCTTCCATAAAATAGCCCTTCAAATACTTGAAGATAACCGTAGTGAACTTATCTCTCTTCTCTCTATATGCCCCCTCTCTGTGATTTCATCAGCTTACATCGCCTCAATGATCATACCTATGAAGATGAGTCCTAAAGCAATGAGTAACGTGCTCTCTGATTAACAGTTGCCAGTTGTGCCTTTAGGCCATCACCATCTGCCTGATGGACATTTGCAACTGGATGTTCAGTAGGTACCTCAAACTCAACCTGTCCAAAACAGAACTCATTATTTTCTCACCAAAATCTATGCCTTTTCCTAACTTTTCTATTTTTGTCAAGCCCCACCTCATCCTTGTCATCATTCAGGTTCACAATCTTGAAACCATCCTCAACTTTTCTCTCTTCATCACCTCCACCCCATATTCAATTAGTTGGCAAGTCCTACAAATTTTTTTCTCCACAATATAGCTCACATCTATCCCCTTCTTTCTATTCACGCAGGCACTACCCTAATTCTAGCCCTTATTATTTCTCATCTGGAATACTGCACTCCCCTCTCTAATACACCCTCCATTTTTCTGCCAAACTGATATTCCTAAAGGATGTTTGACTATGTTACTCCCTTGCTCAAAATGTTACAGTATTGTAGCTAGAATAAAATTTAAACTATTCTGTCTGGCATTTAAAGCCCCTTGCAATCTATCACCAATATATTTTTCCAAACTTACACATTACTCCCCTCCATACACTCACCATTTCCACCAAATTGGATAAATTCCTGTTCCTTATACATGAAATTCTATCTCCTTCAGGTTTTTGTATGAGTTGTCTGAATACTTGAATCCTTTACCTCTACTTGACAGAATCCTTAACTTCCTTTCAAACACAGCTCAAATTCTGCCTCCTAAAGACAACTTTCCTTGCTTACCTAGTTGTTCTAGTTGTTACTGTTTTCCTTCTTCCTTAACAAATTTTTTGATACTCTATACATTTTGTATATACATATACAGATGAAGGCCCTACCCTATTTAAGGAGTAGGATAGAGTTGGCAGAGGCAAGATAGCTCCATCCCTTGCCAGTCCCTCTCAAGACCAGTCCCCTTTAGGACTCTCCAAATTTTAAGTCTTCTTTGGGATTCTTCAGACATTGAGTTGCTTTTAGTGCTCCTGACTTCCAATTTTGAGAGAGAAGATGGAAGGGGATAACTCAACCTCAGAATACTGAAGGAAAAGACTCTGAGAAGACATGAGAGGAGCTGGCAGCTTACATTATGTCCCTACCCCCAACTTGCTACACTAGAGACTGTGGTAAGTTTCCCCTTGGGTGAGATCCAGGGCTCTCTCTTTCTTGGTTGAGCTGAGTTATCTCTCTCCTGATAGGAGAGCTTCTTCACTCTGTATTGTCCAGTACATATATTCTCCTATAAATACCTTTTCTGATTTCTGCTTTGCTCTGGTTTGGATAAATGGGCTTCTTTGCTATTAACTTTATGTGTTCACCATGGAACTGGTATTTGGTGGAAAAGGGGTAAAGCTTTGGATATAGAGCTTGAGGTCTCCTTTACCTCCAGAAATGATAAAACAACAAGAAGTTAGCTCTAACTTCATCCTATGCCCAAGACAAATAACATTTAAAGGAGCAGATAGATATACTTCTAACTCTAAAAACCTTCTCTCTAAGGATAGTAGAATGGCCTCTGGCCCCAACCTACTTCTTCCCTTCTTTGGCAGGAATGAAAGTTTCTTATACATGGGAATATACATCTTGCCGTACTTGGGTCCATTACAACACATGGAGCCTCACTCACTCTCTCCCTACATATATGTAAGTGTTATTTTTACTCTGTAAGATATAAACTCCTCAAGGACAGGGGACTATTTTTTTATCTTTAAATTCCCAGTGGATGGCATGCTATAGATTTCAGTAAATGCTTGTTGAATTGAATTGTATTGAAATCCACAACCCTACCTTCATTTGCTTTCTTCTCCAGCCTAAACATTTACATTTCATTCAATCAATCAGTCAGTCAACAATCCTTAAGCATCAATCAGCCAGTCCTTACTGGCATGATCTTGGCATCCTTGACACTTTAGTCTGGAGACTTTCCTGCTTATTAATATCTTTAAGAAATCTGACACCTAGGACCCTGACCAAAGCAAAGTACAACAGCACTCCCTTGTCCTAATACTATGACTCTCAACACAGCCTAAAATTACATTATTTTTTTTGGCTGCCATATTTCACTGTTAACTCAATTTGTTTTCATTTTATTAGGAACAGAACAAACATGAACATTTCATAGGAAAGAAGATTATAAAGGAAAAAACTTCTGTAACCTATGGTTTTTAAAATTCATATTAAATGTAGCATGATAGTAACAAAATTATTCTGCTCATCTATTTCCTTTTCTAACACCTTTCTGTTCTTTTCTGTGTACCTTTAAAGGGTTATGTGGATGCTCTTTTCTTTCTTCTTTTTACCTTGCATTACTAACACTCCCTAAGCCTTTCCCCTAATTCTACTGAAAATAGAAGCCTTTCTTGTAACAAATAAGCACAGTCAAGCAAAACTGACCAACACATTAACTATGTCTATAAATGTACATCTCTTTGGGAACCTCTAGTCCATCACCTCTCTTCTAGGAAGAGGAAGCATGCTTTATCATCAGTCTTCTGAAGGCATTTTTGACTTTTAATGCATTTGTCATCCACTAAAACTTTCAAATTTTTTTTTTCAGACAGACTGCCATCTAAGTCATGCCTCCTTTGTTCTGAATTTGTGAAGTTGATTTTTTTAACCCAAATACAGAAGTTTATATTTTTCCAATGAAATTCAACCCAGTTTTCTAGGCTGTTGAGATATTTTTGGATTCTGGCTATGTCATCCAGTGTGTTAACTATCCTTCCCTGCTTTGTGTTATCTACAAATTTGATAAGCATGCTTTCATTCAAGTCTTTGATAGAAATGGTACAAGGGTAAGGGCAGAACCCCAGTCTACTGTACAAGAAATCTTCTTCAAAGTTGAAATGAACCCATTAACTTAGAGTCTCATCACTTAATCATCTCCAAATCACCTACCTGTATTATTGTCTAGTTGACATCTCTCTGACTAATTCACTATCCTAGTTCAAGAGAATTTGTCAAATGCTTCAGTGAAATTTAGGTACACAATATTTATAGCTTCTTCCTTGCCTACCAGAGGAAATGAGATCAATCTGGTGTGACTCAATCTTGATGAAGTCATGCTGGATCTTAGTGATCACTGCTTTCCTTTCTATATATTACTAGATATCCATTTAATAATATGTTCTGGAATTTTGCCAGGAATAAAAGTCAAGAGCACTGTCTTATAGTTTGTAAAATGTACTCTCTGAAGGTTTCAGAGTTTACTGTGACAATAAGAAAACATTAGAATGGTACTATATGAGGAAGAGACATTGTATGGAGTATATCATAATTTCTTTCTTTTCTTTTTTCCTTATCCAGATCACAGTAAAAACAATTTTTTTATTTATCCAGTAAAACAAAAAAAAATTTCTGCCTAGAGGTGGCAATATTTACACTCTGTACTTTACCAAATGCTCTTTGATTGAATTTCTGAGCAAATTTACCAACCTAAGGTATAGCTGAAAATGTAAATTGCAAGAAGAAGAAACATGAACTGTGATTTCACATAAAATATTTTGCTACTTTAATGACTTTGTTATCTTACTAATTTGGATAATCCCTAAGCTGGTGCTACTACTTATCCAGCCATGCCTTTTCATATTATATAATGTTTGCCTATGTGCTGTAATAAATCCTTCATAGAGTAACTGAAGGCTTTCTTCTGGATCTTTTAATGTTTGATAGCTGCCAGTGTGACATTGGGCTTTCAATCTGTTATTTCTTGCTTTTGTTATATATTGAACTCATCTTTTTTTCTGATTATATATGTCATGGATGAGGTTTTATGCCATATCCCATGCTCAAGTCATTGTTGATAATGTTATAACCTCCATGAAGCTTTGACCTTGAAGTGGAATATCACTGAAAAGTACTAAGTCAAAAACAACAAAAATCATATGATTATCCCAACTGATGCATTAAAAAGCTTTTCACAAAATACAACATTCATTCTTAGAAAAAACACTATAAAGCATAGGAATAAATCCTTAAAGTGATAAGTAGTATAAGTAACCAAGAGCAAGCATTATTTGTAATGTGGATAAATTAGAAGCCTTCCCAATAAGATCAGGGGTGAAGCAAGGATTTCCATTATTCAATATTGTATTAGAAATGCTAGCTAGAGCAAAAAGACAATAAAAAGAAATTGGAAGAACAAAAACAGTCAATGGAGGAAAATCACTCTTGCAGATGATATGATGATATACTTAGGGGATCCTAGAGAATCAACTAAAAATGAGTTGAAATGATTAACAACTTTAGTAAAGTTGCAGGATATAAAATAAGCTCCCATAAATCACTAGCACATCTATATATTACCAACAAAGTCCAGCAGGAAGAGTTAAAAAGAGAAATTCCATTTAAAATAACTGCAGACAATATAAAATACTTGGAAGTCTACCTGTCAAGACAAACCCAGGAGCTATATGAACCACAACCACAAAACACAAATACAGATATTAAGAACTAGAGAAATATTAATTATTCATGGGCAGGACAAGCTAATATAATAAAATGACAATTCTACCTTAATTAATTTAGTTATTCAGTGCCATACCAATCAAATTACAAAAAAATTATTTTATAGAGCTAGAAAAAATAATAGCAATTCATCTGGGAGAACAAAAGGTCATGAATATCAAGGCAATCAATGAAAAAAGGTAAGGCAGTCTAGCAGTACCAGATTTCAAACTGTATTACAAAGTAGTAATCTTCAAAACAATCTGGTATTAGCTAAGAAAAAGAGTGATGGATCAGTAGAATAGATTAGGTACACAATACATAGTAGTAAATAACCACAGTAATCTAGCATTTTACAAACCCAAAGATCAAAGGTTTGGGAACAAGAAATCACCAACTGACAAAAATTGCTGGGAAAACTGGAAAGCAGTTAGGTATAAACCAATATGTCACACCATATACCAAGATAAGGTCAAAATGGGTACATGCTTTAGATATAAAGGGTGATATCATAAGCAAATTAGCGGACCACGGAAAATTTTACCTATTTTACCTTATCAGATCTATGGATAAGAAATGAATTTATGACCAGACAAGAGATAGAGAGGATCATGGAAAGTAAAATGGGTAATTTTGATTACACGAAATTAAAAAGGTTTTGCACAAACAAAACCAGTGCAGCCAAGATTAGAAAGAAAGCCAGAAACTAGGAAAAAAATGTTTACAGCAAGTTACTCCGATAAAGTCTTATTTCTTAAATATATAGAGTCAACTTTATAAGAATATGAGTCATTCCCCAATTGATAAATGATCAAAGGATATGAATCATCAGTTTTCAGAAGAAGACATCAAAGTTATCACTAGTCATATAAAAAATGCTCTAAATTACTATTGATTAGAAAAACACAAATTAAAACAACTCTGTGATACTACCTCATACCTATCAGATTGATTAACATGACAGAAAAGGTAAATGACAAATGCTTAAGGGAATATGGAAATACTGGTATACTAATGCATGTTGGTAGAGTTGTAAAGTAGTCCAACCACTCTGGAGAATAATTTGGAATTATGCCTAAAGGATTGAAAAACTATGCATACCCTTTCACCCAGAAATACCACTACTAGGTCTGTGTCCCAAAGAGATCAAAGAAAAAGGAAAAAGACCTAAACATGTACAAAAATATTTATAGCACCTTTTTTGTGGTGGTAAAGAGTTGGAAATTGAAGGGATGCCCATCAACTGGGGAATGGCTGAACAAGTTGTGGTATTTGATTGTGATAGTATACTATTGTGCTATAAGAAACAATGAGCAGGATACTTTCAGGAAAACCTAGAAAGACTTATATGAACTGATGCAAAGTGAATTGAGTAGAACCAGGAGAACACTGTGTATAGTTAATAGCAATAGTGTAACAGTGATCACCTGTAAAACATTTAGCTACTCTGATCAAGACAAGGGTCCAAGACAGATTAAAGTATAATTTTTTAACTTTCATTATTTTCTTGCTTTTTTTTATAACATTGCTAATATGGAAATATGTTTTACATGATTTCACCTGTATAATTGATGGGGGAGGGATTGAAGGAAGAATGAGAAATTCAGAACTCAAAAATTTAAAGAAAGGAATGTTAAAAGTAAATAAATAATATTATTTTAAAAAATAAATAAAAGCCATTAGAACATATAAAAGAAAGAAAAGTGCCAAGTCTATGTGTACATAGCATGATTTCAGTATAGAGAAATAACAACTCATTGACATGTATTCTAACATGTACCTAATCGAACACTTTTAGCTAGAGATAGGTAGCTGACTTGTTCAACTATGTGTTCCACATTCAGTATAAATCAGGAAGAAGAAATGTGGACTCGTAAGTCCTGTCCTAAAAGTCCCAGGCGGCACAAACTATGGTGTACTGAATATGAAGTTGATTTTTAACTGAAATGAGCAAAGACTCTGCCACTGGAAAGTGGAGAAGAAAATCTTGCATTTCCCTCAGTGTACCTCTAGGGGTGGGGGGAAGTAAATGTGAGCAATCTTCTACACCGATGTCAAACAGGCATGAACGGCAGTAGGCTTACCAAAAGGGTGAAGATGACTTGTGATGCTACCCAAGAAAAAAGCAAAGTAATCATCAAATATTTGGGCCTACCCCATCTGAAGACAAATTATTGTAAATATCATTAGAAGTGTAAGAAGGGAGTTAGTGATGTCCAAAGCACCACCCAAAGCATGATTTTGGATACCTAGGCCGACAAGAAAATATGGATCTGGTGGAGAACAGATTCTACTGGCCCCCAAATGTCCGCTGTCATATATCAGAAGTATAACATTAATCTTCAGTGTGTTCAAAGAGAAAATACTGGGAACAAAGATGGTGGAGTAAAAGCAGTGACTTGCTTGAGCTCTCCCCCAAACCCTTCCAAATACCTGTAAAAAATGGCTCTAAACAAATTCTAAAGCAGTAGAACCCACAAAAAGACAGAGTGAAACAAATTTCCAGCCCAAAACAACCTGGATGGTTGATTGGAAAGGTATATCTCGCTGGGCTAGGGGAGGAAGGCAGTTTGGCGTGGGTGTGCAGGCCTCAGCGAACCTGGAGCAGGCCTCAGAGGACTGAGTCACAGACAGCTGTGGTGATTTCTAGACTTCTCAACCCATGAATGCCAAAGACAACTTAGAAGGTCAGCAGGAAAAGTCTGTGTCTGCGGTGAGAGAGAAGCACTGTCAGGGACAAGCCCTAATCCCCGAGTGGCGGCTGCTTCTGGACCTTCTGACCCACAGACTGAGGGGGAATCAAATGGCTGATCAGTAGGGGTTTTCAGGGATCTCTCTGCTGGTGCAGGATTCTCTTGCTTTGCCCCTGCTTAGATCTGGGTCACAGTTCTGGGTGGTGGTCCTGGGGTGAGGAGGAGCACTGGCATGGTGGAGCTTATAGTGGCAGTGGAGAGGTAATCCTCCTCACAGTTCCAAGACAGAAAAGAGTGCTTGTGGTCACTCATAGACCAGAGCACAGGCCAGGAAAGGAATAAATACCTCCCCCTTGATCATAGCACCTTGGAAGAACTGAAAACTTACAGGTCCCTAGAAGTATCTCTGAAAATAGCTGCACAAAACCCCCAAAGCTTGGGAAAGCATATTCTCCACACTGGAAGCAGATCCCTACCTTAAAAAAGAGTTTATAACTCAAGCAATTGGCTGGGATCATGAGCAAGCAGCACAAAGAGTCAGACCATAGAATCTTACTTTGGTGGCAAAAAAGATGGTTTACATACAACCAGAAGAGGACAACAAAGTCAAAGCTCCTACATCCAAAGCCTCCAAAAAAATATGAATTGGTCCCAGGCCATGGAAGAGCTCAAAAAGGATTTTGAGAAGCAAGTAAGAGAAGCAGAAGAAAAACTGAGAGTGATGCAAGAACATCATGAAAAACAAGTCAATAGCTTGCTAAAAGAGCCCCCAAAAAATACTGAAGAAAATAACATCTTAAAAAATAGCCTAACCCAAATGGCGAAAGAGGTCCAAAAAGTCAATGAAGAGAAGAATGCCTTAAAAAGCAAAATTGGCCAAATGGAAAAGGAAGGCCAAAAGCTTACTGAAGAAAATACTTCCTTAAAAATTAGAATGCCGCAACTGGAAGCTAGTGACTTTATGAGAAATCAAGACACTGTAAAACAAATCCAAAAGAATGAAAAAATAGAAAACAATGTGAAATATCTCACTGGAAAAACAACTGACCTGGAAAATAGATCCAGGAGAGATCATTTAAAAATTATTGGACTATCTGAAAAAGAGCCTAGACATCATCTCTTTAAGAAAAGAGCCTAGACATCATCTTTCAAGAAATTATTAAGGAAAACTGCCCTGATATTTTAGAACCAGAGGGCAAAATAGAAATGGAAAGAATCCACTGATCATCTCCTGAAAGAGATCCCCAAAGGAAAACTCCTAGAAATATTGTAACCAAATTCCAGAGTTCCTGGGTAAAGAAGAAAATATTGTGAGCAGCCAGAAAGAAACAATTCAAGTATTGTGGAAACACAATCAGGATAACACAAGATTTAGCATCTTCTACATTAAGGGACTGCAGGGCTTGGAATATAATATTCTGGAGGGCAAAGGAGATAGGATTACAACCAAGTATCACCTACCCAGCAAAACTGAGCATAATCATTCAGCGGAAAAAAATGGATATCCAGTGAAATAGAGGACTTTCAAGCATTCTTGATAAAAAGACCAGAGCTGAGTAGAAAATTTGACTGTCAGAATCAAGACCCAAGAGAAACATGAAGAGGTAAACAGGAAAGAGAAATCATAAGAGACTTACTAAGATTGAACTGTTTACATTTTGCATGGAAAGATGATATTTGTAACTCATGAGGCCTTTGTCAGTATTAGAGTAGTTGGAGGGTAAAAATTTTATGTATGTGTATATAGATGGATAGATAGATAGAGGGCACAGGGTGAGTTGAAGATGAAGGGGTGATATCTGGAGAATAAAATTAAGGGATGAGAGAGGATTATATTGGGAGAAGGAGAAAGGGAAAGGTAGAATGGGGTAAATTATCTCACATAAAAATAGACAAGAATAGGCTTTTACAGTGGAGGGGAAATGGGGGAAGGTGAGAGGGAATGAGTGAATCTTATTCTCATCGGATTTGGCTTAAGGAGAGAATAACATACATGCTCAATTGGGTATGGAAATCTATCCTACCCTACAGGAAAATGGGGGTGGGGGGAAGGGGACAAGACAGGAGGAGGATGATAGAGGGGAGGGCAGATTGGGGGAGGGGATAATCAGAAGCAAACACTTCTAAGGAGGGACAGGGTCAAAAGAGAGAATAGAATAAATGGAGGGCGGGATAGGATTAAGGGAAATATACTTAGTTTTTCACAACATGACTACTATGGAAGTGTTTTGCATGACTACACATGTATAACATGTATCAAGTTGCTTGCTTTCTCAATGAGGGTGGGTGGGGAGGGAGGAAGGGAGAAAATTTGGAACTCAAAGTTTTAAAAACAGAAGTTAAAAAAAATTGCTTTCACATGCAACTGGGAAATAAGATACAGGCAATGGGGTATAGAAATCTATCCTGCCCTACAGGAAAATTGAAGGGGAAGGGAATAAGAGAAGGGGGGAGAGATGGAAGGGAGGGCAGACTAGGGGAAGGGTTATTCAGAATGCATGCCATCTTGGGGTGGGGGGAGGGACGAGATGGGGAGAAAACTTGGAACTCAAAATCTTGTGGAAATGAATGTTGAAAACTAAAAATAAATAAATTAATTCAAAGAGAAAATACTTCTAAAATGAGCTGTTTATTTAGAACATAAGCAATAGAAATCTATGTGCCTTATGCATGTGGACTTCTTGATTTCAGAATGGTTTTGGACAAAATGAGCAATATCTTAGTTAGACTGATCACTTTAACATCCATACACAAGTCTTCCCAACACAGAATCAGAATTTTCATGATGACCAAAATATTATTGGAGAAGTTCCTTTTCCAATATGGCTTCTCTGCCATTTTGCAATTCTGACCAAATGAAATGAATGTCTACAGTTTTTTTTTTGTTTTTGTTTTTGTTTTTTTTTTAATTTTTTTTTTTGCAAATTTAAAAGTGCTCCCTAAATTGTAACCATCCTCATTTTTGTCATCAGTGTCATCAGGGTCAAGATTTTAAGACTAAATTTCTCAAAGAAGTATCTGAATTGGCTGCAATTAAGAAATCTAGAATACTGCTACCCCCAAGAAGATATACTATTAGAACACAGGATCATAGATGTAGGGCTGGAAGAGAACTTAGAGGCCATTGAATAAAATATTCTTATTTTATGGATAAGGAAACTGAGACATAGAGAAATTAAGTGATTTACCTAAGGTAGTAGAGATAATTAATGTCTGAGGTAGGATTTGAACACATCTTCTTGACTTCAATGCCCTGTTCACTACTCCAACATACCTTGTTTAACATGCTGGGGTAGTATTCATAGCCTTTAACCCAGAGGCCTTAGTAATAAGTTTTACTTCACAGAGGTTAATGATAACAATAAAAGATCCATGGGTACAAAATATTTATGGCAGCATTATTTTTTAAACTTTACTTTTATTCTAAACTTAACAACATCAAATAAAATGAGCATTTCCATATTCAAAATAGAATACTGCAAGTTTTTATTATGTACAACTCATTTTTCCTTTTAAGTGTATGATATATTAATCATGTAACTTTCAAAGCTGTCCTGTTTGTTTGTTTCCTTCTGACCTTCCTTCATAGCACCATTATTTGTAATTACAAAAAGCTGAAAACAAAATATAAACCCTATGATTAGAGGTTGTCTGACCAAACAGTGGTATATAAATGTAATGAAATATTATTGATATGGAATTTAAGCTGAATATTGATGCTTAGGTGAGAAACTTAGCTCTATTTAGCTGTGTTTTAGAATATAAAAGGATAGAGGAAGTCTAGAGACCCCTGACCAGCATTTCACATGACTGAAAAAATATACAAAAAAGACCTACCTTTGCTTCAGAGTGGTAGAGCATGGACAAATATGTGGCACATGATTGAATTTGCCAGGAACTTCAAGCCATGGAATAAAATCCTGCTATGAAATATTGGTGTCCTTGAAAAACACAAGGTAGAAATGTGCCATACCATATAGATGAATTTCAAAAAAAGCCTCAGAAAATACTCAAGGTCCTACAAAGATGATGCATCTCAACCACTTGTTTTCCACAAGGTTATTAGTAAGACTACTAATTAGATAGAATAGAAGAGAATCAAGAAATCCATCCCCGAGGCAGCTAAGTGGCACCGTGGGTAGAGCTCTGGTCTTGGAGTCAGAAGGACCTCAGTTCAAATCTGACCTCAGACACTTGACACTTACTAGCTGTGTGACCCTGGGCAAGTCACTTAACCCCAATTGTCTCATCAAAAAGCCAAACCAAAAAAATGAAAAGAAAAGAAAAGAAAGAAAGAAAGAAATCCATCCCCATGAAGACCCTATCTACTAGATACAGCCTGACATTTGGCTAAAGATGAAGATCCATGTGCAAATGATCATGGCCAAGATCCTGAAGAAGAAAAAGAAACTGGAATGACTGTCTGAGGAAGGAGAAGACTGTGAGAACTCCCTTGACCTATAGAAGACCTATTTCCTGGTGGAGGACTAGAACTTTATACGCAGACAGCCCCCTTTCTTCTTGATATGCCATTGTTGGAGGTCACTTGAAGTATTTATGGCACTTAGCCCCCTAGAGGCAGCAGATAGTCCCAACTGCCCTTATTCATACACAGACACAGAACTTAGTCTTTGGGCAGTGTACCCAGACAGCTCTTCCTTCACAGAGGATAAAGAGCCTTCAGAAATGACAGCAGCTAATAGCAGAAGGAATTTGACCATATGACCAATGACTAACTAACATAGGCTGCCCCAAGAAGAATGAGCAAGGATGTCATCCATATGGCACATAGATTTCTATAATGGTGTAGGGTGTGTTCAGAGGCAATTAGCACCTCTGGTGTGAGAGCTGTTGAACCCTTTCCAGGACTATTTTCCACCTCTGGTGTCCACCTTACTCACCCAACTCTCACCTGTGGCTCCAACAAGCTGCAGCATGCAGTCACCACAACCTAGCAGACCATTTAAGCAGATGGGCTAAACCAGGTTGAGAGTAATCAAGGGTTCTCCAATCCAACGGCCATGAAGGCGGCTGAAGCAGGTGCTGTGGAGTGTTTAGAGCTTGGTTAGACATTGAAGACAGCAAGGTTATCCACTGCATCCTGAGCCATCACCAGTCATCTTGATTTTTGTCTTGCCACTAGACTCCAATGACTCTGGAAGAGAGAGTGAGGCCAATGACTTTGTGCAACTCTACCTCACTTAAATCCAATTTATGCACAAATCAAAAGACATCACCCATACCATTTTACCTACCTCAAGTCCTGTGGTGAAAGGCAAGTGATGAAACAGCAGGTCACAACCCTGCACATAGGTGGTCCAGGCCACAGGGTGGTCTTCTCACTGGACTGAAATAGCAGTGGGATTTTGGCAGTCCCCTGAGCAGCCTTTTTTTAAGGATTGTACTTCTCACCTTCTGGTGGGAGGAAGGGGCTAGAAAAGGTGCCCTAAAAATTGTCTGCTTCACCCAACCCTGGCCTGCTTACTGTGGCATGAAGGGATCCTACCCTGCGGTCAAAACACAAAATGTACAAAAATTTTTGCAAAGATGATTCCACTCACCATCAGTACATGGAATGTGCACATGCTTACGGACAATATAAAATCCATTGAACCTGAAAAACAAACAGCTCCTGTTCTGAGAGAACTCAGCAGGCATCACATCCAAATAGCATCCCTGAGTGAAACAAGGTTGACAAATGAAGGCCAGCTTACCAAAGTCAGACTTGAATACCTGTTATTCTGGAGTGGCACAGTGAAGGGGAGCACAGTAAAGCTGGTATAGGTTTTGTAATCAAAACTAATCTACTTAACAAACTTGTATGCCTACCAAAAGGAATGAATCACAGGCTCATAACAATGCAATTGCTACTTGCAGGAAAGCACCACAACACCATCATCAGTGCATATATCCCCACCAAGATGAACTTGAGGTCAAAGAAAAATTTTATGAAGACCTGGGGACCCTCATCATCAATGCGATGAAAAAAGCACAAACTTATAATTCTGGGTGATGTTAATGCAAGAGTAGGCACAGACTACCAGACATGGCAGGAAGTCCTTAGATGAATGGAGTTGGAAACAGCAATGGTTACTTACTACTGAAGACTTGTGCATCTTATGACCTTCTCATCACCAACACTGCTTTTCATTTACCTAAACGTAATAAAACTTAGTGGATGTGCCCTTGCAGCAGACATTGGCATTTAATAGACTATATCATTGTAAAGAGAAAAGACAGACAGAATTTGAGAGTTATGAAGGCATGTGTGGTGCAGAGTGCTGGACTAATCATAAATTTATCCTCTCCAAGCTAAATATTTGCATTCAACAAAAGCAGCAGCCCCAAGGCAAGATGACTACCAGAAGACAATGTCAACAGATTAGAAGGCTTCTCTGAGTGGGAGCAGTTCATTGCTAACTTGGAGGGAAAGCTGGGCCAACACATGGTTGGCAACAGTAGAGCAGAAAAGGAGCAAGAAGTCCTCAGAGATTTGATGTACAGCACTACATTCACTCATCTGGGTCAGAACATGGAAACACCAATATTGGTATGATGAAAATGATGGGGAAATTCAGAAGCTGCTAAATGAAAAATGAGAACTACACAGGATTTACCAGGATGATAGTTCATCTGTTTCTAAGAAGGCAGCATTTAACTCCATCAGAAGTAAAGTGCAAAGTGAAGCTTAGAGTGATGCAGGATTTTTGGCTCAGTGAGGTAGATGAAATTTAGTTTTACACTGATAGTAACAATCCAAAGTGCTTTTATGATGCCCTGAAGGGTATTTATGAGCCAAAGATATATGGTGCATCTCAACTACTCAATGCTGATGGAGCTGCATTAATTAGTGATAAGGACATGATCCTGGAGAGATGGGCTGAATGTTTCCATAGTGTTCTCAACAGACCATCATCAACCAGTGCTGAAGCCATTGACCGTATATCTCAGGTTGAAGTCAATCCCTCTCTAGCTAACTTTCAACTGAAGAAGAGGTTTGTGAATGCCATTAGGCTCTTCTAATGTGGCAAAGTGCCTGGTGCTGATTCTATTTCACCTGAGACTTACAAAGTAGGGGGTCCACTGTGTGAACAAAAGCTAACTAAAATTTTCTAAGTTATATGGTAAGAGGAGGTTATCCCCCAGGAGTTCAAGGATGCCTCCCTTATCTATCTCTATAAAGGTCCATCACAGTGACAATCACAGTGGGGTGGGGGTGGAGGAGTCCTCTTAGTTTTTGCTGGCATCAGAGTCTTCCTTAATAGGCTGATCCTTCACATAGAAGATGGTCATCTACTCGAGAGCCAGTGTGGCTTCAGAAAGGGCCAAAGAATAGTCAATATGGTGTTTGCTGTCTGACACCCCCACAAAAAATGTCAGGAGCAGAATAGAGGTCTGTACGCAATGATCATCAATCTGATCAAGGCCTTTGAGACTGTCAGTCATTAGGGCATGTGGAAAATTATGGAAAAATTCAGTTGCCCAGAGGAATTAATCAATATTGTTCATCAGTTTCACAACAACATACTTTCATAGGCTCTGTATAATTAGCAAAGCTCTTATGCTTTCCCAGTCACCAATGGAGTGAAACAGGGCTGGGTGCTTGCTCCCATGCTTTTTAACATGATGTTTTCAGCAATGTTTTCAGATGCCTTTAGTGAGGACAAAAATGGCATCAAAGTTAACTACTGCATTGACAATAAATTGTTTAACTTGAAAAGGCTACAAGCCAAGACTAAAGTACAGGAAGAATTGGTGTGGGACTTTTTGTTCACAAATGATTGTGCACTCAATGTGGAATCTGAGGCTGAGATGCAACAAAGTACGGATCAATTTTCTGCTGCTTGTGCTAATTTTGACCTAACAATTAATACCAAGAAAACATGGGTTCTCACCAGGCAGCACCACACCATCCATATATGGAACCATTGGTTACAGCAAATGAATAAATATTGAATGCCATGGATAAGTTAAATGTACACATAGATGATGAGGTTGACACACGCATTGCCAGAGCTAGCTCAGTGTTTGGGAAGCTCTGAAGGAAAGTGTGGGAGAGAAGAGGTATTAGACTGTCTACCAAACTGAAAGTCTACACAGCCATTAGGCTGACCTCATTGTTGTATGCCTATGAAACCTGGACAGTATACCAGTGCCATGCCAGGAAACTGAATCTCTTCTATTTGAATTGTCTTAGGAAGATTCTGAAGATCACCTGGTAAGATGAGGTACTGGACACTGAGATCCTTTCTCAATTGCCAAGCATTCAAATTCTACTGCAGAGAGCACAACTCTAATGGGATGGTCACATTGTTCAAATGCCAAATACACATTTCCCTAAAAGATGATTTTATGGAGAGTTCACACAAGACAAGTTCTCACATGGAGGTCAGAAGAAGCAATACAAGGACACTCTCAAGGTCTCTCTTAAGAACTTTGGAATAGATTGTGAGACATGGGAGACACTTGCACAGGACTACCCAGCATGGCATGCTTGCATCAAAGATGATGCTCTTCTCTGTGAGCAAAGCAGAATTGCAGTAGCTCAAAAGAAATATGAGATGCACACATTTAGAGACATCTCTACTCCAAATGTTCATGTGTACTATTTGTGCCTGATCTCTGGTCGAGCCTTCTGAGCTCACAGTCAGATGCACAGTACAGTAACCCTAACACAGTGATGTCGCTTTGGTCCTCTCTGAGAATGAAAGACAACAACCACCACCAGGTTTCTACCAACACAGGGCAGCACACTGAATTCTGGGAAGAACAGCACACAAATAATGAAGTTCATGTAAGGTCTATTGTGTGTAAATATACTATACATGGCCTTTTTATGTTATATATCATCTACTTATGCAATATCTGTGTCCTTAGTAAGTGCTTGCTGTCATGACTTTACTCTTTACATATTTGAAAGCCATGATTCTAGACCCAGTCTTTCTCAAGACTTTTTTTTCCTGTATCTCAAACAAAATAATAATTCTCTAAACAGAGAAAACTTTAAACAGGTTCTTATTGTACCTTCAAATATTCATACACTAATTTTATTGGAGGATGATACAACATTTCCTAAAATCCCTAGCCATGGATCTGGCAGAAAAGGAAAAGAGAATGTGAGTTTGTAGCCTGGCTCCTTATGGACAGCTCCAAGCTTCCTCTTGCTGAAGAAGCACTTCTGATTTCAAAGTGGTTGGAGTGGTATGGGATAGAGTGAGGGGGGAGGGAAAACTCAGTAAACATGGCCCAAGACCCAGAATTAGTAAGTAGACATATTGGAAAGAGATGAAGACAGGAACAAAGTGAAAAAGAGACAAAGAAAGAAGGGTAGGGGTTGGATTATGTTTAAATATCTATGCTTACGTGCTCCTTTTCACGGTAAGATCAATCTGTTACTATGGCTGCACACCAGAAGGGTTTCTGAGAGTTTTGAAAAAAAAAGATAATGTCTTTTTTTGAGAAATATGTGTTTCTAGGCAGCCACTAATGTAACTTGTCTCAACAACTGCATCAAGCATGAAAAGGCTTTCAGCTGTGAAGACCCTGACACATGAGAACTGGCCAGTTGAAAATTTATCTTTTTTTTTTTTATCCAAAATTCTCTTACCATGAAAAGGAACACTTAAGCATAGTTATTTAAAAATAATATAACTCTTACTCTAAAGTCATGACTTTCAAAAACATAAAGAATAAAGTCATGACAACAAGCACTTATTAAACACCTACTATGTGCTAGGTTCTCAGTGCTGAAGATACCAAAAAAAAAAAAAAAGGCAAAAATAGTCCCTGCTTTCAAGAAGCTCATAGTCTAATACATAGAAATAATTATGTACAAATAAGATATATACAGAATAAATTGGAGATAATTTCAGAGGAATTAAGTTCAGAAGGAACTAAGATTAAGGTGAACTGGGAAAGCTTCTTGAAGAAGGTGAAACCTTACCTGGGACTTGAAGGAAGCCAGGGAAGTCAGGAAGGGGAGATGGGGAGGGAGAACATTCCAGGCATGGGCACAGCCACTGAGAATGCCCAGCTTTGGGAGATGAAGTTACTTGTGTAAGGAACAGCAAAGTGTCACTGGATCACAGAGTAAGTGTAAAGGAGTAAAGTCTAAGAAGACTAGAAAGGTAAAAAGGAGCTTGGTTATGAAGGGCTTTAAAAACCAAACAGAGAATTTTTTATTTGCTCCTAAACAGACATCATCATCAAGCTAGGTGGCATAAGCAGTGGCAGCCAGGTGGTGTAGTAGATAAAGTCCTGGACTTAGAGTTAGGAAGAGTGGAGACCAAATCCTGCCTCTGATGCTTATTTAGCTGTATGACCCTGGGCAAGTCATTCAACCTCTGTCTGTTTCAGTTAACTCATCTCCAAAGTAGGGATAATAGTAGTACCTACCTTCCAGGGTAATTGTGAGGACAAAGTGAGATAATATATGTAAAGTACTTTTCAAGCCTTGAAGCACAAATTAATGTTAGCTATTCTTATTAGGTGGCACAGTAGAATCACCTAGGGCTAGTGCAATATAGTGGATAGGGTACTGAGCTTGGAGTCAGGAAGCTCTGAGTTCCAGTTCTGCCACAGACACTTACTAGCTGTGTGTTCCTGGGCAAATCACTTAACCTCTCTCAGTCTCAGATTCATCATCTGTGAAAATGGGGAAGTTGGTATCCAAAGTCCTCCTACCAATTCTAAACCTGTGATCTTATGGATAACACCTCTCCCACTCTCCTGCCCCTTGCATAGGGTAAATCACCAAGTTAATGCACTGGATACTGAAGATAAAAAAAAAAGCAACTAAATTAAATAAAAATCATCCCTGTCCCTTGGAACCCACTAAAAATAACTAAAGGCTCCAAAAAGACAGCATTGCATAACCCAAGTTATGGCCCTTATCACCTCTCCTTTGGATTACTGTAATGATCTAATTAGTCTTCCCACCTCACGTGCCTCTCCCCCTGGCCCCCCAATCCATCCTCCACTCAACTGCCAAGGAGATTTTCCTAAAGCATAAATCTGACCATGTCACAGCTCCTACACCTCTTGCCATTGAGCTCTGGTGATTCCCTAATGCTTTCAGGAACATATATATATATATATATATATATATACACACACACACACACACACACACACACACACACACACACACACATATATGTATATACACACACGTGTGTATGTGTGTGTATATACATATATGTATATATACATACACACACATATATACATGTGTGTATGTGTGTATATACATATATACATGTGTGTATGCATATATATGTATATGTGTATATATACATATATGTGTGTGTGTATACACATACATACATACATACATACAAACTTTTCTGTTTGGCATTTAAAGCACTTTCCAGGCTCATCTCTTTCTATCTCTCCAATCTTATACTTTACTCTCTTCCACAAACAGTGATCTAGTTGTCCTGGCCTATTTGCAGTTATTAACACAGGACACTACATACCCCACCCCAGTGCTTTTTCACTTGCTGTCCCCCATTCCTGGTACACTCTGCTCCTGTACCTCTGTCCTTTAGGTTACCAGGCTTGTTTCAAAACTGAGATTAAATCCTATCTCCTGCAGAAGGCTTTTCCTCATACTCTTTGCTGCTAATGCCTCCCAACATTAGATCACCTTCATTTATTCTGTATGTCTCTTGTGCACACCAAGTTTACATATTGTTTTCCCATTAGAATTACATTCCTTGAGGGCATATACTGTTTTTGCCTTCTTTTTATCCTCAGAGCTTAGCACAGTGCCTGGAATATAAGTGCTTAATAAACACTTGTTGATTGATGGATTGACTGATTGAAATGATCTATCTCTATGAAAATATTCCTAGCAACATCATTTATAATAGTATAAAAAAAAGGAAACAAACTATGTGCTTGATGACTGTGGTATGACTGAATAAATTATTGTATGTGAATATAATAGAATATTATATTGTAATAAATGATGAATATGAAGAATTCAAAGAAATGAGGGAAGACATGTGAATTGATGCAGTGTAGAAGCAGAACCAAAATCCTAAATGTATAGAACAATTTTTATTACGACCTTGGTGTAACTTGGCTATCCCCAACATGTAGCATGGAAAGGTCATTGTATAACTTTGAGGGAGGTAGAATAATAGACATCTCTAGCCTCTTCTCCCCTGACTTTTCTCCAAGAGAGACTTTTAATTCTTGCCAGGAGGGTAAGCAGGAGGTTGGGGCCAGAAGCTTGGTCATTCTGCTCTCCTCAAAGAGTAGAGGGTACCAGGCTAGAATTACATCTATCTGTTCACTTAAATACCATTAGTCTAGAGGATATGGTTTTCAGGTTCAAGGTAAATTTCTGATCAGTGTTCATTAATGGGGAAAGGAGGACCTAAGCTCATATCTGAGGCTTGACTCCCTTCCTAACAATGAACACACATAGAAAGTAGCAAAGAAGCCCATTATCTAAATCTATAGAAAAATAGAAATCAGAGAAGGTTGTACATAGGAGAATATATACCAGACAATACAAAGTGAAGGAACTCTCCCACTGGAAGAGAGGTAATTCAATTCAACCAAGAGAAAAGTCCCAGATCTCACCCAAAAGGGAAATTGCCAGAAGTATCTAGCATTGTAAGCTGGGGACATGATGGAGACTGCTAGCTCCTCTCATGGTGGCTCTTCCGAAAATCTTATTCTTCCTCCCGCAGCCTGAAGTTGGTACCGTTCATCTTCTCTTCCAAAGCTCCCAAAGTAACTGCAGGACACAAAGAGACTGGAGAGTCTCAAAGTCAAGGGACTGAATCTCTCCTCTCTGCCATTTTCGCCAACTTCATTGACTCCTCACACAAGGGCAAGTTTGCATTTTGTATCTCTCCACCAATGAGAAGAGAGTCTGAAACTGATAGGCTTTGGGACCTGGGTTACATTAGTAAAGTTAATATATACGTCTTTTGCGTCTTTTAACAATCAAAAATAAAGGAAGCATAATTACATGCATAATCATTTATAATCATCTTTTGTTTTATTTTCTCATATTTTTAAATAATTTCTTTTGTTCTTGTTCATATATTTGAATACTTTAAATTGTTGATGGAAATTAAAATAAAATCTATTTTTAAAACTAAGAAAAAATAGATGATGATTAAAACAACAACAACAAAAAACAACCCCACACCTTTGCCACTCATCAGGTGAATTTTTTGGTTGCTGAGAGACTAGATGGGGGAAGTGATGGGAGTAGGGTGGAGAAATGGTAGCCTTTGATTGGATGATATCACTAATGGAAGGGGTAGTTTCTTGTTAGGAAACTAGCTGGTGTTCAAAGCTGAAGTCCTAGTAATTGTTGGGTACATACAGGGTAAGTGGGCCCCTATACTTTTGATGTTGAGATTAAGACAAGCTGTTAACTGAACATATTAATGAGCTTCTGGGCCATGAGCTACAGAGGAGGCCATGTTGGCTGAGACTTTTAGGAGAAGTTTAAGCAATGATCTCAAGGGTAGTAAGCAGGGCCTATGGGACTTCATAATTTAGCCAAGCTAATAGACCCGACAGTACAATTAAGTGATATATTAGAGGAGCAGTGATGGGGCCAAACTTGTGCCACAGATCAGAGAAGTTAGATAATGAGTAAAAAAGGCCAAAGCTTGGATGCAGCAAGGAGCCAGCCAGGGGCCCTTGTGACTGTAGGAATACTTGGCATGAAACAGACTTTGTTTCAGCTGTGGCAAATCTAATGATCTGTCTGGGCTTTGGACAAGCTTGTGCAAACTGAAGGGGCTTGAACTGCTACGGAAGGGGAGAAAACTCAGCTGGGCAGAGTCTGGGATGCTCACAGACAGGGGGGACGAGCTTGTCTTACGAGTAATGACTGACTCCCATAAGGCATTCGAAGCTTTGCAAAGAGCTCTAGATGTATCATGCCATAACAGCTCTGTGAGGTAAGGGTCTACATGCATTGCTCCCTTTTTATGGATAAGAAAAACTAAACCTTGGGCAGCTAGGTCACACAGTGGATAGATTACAGGCCCTGAAGTCAGGAGGACCTGAGTTCAAATCTGGCCTCAGACCAAACACTTGACACTTACTAGCTGTGTGAGCCTGGGCAAGTCACTTAACCCCAATTGCCTAAAAATTAAAAAAAAAAAACAAAACAAAACTAAACCTCAGAGAGGTTAACTAACTTGCCAGTGGTCTCACACAGGTATCTTGTTATCTTAGGCTGCAGCACACTTTCCACTAAAGAAACTATGTTGCTTCTGCACTTTAAAGTAAGAGGGAAGCATGGAGTTAAAGAAAACTTTCCCTTTATGCTGACCTTCCTTTTAATAATAATAATGATGACGATAACTAACATTTATATAATGCTTATTGTGTGCCAGGCTCTGTGCTAAGCACTTTACAATTATGATCTCATTTGATCCTCACAACAACCCTGGGAGGTAGGTACTATTTCATCTCTATTTTACAGATGAGGAAATTAAGGCCGAAAGAGCGTAAGTGACTTGTCCAGGCTCATACAGATAGTAAATGTCTAAGGCTAGATTTGAAGTCAGGTCTTCCTGATTCAAGGTCCAATGCTCTATCCACTTGGCTATCTAGCTGCCCACAGGCACTCTGGGGCTCTGGGGGTGTGGTAAGAAGAGAAAAAAACAGAGTTCTCATTCTTTGGGCAAGTGTATTTCTTGGAATTTAAAGTGCTGTGTTTATAACCTGAGGCTTGTCACAAAGCTCTGGGTGATGTTTTATAATCATTATTCTGTGTCGTATGTCCCCACCCAGGTTTCTTACCCCACCCCCACCCCAGCGCATCGGAATTGGACTTGAGCCTTCTTCTCTTCGCCACTATTCTCCTGCAAGCAGTCCAGACTAACAGGGCATGGAACATAGAACAGATTCATTAGGGGCCACAGAAAGAACGGAGAAAGGATAATTATCTTAGTCTAATTCACGAGGGAGCAGTGATATCACACCTTTTGGCAAATGTTACCCCTCCTTTGCCCTGCTCCCAAAGGGTTTGGTCCCACAGTCTCTATAATTACTTAAGTTACACTAATTACTTAAGTAGTTACTTAAGTAATACACTTAAATTACACTAATTACTTAAGTCCCTGATTGATGAACTTCTATTGCAGGTGATGGAGTTAGTTGAGAGGCAGTAACCTCTTCCTCCTCTCTGTTGTTGCCACTCCTTTTGTTCTGCCATCTGCTAGCTCTATCCTGGCTCTTGGCCAATGCTCTTTTTTGACTTTTCACCATTGCCACCTCTGCCATTTTCCCAGCATAGTCCTGTAGCTGTCAGATTGGCTTAAGAACTCCTTGTCATTTGCCCAGCAGCTACTGCTCTGTCTATTGCTTTGGACTCACATTCCTCATCCTTGGCATAACCTAGGAGGCTTGTTTGCATTATGGGGCTCACTTTTCCAGAAATAACCTCCTCACAGCTGTTATTATTTTTAATGGGCATGTGCCCTAGAGCTTTTATTCTGTTCCATATGTGGGAAGAGCCATACTATATCACTCCAACCAACCCCCACCACATCAAACTAACCATCATAGTCATACATACCAAACTACCAGCCCATACACATCACCACCAAACCATACCACATCAAACAAACCAACCTTATTGCCTCCACATACACCATAAACCATGCCAACCATTCCACATACATATCACCAAGCATACTTTAAAGAACTACTTTAAAGAACACATCCCAACTATGCCAATCAGCCAACACATACCATCACACCATGGCACACCAAATTACATAACAACCTCAACCATACAAATCTATCAGCCTTCAAACAATACGGTCACAAAATGTTAACTACCTTACCCAACCTCATACCCCCAAAACCTCCAACCAAACAACCTACACACCACACTGCCATATGAAATACAAAAAACCTAACACAACCACAACCATATCAAATCAAAATAAGCAACCAACTAACACATACCACACCAAATCAACCATTTCCAACCACATCATCTAATCAAACAACTCACAACTATCACCAACACGCCATATAAGGTTGTTGTAAGGATCAAATGGAATAAAATATGTAAAATACTTCGCAAACCTAAAAACACTATCTAAATGCCAGTTATATTATAAATTCATGCTAGACCTAGGTCCTGTGGCAGCTTTCAGGTAAGAACAGAAAACATGGATGGTAGGATTGAGACTATGAAGGGAGGTCAAAAAAGAGCTGATGGATTGGCAGAAGAGAGAAGCATAGGAGGACTGTAGATCATAGTAAGAAGGAAGAGTAGATTTAAGAGGAATGAGGAAGAGAGAGAAAGTGAAGGACAAGAGGTTACTATCAAAGACGGGGAGTTTCAGATTTCAGAGTTATGGATATAGCCTCGTTATGAGTGATGATGAGACATAAATTTTGACTACCTCTTGGGGTAGGGAAGGAAATGAGGTGGGGTAAAGATTTAAATTAGGGAAATGTAAGAGGTTGATGAATTGAGAGGCCAGGGTGTATTAGGAAACATCGCTGTGCACACTGAAGGTGCCATGTGTGAGCAGAGGTTGGGGTAGAGAGGAAAACTATGAGTTACATTTGGAAAGAAATGAGAAAGTAGGGAAAATGATTTGGAAGCCAATAGGTGAGTAAACAAGGTTCTGAACAAGGTGATACTGACAGAAAGAACCACAAAAGAGGGAAAATTGGGGCAGCTAGGTGGCACAATGGTTAGAGAACCAGTCCTGAAGTCAGGAGGACCTGAGTTCAAATCCAACTTCAGACACATAACATTTATTAGCTGTGTGACTATAGGCAAGTCACTTAACCCCATTGCCTAGCAAAAAAAAAAAAAGAGGGAAAATTGCTGATTTAACGCTACCAGGAGGTAATCTAGAGGGTCACTTGAGGAGAAAGAGACATAGCTAATCTGCCACCTGACTAAGTGTGTTGGGTGCCATGACAGAAGAGTAAGCCAGTGCTAGAGAGGGTGGCAAGAAATGAAGTGTATTATAAAAAGAATAATTTTCCTTAAGAACAAGATGATGGAAAGAGAGAGAAGAAATCTAGGATGAAAGCAAGTTTGTTAGTGGTAGAATGGGTTTCACAGGGCACAATTAAAGAGGAAAGTAAAAGAGGATAGGGACGAGGGGAGGATGAGGCAGAGCTGGATTGGGATGATAGAGCGGGAAATGGTAGCAGCAGAGCCCTGACTAGCAATTATGGCCAGTGAGGCAAGCACCACAAAACGTGCTATGGAGAAAGACACACAGAAGCCATTCTAAAATCCGCTTCCAAAGGTAAATTCAGGCATGGGGGATGGGAGTCAAAAGGCCCAGATGAAGAGATTACTGGTCTCAGGACATAAGGTTCCATGGGAAGAGAGAACCCAGGACATGAATGGGAGGAAAGAAACCCCAGGAGGTCTCTAGGTCGCTGCTAGGGAGCATGACAGACTATAGCTCACCCCATCCTACCTATGGACCTGGGTAGCAGGGGAAGAGAGTTTTCCTCTCCACATTCCAAATTACAGCTACAAGGGGAGGAAGAGGTTGAAGTATGCTAGCCAAAGCATAGGGATTTTTCAGGTTAACAGGGGTACTGCAATGACAGAAAGTGATGTCAACCTCTTCTCTTTCCACACACCAAGGAGCATGTAGTAGAAGCAGCAGAGAGTTTAGGTTATGAACCTAGGTCAGTAAATACCTGGTAATTGGATCTCTGGGGGTCTGCCTAGACTTACACTCAGTGCCATTTCCTTTATCTCATACCAAAATGAGGCACCCAGAAGATATTGGATACTCAATGATTATGGAGGGCTGAGGTGTGGTTGTTTTTTTCATGTACATCAGTGAACTTCAATGACGTAAGTATTGTCCCTACATGTGCCAGGAGGTTCTAAAATGAGTTAGACATCATGTGGGAAATTGAATAGTATTTTTAATGATTCCAAGCCAATATCCTTCCAGTGATGTTATGTGGCCATAAACCATGGAATACCATGATATCCAAAGAATCAAAATGGCAGATGACCCAAAATACAATGGAGAAAATCATGGTTAGTGTTAACTAAGCTGTAGTGTATTACCAATGATGATTTGCATGCACATGATTTCACTAGGAGTTACATAAAACATTATTTGTGACATGTATGTCTGGAAAGAGACATGGACCGGTCACATAATGGGAGCAAGGGACAACAAATGAACAGCCTAAATATCATAGCCAAAAAAATACCTCCTAAAGAAAAGCTTATAGTGCATCAAGTAAATCCTCTATGGAGGTCTTATACATAGACATGGGCTGAAAAGGTGTGAAAAGGTTGCAATCTACACCAGAGGAAGAAGTATTCATAGCAATGTTGGGGATGCATTGAAATAGTGGCAATAAGGAAATGTCTTTTGAAGCATCACACAGTTTGGCACCATTGAAAACAATATCCTGTTTCCCAAATGCAGTGCAGTTTAGTCTCCTCCTCCTATTCAATTATGGGCTCCACTTCTTATCCATCTGAAGCACTTGTCCGTGATACAAATATTAGTGGATTAATTTGTTGAGTCACCCATTCAGCTGCATGTCATGATCTGGATCAATTTGTGTTGTTTACCCACTTCGTTTTTCCAGTGTGGATCTTTAGACCAATCTCTAACATTCCATTTCCTACAATAAGTAATCCATCACTTTATATTTTATAGGTACAGACTTTTTGGCAGCCTATGAAAGAAGGCCTAAAGCCATAAAATAGAAATGAATGGATTGGAGGATGAAGACATTGAAAAGATCATAATGATTCAGTAGGAAATGGGAGGATTAGGGCAAAAAAGAGATTTCATGTCAAGTCTTTTATATTAAAAGTTGCTGGTGAAAACATAAAATTCCAGAGGAGGAATAAGTACTCTGAATAGCACCCTCCCAAAAAAGGGTCTAGGGAGGAGACACAGCAATATCTGTTTTTTTCAATGTATCTTGATGAAAGACGGTTGAAGCCAATTATTAAATGTTATGGGAAAGAGAGAATGGACAAGCTATGGCTAATGATAATAATAATAATGATGATGATGATTTTGGTTTACATATGTTTTCAAGTTTGCAGTGCTTCCTTCACAATAAGCCTGTAAGATTTGTAGTGCATGAATTATGATTTCCATTCTACAGATGAGGAAACCAAGGCCAAAGATGTTAAGTGACTTATCCACTGTCACAGCCAGTAAACTGCAGAATCAGGATTCAAACCCAGATCTCTCCTGACTCTAAAGTATAGTATTCTTTCTACTCCATCATATTTCTGCTCTAAAGGAAGAATTTATGGTTGGGGTTTTTTTTAAGGGCAGAAAAGGAAGAATGAGGAATCAGGATTAGGGGCATGAAAATTTTCTAGGATAGCAGAAATGCTAAAGAATGTAGCAAACCTGGGAAGACTTATGTGAACTGATGCGAAGTGAAATGAACGGAACCAAGAGAACAATATATATAGTAACAGCAATATTGTAAAGATAATCAGCTGAGACTTAGTAACTCTGTCCAATACAATGATACACAAAAACGCCTAAGAACTCATGGTGAAAAGTGTTATCTACCTCCAGATTAAAAACTGTTGGACTCAGAATGCAGATTGAAGTATGTTTTCTTCCTTTATTTTTCTTGCTTCCCCCCCTCCCAGAACTTGGCTAATGCAGAAAAATGTTTTATATAATGGGTATCATATTTCTTACCATATAAATGGGTAGGAAAGGAGGTGGAGGGAGGGAAGAATTTATAACCGAAAATAAAACAATATACAAAAATAAAGAATATAACAATATAAAAGAGTCAGGAAAGGAAGTGGTTAAATGGCTAAATCACACACAATGGAAAAGAGGAGAGAAAAATAAGAGAAAAGACATTTGAGTTTATTGGGGGGGGTTTGTTTGTTATTGTTGTTCAGTCATTTCAGTCTCTGCTTAATCCCATTTGGGGTTTTTGTGGCAGAGATACTGGAGTAGTTTGCTGTTCCCTTCTTCAGATGAGGAACTGAGGCAAAAAGTGACTTGCCCAGGGTCACACAGCTAATAAGTATCTGAGATCAAATTTGAACTTATGAAGATGAGTCTTCTTGACTTCAGGCTCAGCACTCTATCCATCAGTGCCACCTAGCTGCCTTTATTGGGTTTATATGAAATCAAATCCACTTAGTTATTAAATATTTTTCATGTGAATAACAGTGTGGAAAGTGCTGATGGAGAAATACTTTCAAACAAATAAAAAACATCCCTTATTCTTGTAGAACTTCAGTCTAATTGCGGGATACATGTAATCCTTGACTCAATGGCAACTCAGTGACTTAGAGGACATGAAAAATTTGTATATTCCTTGGAGTATTTCTCTCACTTTTTGCCTTCAGTCAGCTAATCTGGGAATTTCCTGCCTGACACCACCCAGTTTGTTGCCACCAACTCCACTTGCAAACCCATTGGTTCATAGAGCTGAAAGAGTGAACAGCTTTAGTTACAGGTCAAAGAACACAAATAAAGCTAATGTGAAAGCCCAGAGAAAATAGAAATACATGCCAGTGAGCAACCCCTCCCAGAGGTCCATTTGGGTCCCACCACTTAGGGCGTTGCCTGTGTGTGGTACTCCAGCACAGACATCAGGGAGGATTCCTCCAAGTTAGCACTTCTAACTCTGCATCTATGATCCGATGATGATCTCATCCATTATTTCTTTGACTCTGTACTGCTCTGCCTCAGCAGTTCTCCAAATGTGGTCCAAAGACCCCTGAGGGTTCCCAACACCCTTTCAGGAGGTCCTGGAGGTCAAAACTATTTTCATTATAATTCTTAGACATTATTTGTCTATTAAAGTGCTCCTGTCTTTTCCAACAATGTATTTGTGTGAGACTGGGATTTTCTTCATGTACTTCAACCAAAATAACATATCAAAACAGACTGAATGTAGAAAGAAGCAGATATGGGATCCAGCTGTCTTTTATTAAGTCAAACATTAAAGAGATTTGCCAAAATTTATAGAACAATGCTACTCTTCTCACTGAATTTTTTTTTTGTTTTGGAAAATATAGTAATTTTTCATTAAAATGTTATTTGTTAACAAAAAAATAGGTTTATTATTATTTTAAGATGAATTAATAAATTCATATTTAAATTTTTATCAGTTTTAATTTCTTGCATGGTAAATCTTGATAAATGTTATAACCCCTATAGACAAAAACTCTCTGGGATCATCAATAATTTTTAAAAAGGTAAAGGGGTCCTGACACCAAAAAGTTTGAGAACTGTTACTCTCTACCTGTAGCTCATTCCTCCTGAGCTTCTTTTCATCTCCCAGGAGATGGCATCAGTCCTTCCCTTTCCCAAGGAACCATGTCTCCATCACAGCCTTACAGAGGAAAAGCCCTTCAGGTAGGGTATACGGACCCCAGGTTAATTAAGCGTGTGTCTTGGCAGAGTGCATTTAGAGATCAAAATGGCCTTCCAGACCAGTGTGCTTACATTTCCTTGCACATATGTTTTCGTAACCTTATGCCTCATTGAAGCAAAACCAGATACAAGGAACCAATTTTTCCATTACACTTCTGTTCAGGTTTTTGTTGTCCTTTTTATATTTACTCCTAAGTTTATAGTCTGATATCATCATTTGCCCAGTAACTGGTTAGTGGGCCTCCTATAGGTCTAGAGTGTGAGTTCTTAACCTGGGTGTGTGTATGTGTGTGTGTGTGTGTATGTGTGTGTGTGTGTGTTTGTGTATACATACACATATACACATATATAGTTAGGGTCTATGAACTATATATATATATATACACATACACACAATACATATATACATATGTACGTATATATTAACTTAGGGTCTATGAACTTGTTTTATTTCCACACACACACATATACATATATACATATATGCATATATACACATACCCCAAGTTCACAGACTCCAGGTTAAGAATATATATAAATATCATATATATAAGACTATATTTCATTATTTTTTTCTTTTCTTTGGTTATAAAACTGTATTTCAATGTAATTGGTTTCTTTAGTAATCCTATGTATTCTGTTTTCTTTATTTAACAGCATTATTCTGAGAAAGGCTGTGTGTGTGTCTGTGTCTGTGTCTGTGTCTGTGTGTGTGTATGTTCTACCTCAGCAGTTCTCAAAATGTGGTCTAAGAACACCTTAGGGTCCCCAACCTCCCTTCAGGAGGTCCTTGAGGCCAGAGCTATTTTCTTATAATACTATTAAAATGCTCCTCCCTTTTCTGAGAATATATCCTGTGAGGCTGGACACACACACACACACACACACACACACACACACACACACACTGTGTGTGTACATATATAATATGCATATATATTAAACACATACAATTTTATGGTTTTAATAACATTATTCTGACTAGGAGTCCATAAGCTTCCCCAGACAGCTAAAGGGTTAAGCTTTGTTCTCTCCTCAATTGTTTCTCATTCCCCCATGATTCCTCCTGGGGCAGAAGGGTGGGATTATTTGAATGAAGCTGCTTTCCAGAGCACCCAGGAGAGAGTAGAGGGAGACATGCACTTTCCTGTGCCCCATAGAGAGAAATATTTATAGTTCCTGCTGATACACCAATTACCATAATACATAGTGATAATAAAAGCACAAAAGATGTGCAAAGGACAGTGTGAGGTCCAGGGATTGTGGGGTTTGGGGAATGCTTCCCGGAGGGGGTGGTCTTTGAATTAGTATTTAAATAATGAATAGCAATTCAGCCAGCAGAGAGGAAGTGAGGACAGTCCAGGAAAAGGGGGATAAGGGTAACTAGGTGGCGCAGTAGATAGAGCACCTGCTGTGGAATCAGGAGGACTTGAGTTCAAATCCAGCCTCAGACACTTGACACTAGCTGTGTGACCCTGGGCAAGTCACTTAACCCCATTGCCTAGCCAAAAATAAAGGGGGTGGGGAGGGGAATACAGGTGCAGAGATAGATAGAGAGAAGGGTAGGGGATGTGCTGCTATGTAGAGGCAGCTAGGTGGTGCACTGGGTAGATTGCTGAACCTGGAGTCAGAAAGATCTGAGTTCAAATCCAGACATTTGCTAGTTAGTTGTATGACTTTGGGTAAGTCACAAACCTTGTCTGCCTTGGAGAAAATATTTGTAAAGCATTTTACAAACCTTAAGGCACTATATAAAGATTAGCTATTATTATTAGTCATCATTATCAGGGATGAGAGTAGTTTGAAATAAGGCTGGAAAAACAGAAACTGAAATATGTGGGCTTGTTGAAATTGTTTTGTTTTCATGGTAGGAATGCATCATAGACACACATACACACATATATAATGTAATTACCCTTTATTTTGGAAAAAACCTATGGAAATAAAAAAATTCTGAACATCTTAATAAAAAAAGATAGATTAATTTTTATCCAGGATAGTTTCCATAGTATCCTGCTTTTAGATATCCCCAATGACCTGTGTTGCCCCTATCATCTCAGAAATCTATGACTCTTAAATTCACTTGTTCAGAGCAAACTAACCTGGCTTTAATTATTTAAAATTCTTGATGGTTTCCTGTCTTCTATCAAATTTATTAGAAAGTAATGATTAATGTTTTGTTAAAGAATTTTTAAGAATAAATTTGAATTTTTTTTGTTTTTATATTATCTGTTTCCCCCCATATCCTTCCATTTTCCCTTCCCCCCCCAGAGATCTGTCTTTTATAACAAAGAATTTTTTAAAGCAAAGAAAAAAAAAGGAAGAAGATTAAAAATTCAGCACTATGAATTAATACATTGGAAAAATCAGACATTACATGCAATATTTTACACCGATGAAACTCCTACCTCAATTTTTGCTAAAGAAATTACTGCAGACTCCTAGCCTGAAATTCACGTATTCCTCAGAATTCTTAAAGATAATGGAAATGTACTCAGTGCTGCGTGGCCCTAGACAGTAACACCAATTTGTCTTGCTTCTTTTCTGAAAAACATTTCATTTCTCTGTTATTTTTATGACCTGCCTGGGTTTGAGGTGAATCTCAGAGTATAACTGTAAGATGCCCTGAGCACCTTGCACATTGGTGGTTTTCCTGTGTGACAGTGATAACCCAATAATGTAAATAGTGAGCACTGGTGCATGATGTCTCAAAATTTGGGGCCAGCTAGCAAATATTTGCATAGAACTGGACTAGTAAAAATTGCTCACTTGAATTTGCCTCCCTCTGATTCTTTATGCGGTTGTGTTTGCTCTGTAATGTTGGCTGATATTCATGTAAACTAAAGGATTAGACAGTGGGTCGTTATGTCTTTTTTTCCTGGATGTGTGCCAAAGGAGGGAACAGGTGAGAGGGCACAGCCGGTTGTGTGTATGACTTGTGAATGACACCAGTGAAAGTGGGACTGGTGATCATATTTGTGGACTTTGGGGTTTTTAAATATTTTTAATATGTTAAAAATATAGTGGCGATAACTCCTAGTATTATTCATTGGAAAAACATGGAGATACATAGTTGGGATGATTAGGTTAAACTGCCTTGTGTGAAGGTCCATTGAGTTCTTTTATTCATGAAAGTGGGTCTTTGGGGCACCCTAAAGGACCAAGGTGGCAGTTACACAGGGAGACTACTTTAGTCCTTATCTCCAACATATTTTGCTTTCTTCGTTTTTTTCTTCCCATTTTATTCTGCCCTATTCACAGAGTGAAATGGTGGGATTGCACATCCGACATAGAGTCTGTGTAAATCCTGAGTCATGGGGATATCCATGGCATGAAGTGTTTGGCTTTGCTTTCAAGGATGACACGCTTTCATTGACTTTTGTTCTCACCCTGAACTCCACTATACTGTTGACATTAGAGAAGCACTAACTTTATTTTTTTTAATTTTATTGATATCTTTTGTTTTTATATCACCTTCATTTTCAAATATATCCCTTCCTCTTCTATTCCTAGCTTATAGTAGAACAAAATAAAACAAAAGCCAGTTCAGCAAAAGTAATACATAAAATAAGTCTGGTAGTATATGGATGTTTTACATCTATACTTCTCTACTTCTGCAAAGAATGGAAGAATATAGTACTAACTTTGTTTAACAAAAACACAAAAAACCTCAAAACCATGTGGAAGGCAGTGGAGTATAGTAAAAGAGTCCCAAATTTGGAATCAGAAGATTGGATATGAATTCCTGCTATTCCTCTTATTACCTGTGTGAACTTGAGTGAATAATATCATCTCTGTGGGCCTCAATTTCCTGCTTTGAATGTGACAGAATATTACTGTGCTGCAAGAAATGAGGAAATAGATGATTTCAAAGAAAAAGGGAAAGAATTATGTGAATGGATGCAGAGTGAAGTGAGCAGAACCAGAAAAAAAATTTATACTATAACATGTGTTATAAAAGCAAAACAGACTTTTATAAAGTGATTTAAATAATGAAATGAGCAAAACCAGGAGGTTTTACAATGACACCATCATCACCATAGAGACAACTTTGAAAGCTTTTGCTATCCCTCTTCTGATAGAGAGGTGATGGATTTAGGGAGTAGAATGAGACATAGACATAGACATATATGCATATGCATGTATATTTTCATATTCACCTAAAAGGACATTTGTTTTACTTTATTATGCATATTTGTTACAAGGAATTTGCTTTTCTTTTCTCTTTGTTTTAATGGGATAGAGGGTAGGAAAATAGATCTCAGTCAAAATTTTAAAAAATGCTTTAAAAATAGAGAGGTTAGGGGTGCCTGTAGTCATGAAATGTTGCATACACTTTCAGATGAGGTCTCTGTATTCTTAGTTTTGCTTACTTTACTTTGTCAGGAGAGACCTCTCACAATTGGGATAATCTGGAAATGTTTGTAAATGTAAAAACAAAACTTGTGAAAAAAAATAAAATGAAGGGGTTGAATGAGATCACCCCTAAGCTCTTTTTAGCTCTAAATCTATGATGTTACAAAAGGAAGGGAGAAGGGAACAAGCATTTATTGTCTACTCTGTGACAGTTCTACCTTGTAAGCATGTTATAAATATTATTTCATTTGATCTCACAACAACCCTGGGAGGTAGGTGCTATTATTATCCCTGTTTTATAGTTGAGGAAACTGAAACAGGCAGAGGTTAAGTGACTTGCCTAGGGTCACACAGTTAGCAAGTATCTGAGGCCATACACAGATCTTCCTGACTCCAGGCCTAGCTCTCTATCCCCCCATGCCACCTAGGTTCCTGAATCTCTGGATATTACACAGTAGTTAAGCTCTAGTATCCTAGAATCCTAAAAGATCATATAATGTGGAGTCCACAAAAGCACCTTCAATTCCTAGATGGAGGATTCTTTCATCTGGAGGTCTACTGCATTGCTTTTCATTGGCACAGTGCCTCTGATGGCATAACCTGGTCTCATACTGTCTGCTACACCTTCCTCTGCCACAACGGTCACTCATTTGTCACCAAATGGAACTAGCCTCCACAGTGGCAGTGTCTTCCACTAGTACAACTGCTTATCTCCTGGCCTTGTCTCAAGTCTTAGCACAATGCCTGGTGCATAGTAGGTATTCAATGCTCGTTGACTGACTGGGCCAAGTCTTTCTCCAGCATGCTCAGCAATCTCCATAACTCTTCCTGGACATAAGGTATTAGTGGGTTGGGAGTGCGGAGTGGGGGGTAGAGGGGTAAGATGGAAGATGAAAATTCGTTTTCTTATCTTTTTACTCTCTGAAGAGAGTACACGGTTCTTAAAACAAGAAGAATTTTTTTTCTCTGAAAGCCTATTTGCAACCTAATCCCATCTGAATGTATAGAGAACCTCCAGGAGCAGGTTCATTGAGCAGCCTCACAAATCATAACATTGGGACATCTAGGTAGCTCAGCGGATAGAGTACTTGAGTTCAAATTTGACCTCAGACACTTACTAGATGTGTGACCTTGGGCAAGTCACTTAACTCAAAAAAGAAAAGAAACAAATCATAAAATTATTGATCTAGAGATGAAAGAGTCTTTACAGGTCAGCTAGTCCAATCCCCTCATTTTACATATGAGGAAACTGAGTCCAGGGAAGATAAGAGATTTTCTTAACATCACACTGCCAAGCAAATCATCAGGGCTGGTATCTGAACCAGTCAGTCAGCAAACATTTATTAAGCTCATTTTATAGTTAGGACCTCTGCTAAGAGGTGGGGATACAAAGAAAGGCAAAAACACCAGTCCCTGTCATTGAGGAGCTCATAGTCTAATGGGGGAGACGACATGCCAATAACTCTGTATGAACGAGCCCTACATACTGGATAAATTGGAAATAAGCAACAGAGGGAAGGCACCAACGTTAGAGAGAATCAAGAAAGGCTTCCGATAGAAGGTGGGATTTTAGCTGGGCCTTGAAGGAAGCCAGAGAAGTCAAAAGGCAGAGACGCCAAATCTAGGTTCCCACTCTTCCACCTTCCCTCCCCTCCTCTGGAGTTTTCTTTTGCTCCGAGTTATAGGATTTCATGGTTTGTTTCGCTGTTGTTGTTGTCGTTGATCAGTTGTTTCTGTCATGTCCAACTTTTCATGATCCCATTGGAGGTGTCCTTGGCAAAGATATTGGAACAGTTTGCCATTTCCTTCTCCAGTTTGCTTTACAGATGAGGAAACTGAGGCAAACAGGGTTAAGTGACTTGCCTAGGTTCACACAGCTAGAAAATATCTGAGGCTGGATTTGAACACATGAAGATAAGTCTTCCTGATTCCAAGTCCGGTGTTCCGTCCACTGCACCACCTAGCTGCCCTCAATTTCAGGCTTAGTCCTTTTTATTTCTGCAACAAATTCAGGCATCCCTTTCTAAATAGACTATACTAAACTTTTCCCAGATATGAAAAGGTAACTCAATGATAATGTCTCCCCCACTAGGAATTGAGCAGATACGTCAAATTATCTATGATGGTCAGCAACAGATGGGGCTCCCTCTGGCCACCTCACTCTCCCCATCCTCCTTTCCCCTTACCAGAAAACTGTATTGTGAACAGTTTCTTAAATAGGCATGCCCTGGACTGGACCTGTGATTTCATGGGTATGGGAACTCCCTGGAAGAGGAAATGCCTTCTATCTATGCAGGTCACTTGCTTAGGGCGCTGAGAAGTTAATGGCTTATCCAGGGTCACACAGCCAGTATGTGTAAGAGTCAGGACTTCAATCCACATCTCCATCCATTACACCAGGATGCCTCTATAGCTTTAGAGGCCTGAATTTTTTCCACACTGGAAGATACGAGCACTGGAAGAAGTCAGAGTTCACAATTTTCCATCATGTTAACTGGGGATGATATATAGGAGCAGGGTTGTATTGGTAAATATTTAACATCTAGCTCTCTGAAAAAGATAAATGTACTCACAACATGATATGCATTATTAACATTTTCTCCATCACTTTCTTAAGTCTAGACAATCAACAAAACAATGAATCAAGCCCTGATTTTAGTGTTTGCTTATTTCTGACCTATAAATGCTCGCACTGAAAATTTATCGATAGGCTCTTGAGGTGATAGGAACTACCTCCATAGCATTGGTTAGGAGTCTCCCTGATTCTGAAGAGTATGCAGGTTCACTCACTTTCTTCATGAGGAAGGTCTTCCACCCATTTGGTGGAGCCACCACACTGAAGTTTTGGGAGAACATGGTGGGAGCAGCAGTTGCACAGGATTAATGGGCAAGGATGGGACAAGTACCAACTAAAATCTCATCTTTTACAGGAAACCTTTATCCATCCCTCTTAATTCTGGTGTCTTTCCTCTGTTAATTATTTCCTATTTATCCTGTCTATAGCTTGCTTGTATATATTTGTTTGCTTGTTTTCTCCCTTGTTAGACTGTGAGCTCTTTGAAGGCAGGGACTGTCTTTTGCCTCTTTGTACCTTTACCCTGCCCCCCCCCCCCCCCCACCCCCAGCACTTTGCACAATGTCTGGCATAGAAGAGGTGCTTAATACACGCTCATTGACACATCAGTCATTCAATAGGCATAAACATTTATTAAGTGCCTATTGAATCATTGGAGGGAATACCCATATCGATGAGATCACAGATCCCTTTGAGCACTTGTGTATATAAATTCAGGTCTGCAGGATTATACAAAAAGGCTAGAAGCTTTATCTTAGAACATTGTAGGGATTAGCACATGTTTATTACAACCTGCCCATGAAGGCAAAGATTTGTGTTCTACGGGGGGTTGCTGTGATATAATATCAGCGTTTAATTCCTTTTAAAGTTCCTGCTAGTGTTTAGTTCCTTTGTACTGGCTATAGTTCTGGGCAGCTGTTAGTTTTTAGGATTGCGTTTTGCCTGGAGTGGTTTGTTAGCAATAAAGTACTGTCATGCGAAGGTCTGCTTGTCCTGGGCCTGTTTATAGAACCAAGGATTATTGATATATGCCACAATTTAACATTTCAAAAAGGAGAAAGAGTTAAGCTCAGGCTCTCACAAAACACCTCCTCTATTGGGCAGCTTTAGTGGCCCGTAAGCATTCAGTGATTACAATAATAAAAATGGGCTTGGGCTGTGGCTGATTTTTCTTGTGTATTTTCTGATAAAGGGGGGGAAAAGCAATCTATTTTTGTTTTTTGTCTTGGTAGTGTGATGTCGACTTGCCCCACCTCCTATTGTATCTCACAGAAAAGGAATGTAATTATACCACCTGTAGCTAGCTTCATTTGAAGCCTTGCCTGAAGGCTTTCTGCTTTAAAATAGGCCAGGGGAACAAATCATTCTGGAGTTTGGCATCAAGCTGGTTCATAAACAGGCTAATCTGACCACTGACCTAATAGGGGCTATAACCGGCAGTGGGGGAGATGGGGACTTGCTGAATCCTTGAGCAATAAGGGGCATAATAAGAATTAGTAGTACAGAGTACAACTACTTAGCACTACTAATAGTTCTATGGAGCCATTTTCTTCCAGGAGTTCTTTCACACAGATTATCTTACTCTACCCTCCCAAAAGGTTATTAAACAGAGTGGACAACTGAGGCACAGGGTGGGCAGTGATTTGCTTGCTCTCAAAAGGTTAGGGAGTGAATGTTGTCAAGATTAGCATTGAATGCTTCTAATCCACATCCTTCACTGGGAACACTCTTTTCCCAAAATTGTTCATGTTGCGTCTTTCTTTTACCCTCTAGGCCCACCTATCTCCTTTCCAGAAATTCCATGTTGTAGTCAATGGCTGTTGAAAAGGTAATGATTTGGTTTAATTCTAGGGTACTATACTTAGAGCTGGAAAGTAAAAAGTACTCTTCTTATTTTACATGGAAGGGTGTGGCCCATTTAGACTTCCATTTGAAGCTGGAAGCTGCCAAGACAGAGACAATGAAAAATAAAAAATAAGGTAGAAAATAAAATCTCTCACCTTAGAAGAGGTCTGAGTCTTGGAATAGTAAAACTGCATGTGAAAGAGTACAGAGACAGTAAACTTGCCCCTAAATTGTTTATAGTGACTATCTAGTTACAGTTGGGTCTTAAGCAAAGGAATGGGAAATGTATCTGGGAGGGTCACTATAAGCCTGGGTGGGATCCCTTACTGGAGGATCCCGGCTTTGAATCAGGAAGAATGGCCATGTAAGAGAAGCTCTATTTCTCCCACCTTCTGCCAGGGAGGTGACAAATCTCAGAGCTGAGGTCCTATGGTAGACAGATAGAGTCTTCTGCTAACCCACTCTAAGGGTCTCTGCTCTGTCCCTTCTAAAAGAGCACCAATCATTCCAGCAGAAAAGAATATAGTAATACCCACTCACACCCGAGACTTTAGAGATGGCAGCTGCTAATCAGAGATTGATCCCAGGGAGTACAGCATATTGACCTGAACAGCAGAGATGTTAAGCCCTGTTAGAAGTGACCTGCTTGGCCCAATACATCCATGCTCTTTGAAGAGCAAGCCAGCTGAGCAGTAGAACAACTCAATATTACTGACCCGGAATCCCTGCCCCACAGTGAACTTCTTGAGGACTATCTGGAAAGAGAAAAGATCTTGAGGCCCGGTAGTTCCAGAGTTGTGAGTTGCCTTGGCTACATGGGACCCTTTGACATGTGCCATTGTACTTTACCATTGTAATTTAATCCTATGTCATTCTCCCCCATAAATTCTGTATATTTTGGGGAAGGTGCACCTCAGGGTTTGGAGGAATACTATTTTTACTTTTTACTATGTTGTTTGAGTAAATGTCTTTTCTAAAGAGCAAATTGAATCTACTTGTTGATTGCTAATGGAAAGCATACTCTGAGGGGCTCACAGACTCCTTATTAGGAGAAAAACTACAAGTTTAACTCTAGAAACCAAGGTAGCAGTTATCTCTCTGGGGACTCAATCTTCCAGAGCCAATGCAAGTTGGGAGAGTGAGCCCAGAGGAAATGCTTTGCAAATATGAGAACACTGTAGAAGTGTCTGCTTATATTTTTTAGGTAAGAAGGTGTGAGACATCTGGGTAGAAGAGACTCGGCCCTGTGGTGCTTCTGGGAATGGGAAGTGGGCAGTGGCCCATCTTTTAAAATGTAAATACTCCCTGGAAGTGTCTTAAACCTGTCAGCTAGCTCATTCTTCAATGATTAGTTGGCTCTTTAGCATGAAATAAGTGAAACGTTTTATTTAAAAACATATGCTGGTTGAAAGCCAATTGAGAGCAATAATGACATGAAAGAGAAGGGAATCAACGGATGACTCCTGTCTTTTTCAGGTTAGGATTTCTGCAGGTGCTCCCTGACATTATTTTTAGAACAGGGGTGTTACTATAGGATATTGGTCTGTTAGAATACTGGATTTGAAGTCAGAAGACCTGGTTTTGAATCTTGACTGTCACTCACTAGCTGCATGATCTTTGCTATGCCTCAATTTTCTCATCTGTAAAGTGGAAATGATAATGCCTTGACTATCTGCCTTATACGGTTGTTGAAAGGATCAAGTGAGGCAATGTATATAAAACTTTATGTAATATTATGTATAATATTATATGTAACACATATACAATATATGTAATATACAATAATTATATATGTAATATACAATAATTATATATGTAATATATAATAATATGGAATATTCAATAAACTCCAGTGGCTTCCTATCACCTTGAGGATCAAATACAAAGATGTCTATTTGCATTCAAAACCCTTTATAACCAGGCTCCTTCTTACCTTTCCAGTCCCCTCCACAGACTGTGATACAGTTGGCCTCCTTTCTGTTACCCACATGAAGACATGCCATCTTCTAACTCCAAGGCATTTTCACTGACTGTCCCCTGTACCTGGAATTCTTTCATTCCTCATCTCTGCCTCCTGGCTTACCTGGTTTCGTTCAAGTTCCAGCTAAAATAGTACCTTCTTGCCAGAAGCTCTCCCTGTTCCCCGTTAATGTTAGTGCCTGACTTCTATTAATTATCTCTAATTTATCCTGATTATAGTTTGTATGTATCAAATGAAATATTATTTGTAAAGCACTTAACACAGTACTTCCCACATAGATTTCCTTTTTTCCATCTAGCTCCAAACTCCCTCAGATCATACTTCTTTTCCTTGGTCACCATCTTTGCTCTTCCACATACATTTATACCTCCATGCCCCCTCCCCTAATTTCCAACAAAATAATCAAATCAACACTATAATTTCTTCAGGAAAGGGTGCATCAACCAACTGCCCTATTGTTCCACTCACCTCTCCTGTGACTTCTCATTCCAAAACACCCCTTTCTAGCCACTGTTTCCCTATGTGTGCTTTCTCTCCCATTAGAATGGAAGTTCCTTGAGAATGGGGACTGGCTTTTGTATTTGTATTTGTAGAGGCACTTAAAACAATGCCTGGCACAAAGCTAAGCATAAGTGCTCAAGCTTCCACCTTACAGAATGCCTCTCTTCCATCAAGATGCAGCTCAAGCACCACCATGAAGCCTTTTCTGATCTCCCAAGCTACTAGTACCCTCCCTCCCAAACTACCTTGTATTTAATTGCTCTGTATTTATTTGCATTTATTTGTTATATTTATATTTATGCTGGTTGATTCAATTTTTGATATTCAACATCTTCTCAACTCCCTCAGTTGCCTCTCCCCTCTGACTGGAGGCCTAGAGGTTAGAGCAATAAACTCAGAGGACTTTGAACTTTACAAACTTTCCATATACTCTCCATTCTCCATCAGCAACTCTGCTTGGTTTTGACTCCTTGTTTTTTGACTGACTTATTATACAAATGCTAAATATTGGCAAAGAAAGGGTTGCACCAACCCAGAACTATGTGAGCACAATTACAAACACTTTTCATACAAATAAAGTCAGATCTAAACAATTGGAAAAATATCAATTGCTCATGGGTAGGCTGAGCCCATATAATAAAAATGACAATTCTACCTAAATTAATTTATTTAGTCGGTGCCATACCAATCAAACTAACAAAAATTATGTTATAGAGGTAGAAAAAAGAATAAAATTCATCTGGAAGAACAAAAGGTCAAGAATATCAAGGGAATCAAAAAAAATTTGAAGGAAGTGGCTTAGCTATACCAGATCTCAAACTGTATTATTACACAACAGTAATCATCAAAACAATCTGGTATTGGCTAAGAAATAGAGTGGCAGATCAGTGGAATATATTAGGTACACAATACACAGTAGTAAATGACCAGAGTAATCTAATGTTTGATAAATCCAAAGATCTAAGAACCATCTGACAAAAACTGCTGGGAAAGCTGGAAAGCAGTTTGGCAGAAACTAGGTATAGACTAACATTTCATACCACATACCAAGACAAGGTCAGAATGAGTATATGATTTAGACATAAAGAGTGATACCATAAGCAAGTTAGGGAAACATGGAATAGTTTATCCTTCAGATCTATGGATAAGGTAAGAATTTATGACCAGACAAGAGAAAGAGAGCATTATAGAATGCAAAATGAATAATTTTGATCACATTAATTTAAAAAGGTTTTGCACAAACAAAATCAATGCAGCCAAGATTAGAAGGAAAGCAGAAAAATGGAGGAAATTTTTTACAACAGGTTTCTCTAATAAAGGCTTTATTTCTCAAATATACAGGGAACTGAGTCAAATTTATAAGAATATGAATCATTCTTTAATTGATAAATGGTCAAAGAATATGAATGGGCACTTTTTAGAAGAAGAAATCAAAGCTAACTATAGTCATGTGAAAAACACTCTAAATCACTTTTGATCAGAGAAATGCAAATTAAAACAACTCTTGAGGTACCACCTCACACCCATCATATTGGTTAATATGACAGAAAGAGAAAATGACAAATGTTGGAGTGGATATGGGAAAACTGGGACACTAATGCACTGTTGGTGGAGTTTTGAACTAATCTAACCATTTGGGAGAGCAATTTGGAACTATGCCCAAAATACCATTAAACTTTGACCCAGCAATACCACCATTAGGTCTGTATCTCAAAGAGATTTTTTTTAAAATAGAAAAGGACCTTATACAAAAATATTTATAGTAGATATTTTTTTGTGGTGGCTAAGAATTGGAAATTGATGGGATGTCCATCAATTAAGGAATGGCTGAACAAACTGTGGCATATGATTGTGATGGAATACTATTGTGTTATAAGAAATGGTGAGTAGGATGCTTTCAGAAAAACCTAGAAAGACTTACATGAACTGATGCAAAGTGAAGTGAGAACTAGAATACTGTATACAATAGCAGCAATACTGTGTGATGATCAACTGTGAATGACTTAACTATTCTCAGCAATACAATGATCTAAGACAATTCTGAAGGACTCATGATGAAGATGCCATCCACCTCCAGAGAAAGAACTGATGGAGTCTGAATGCAGATCGAAGCATACTTTTTTTAAACTTTCTTCACTTTTCTTGTTTTTTTTTTGTCTGTTTTCTTTCATAACATGATGAATATGGAAATGTTTTGCATGACTGCACATATATAACATATCAAATTGCTTGTTTTCTCACTGAGGGGGGATTGAAGGGAAGAGAGAATTTGAAACTCAGGATTTTAGGGAAATGAATGTTAAAAAATTTTACATGTAATTGGAAAAATATTTTTAAAAAATAAAAATAAAAATTCAGCAAATAAAAAGAAAGAAAGGGCTGCATCACCCAAAGGATACCATCTCTGGGTGATCTGTCCCTTTTTTCTTCATGGTGTGAATTGTGTGTAGCCTATTCCAGGTCAAGTCCTGTGGTCATTGTTTCAGGATAGGATTGAATTGTGTTCCTAATAAGAGATCAGGATCTGATTTTTGGTCCATTGATTTATGTGTGCTGTTGGAGGACCTTGGCAGTGTTGTTGGGTCAGTGGGGCATTTTATGATGAGATGTGTCATACAGATACTTTGCCTGAAACACAATGATTTGGAATTCCTAATTTTTTTTTTGTAGAAAAGACTGAAAATAAGAGAGAATTCATCTCGTTGGCACAAGATTCCTATGCCCTAAGGCTACCTGTAGCCCAATGTACCATTTTTCTTCATTTGTCCCAACTTCTGCCTTTCAGTGACTACCACCTAGAAGGATCAAGACTTTTCTGGGGCAAGTCAGCCATGGATGGCCCTCCAACATCTGGTCCACAACTCTATGGCAATCTGATATAAGATGGTTCTATAGATGTGACCTGAATCTAGTATATTGGCTAGACAGAGGAGAGAGGGTGAGTCTAGACTTCTTGGTATTTATAAGCACATCTAAAAGACACCAGAGACTTGGGAATTTTGGGTAGTACTTTCATACTACACAAAGGCAAATGATGTTTATGTTTTTCCTCTGATACTCCCAGCATTCCTTGGGATTGGGAGAGGGAGAAGGAGGGAGAAGGAGCTTCTAGAATGTGTGATTCCAGGCTATTAAGTCCTTTCATTCTCTGTTGAATGAAGAGCCCAAGTCTTGGGGTAAATATTTATTCTCTCTTAAAGAGCCAATTGCAAATTCCAGATGTTGAGCATCTATCAACCCTGTATAGTCACTACTTAGTGCATATACAACATCTGCACAAAGCAGCTTAGTTTTGATTATCTTCCTTTGACTGCAGATAGAGGACTAACTAAAGTCGAAAATAATTACTTTGAGAGACAGCATGACATAATAGATAGAAGGCCAACCTTGGAGTTGGGAAGACCTGATTTCAAGACCTGTTCCTGATACATCCTAGCTATTATTACCATGGACAAGTACATTAACTTTCCCCCAGCAACTTTCTGAGACTACACTTTACAGATTAGTTGTCCATCTGCATTGATGGAGGCAGCTTCCTTCCTGGGAATTCCTAATGCTGATGAAATCAGAGGTCTAGCCAAAAATGAAAAAGGTTACCTTTAGCCAATTTCCCATTCCTTTGATATTGAGATAAGTTGAATTCCTTCTTCTTGGTGAATATGAATTATGTAATTGCTCTGGTACTAAGGAAGTAATCACCACCACCACCATCATCATCATTACCACCACCATCATCATCATCTCACATAAATGTAATAATAATAATCAATAATAACAACTGATATCTAAGGTTTACAAAGCACTTTTTCTCAATATTTTTCTAATGTGTATTACGTAAGTGTTATTATCCCCATTTTACAGATAAGTAAACTGAGCACCAGAGCATTGAAGAGACTTGCTCAGGACCCTTACTTGGCTCAGATGCCTCTAATCTCATTTACTTATAAGTGCTCACGAGGCCAGCAGTCAATGAGATCAGATTTGAACTAAGGTCTTCTGATTTCTAGACCACCAGCACACTTTCCATTATACCAGGGCTTCTTAACTTTTTGCATGCACCCCTTTCATAGTCTGGTGAAACTTATGGATCCCATCCAGAATGATGTTTTTATATACATAAAATAAAATACATAGAATTACAGAGGAAACCAAAAGTTAATGAAAATACAGATATTTTTTTTGCTGAACAAAGTCACAGTCCCCTATGACATCTATTCTCAACCTCCTTGGGGGTCGGTGGATTCCAGGTGAAGAACCCCTCCATTACTCTATGTTGTCTTGGGAGCATAAGCACTTCTCTTACCTTGAAGCTCCTCTCTCTTCTTCCTGTTTAAAGACAGGTGGTTTCAGGCTCTGAGATTAGCACCAAATGGTACTAGATCTCTGTTTTTAGAAACTGTGGCCCCATTCTCAGGGTACCACAAGAGGAGCTTTTGCAAAGTATTATTGGGATGCTTCTACAGCTCATGATGATGACGATTTAACTTTAATGAGTCTGTATGATTCTCAGTCCTCATCCTCGACTTCATGTGTCCTGACTGTTAATGTCTACTCTTGTTGCTTTGGTGCGCACTTTTTGTCTTCTTCTTCATCTGAGGCATTGAGGCGTCATCCAGAGCTTGGGACATACAGTTGCACCATGGCATCGCTGCCTTCAAGCCCAGGACACAACAGGATCAGCCAGCAAGCCGGCCAAAATGACCAGTCAGTGAGCAGAGAAGAATCTTTGAGAGGGACATGGCTGGAGATTGCAAACCTGTTTGGCAAGTAAAGGGCTGGGTTGAAGGCCTTGCCAAGAGACTGTGAGCTGCCAAACAGGTTTGTAACCCAGCTCCAGCCTGTTCCAGGGGGCTTCTGGTATAGGTGGGGGATGCGCCAAAGCCTTTGCTTTTTAACAATTCTCCCAGTGTTCACTTCAGCTTTGGCTTAAGGAAGCTCTTCACTTTCATTCTCTTATCTTTCTGTTGTTGATTCTTAGATATGTTAGTGGTCTACCCCCTTCATCTTCTGGGCTTTAAGAGCATCCCTTCTTCCCGCTTCCCTTACCCCTCCCCCACCCCTTTACTGGTTGATTACGTTTCTTATTGGTAATAGAGTTTTGTCTGGGCTTTTGTATAATTTTAAGCCGCTATAGGACAAGAATATTTTCCACTTTACTTTTATCTGGGCCTTTGATTTCCCAGGCCATTTAGGTATCTGTGTGTTTTCTGGATCCGCATCTGGGCAGCAATGGAGCCAGTGTTTTCAGAGGAGGAGATTGGAGGCTGCAGAGTGTCAATTGGATTTAAAAAAAGAAAGAAAAAAAAAGGCAAAAACTGTTCACATGCAGAACCTCAGTCCTGATGCCATTCAGTAACTAATCAATTTCAATTAAGAAGATTAGAAGTACCAGAGCCCAGGAAGCACCAGGCACAAGTTTCTGAATCCTTGTCTTTCACCCTGAGGGAGGAAAGCCAGTCAACAACTGGTCATAGACGCATTGTTAGTATATCAAGGTAAACAACATAAGACAGAAGCCAACAGAGGAAAGCACAATTATGGACCTGGCACTTCTTTTCCCCAGTCCCAGACAAACAGCCTCCTCTGCTTGCCTGGCTGATAACAAAAAACATTAAGAGCTTGGTACTAGATCTCTGTTTTTAGAAACTGTGGCCCCATTCTCAGGGTACCAAAAGAAGAGCTTTTGCAAAGTATTATTGGGATGCTTGACAACTCTGCAGAGGGAAAGTGCCAATCTCTCCTTTCAGCCAACCATGCTTCCACGGCTTTGCCAAGCGGAAGCTGATGTGGGAGAGCTTGTTTTCCTTGACCCTCATCTCTCCTTCTAAGACCTCTTCCCACTGCCAATCTCATGACTTGTGTGCCCAACACCAGGCATCCTGCTGTATTCCTCTTGCCCAGTAATAACCTGAAAAAACACTAAAGTTTGTTTGTGTTTAATGCGGAACCCAGAGGAATGAATTATTAGTGGGATTTTAGGCACTGCAGCACCTAGGTTGGGCAGGGGATATTTCGGAATAGTTTGCATTAGACAGCCCACCATTCCACATGCCTACTAGGTTAAGAACCTTCTCCTCACTAACTTCTGCCAGCTGGAATAGCCTTCTTGTGTTTCTTTGGCTCATTGCCTTTCCATCTAGTTTTACATCTCCTTAGTCAGTTAGTTATGCCTGGCCCCTGGGTACCTCATATCAATTAAAAGCATATAGAGCACCATGAAAATTCAGTCCCTGTGTATAGTGACAATGCAGTCTTAAGCTTCCAGAGACAGAAATCTTAAATTGAACCCAACAGCTGCTAGGTTGGGGCAGGGATAGATTACAGATAGTGATTAGCTCATGAGAATTTGCTGGATCACAAAGCCAGAAGGGACTTTTACAGGCATTTAGTCCCACCCCTTCATTTTACAGATGAGAAAACTGAGGCCCAGAAACATGAAGTGGCTTGCCCAGAGCCAGTGTTTCATAGATTAATGGAGCTGGAAAGGACCTTAGGAATCATCTAGGCCAACTCCTTTTTCATCATATAAATGAGGAAACTGAGGCCCAGAATGAAGTGATATGCCCAAGGTTGAATGGATAAGTAGTTGTAGAACATGAGGCAACATGATATGGTAGAAGGCTCAGTGGAATTATACTCAGAAGACCTGGGATTGAATTCTGGTTCTGAGATTTGCTACCTATATGACCTTGAAACAGTGCCTAATTTCTTGGGGCCTCAGTTTCCTCATTTGTAAAATGAAGGGGGTGAATTAAGTGATCCCTAAGATCCCTTCCATCTCTAAATCCTTTGACTCAACCCTTATCTCCTGACTCCTACTCTGGCGCTCTATCTACTGTCTAACTTCCAAAGTCTACCTGGAAAGAAAAATATAAGCTTTTTCCACAGGTGTGAGGGAGAAAGGAATTTCTCTCCAAAGAACTGCCTCTTTCAAGATATAGAGTCCCTGATTGTGTTGTCCCACCCCTGAGGAAAAGGCAGGAATAGGGAAAGAGCCATGGAGCAGTGTGTTTTGGGCTAGCAACAAAGGACTGCTTTTACTCTTTAGCTTAATTTATAGCCAAACTAGATGAGTTGGTTGTGAAGAAACCTCAGGGCTTGGACGCAAAAGCAGCTTGTCTCAGCAAGGTGAAAGTGGAGATTTGGAAATGGGAAAGGTGACAAACTGAAAAATCAAGACCAGACTATCTGCCTTCTCTCTTTGCAGTCCTAATCCAAGATTTGATGGGAGAGGAGGCTTGGAGAAATGGTTCAAGTTCAGTTTTTGGATTATTCCTCAGCTTTTAGTGAAAAAATAACTTGAATATTAGATGGGGTCACATAGGGATGCAATATTTGGTGTGAATGAGGCCATCCACAGCCTCCATGATTCCTGGGTTGCAGAGCCTTAGCGAATGTGAATGAATGAATGAATGAATGAATGAATGAATGAATGAAAAAGCATTTGTTAAGCACTTACTATGTGCAAAGTGTTGAGGATGCAAAGAAGAAAATAAGTTTCAATTCCTGAAGAGCTCACATTCTAATATGGAAGACAACACATACAGAAAACTTTAACTGCAAGTCCATCAGGAAAACCTAGAAGTCCCTAGGGTAAAATGACAAAGTAGATGGTGATGCATCTTCTTTAATGTCATGTCTATTGAGAAAGTCATATAAGTTTCTGAAGTTGAACCATTTAACAGTTTCAAGGATTTTGGCCTCAAGAACTTTTTTTTCCATGGCACCTGCTTTGGAGGCAGTGGATTCTAGCAGTCCTGAAAAGGAAGCCTGGATTTGGAGTCTGGAGACCTGGGGTTTAATTCCACTTTGGTTATTTCCTTGTATGACCCTGGACAAGTCACTTAAAGCCTCTGAGAGTAGACTCTCTGACTTCTGAGGTCAGGGATGTGCTGGAGCCAGATCAAATCTACAAACTGGAGCTTGATTTGTTGTTTTATTGACTGTTTAGACTCAATAAAGTGAAAGAGAAAATGTTATAACGCAAATTAAACTTAAAATTGGGTCAGTAGGTACATTCCCCCATCCCCCCTCCAGTTGTTAAACATTTACCAGTATACTCTGTCTGAGGTGCCTTCTCCTTCTAAATCCTATAAACCTATGGGTCCCTAGCCTGGCAACTGGGAAACCTGGGTTCTAACCTTAGTGTTGCTTCTCCTGTTTTCTGTTTGACCTAGGGCAAGGCACTAACTTTGCCAGCACCTGATCTTAGCATGAATAGGCTGAGAAGTGAGCTGATCTATGAAATGAAGATAATAAAAATATCTGCTTATCTCTCCAGGTGTTATAAGCCCTGTATCAATGTGATACATTAAAAACAAAAACAACAACAAAAAAAAACTAAGTACTTTTTATGGCAGATGACCCAGAGGGTAAATCAATGAGAAAAGATAAGTTTTTTTTTCAAACTAGCAAAAAAAAAAATAGGATTTTCTTATAAGAGCAATACTACTTACTTTATGAGATATAGGACAAAAGGTTTCAATCTGTTGAATCTATTTGAATCTAACAATATGCTTTATTCAGATCTCATTCATATACCTCTTTGTTTACAGGCCTTAGACATAAGCTGAAATTAGCCATTTAAAAACAAATTTGGTTCTACTGTCTTTAGAAACCATAAGAAGACACTGGGTTTTAGAATGCAAAAGGCAGCAGGAAACAAGGGACATTGGGGAAAAAAATCTCATTTCTAAGCAAAACTGAAAACACACTCGTCATCACAATTCCGGGATTTCAAAACCTTTCTTGGTACTGATCATTCTTATAGCAAGTCCTTATTGGCACTGATGAGCTGGAGAGGAGAGGGAGAGAGACAGAGACAGGGAAAGAGACAAAGGGATAGAGACAAAGAGAGACAGACAGACAGACAGAGAAAGAGACGGAGACAGAGAAGGAGAGAGAGAGAAAAAGAGAGAAAGAGAGAGAGAGATGAGCCGCAACTCAGTAAACAAGGTTGTTCATTTTTTTGAAAAGGCATTGAATCAATGTTTACACAGCTGAGCTAAATTATTTATACATGTGCTATAGGTTTTGTATCCCCAGGATTTGTTAGCGTTCAGAGTATGATAAATCACACCTGACCTACTTGTGAAAAATCATCTTGAAAGGTTTTCTTTTTTGCAGTGGGAGAAAATGCAGATAACACATGGAAAAACTTATTGAAATAGTTCTTTCGGGCCCCTGCTCAGTAGTATGCACTCACTGGAAGGGAAAGGAAAGAGTTAGTAGACACTGATATCTTATTACAATAGGTAGGGATGGGACGAGGTTAAGAGGGTGTCGGCCTTACTTCTACAGTTTGGATTGACTGTTTTAATCTCCATACATAAGCATCCAGAGGCTGTAATGGTGGATACACTGCATATTGTCCTAGCCCCTCTACTGGACTACAAGCTCCCTGAGGACAGGAATTACATATTTTTTTTTTTAACCACTTCTCTTTGGGTATTGTATCTCTCTATTAGAAAAGAAGGGACTGGAAGACAGAAATTGTCTCACTTTTGTATTTGTATTCCTAGAATTCAGCACAATTCCTGGCACAAAATAAGTAATGTATACTTTTTAATCACTACATTCAGTCATAAAGCTCATCTTTATAACTCCAGTGCCCGGAGTATTGCTTTGAATACAGCAGGTACTTAATGCAAGTTTTCTGAATTGAATTGAAAATCAGAAATGAAATGAAATTAGACAGTTGGGAAAGTGTAAACTAGAGAGTCAGTGAGTTTAAAGGAGAGGCAGGGCTCCTCTTAGGGTGGTGTTTTACACCAATACTAAGAATTGATGCTAGAGCAGAGAGCACCATGGAGAAAACAGAACCTGTCAGTCAGCTCCTTATCTGTTAGGCCTTGAGAGCAAGTCTTCATTATTTCTCTCCCTGATGTGTTATAAATTCTGAAATTTTCAGACACACTCATATTAACCAAGTATCAAATACAAACATGAATTTTTAGGGGCAGAGGGATCTTATCCATATCCCTGATCTCCAACATAAGCACAGAAAACTGACAACTGACTGAGAAGAATGAGGAGGGGAGAAGATGAGTATAAAGGCTGCTAGGTAGTGGATAAAACACTCAGCCTATAGTCAAGAAGTCCTGAGTTCAAATCTAGTCTCAGCTATTTACTAGCAGTGTAACCCTTAAACTCTCAGTGTCTCAGTTTGCTCATCTGTAAAATATAGATATTAATAGCATCTGCCTCCCAGGGTTGATGTGAGGATCAAATGAGATAATATTGATAAAGCTCTATATAAATACTAGCTACATATAGTCTCTGAGGAAAGTGACAATATTTCTTTTTATTGTCTTCAATTCTCTCAGACACTCCAGTTATAGACTTTTAAGGTTATTTGTGGGGGGGCGGCTAGGCAATGGGGTTAAATGACTTGCCTAGGGTCACACAGCTAATAAGTGTTATGTGTCTGAGGCTGAATTTGAACTCAGGTCCTCCTGAATCCAGGGCTGGTGCTCTATCCACTACGCCACCTAGCTGTCCCAATATTTAGGGTTTTAAGAAGGCATCTAGTATTTCAAGCATGAATCTTGTCAATAAAGTGGTTGTCCAGTCTCTGTTTGGATACTTCTAGTGATGGGCAACTCACTACCTCAGAAAGTAGCCAAGTCCATTTTCCAGATTGCTCTAATTGTTACAAGCTTTTCATTACAGTGACTCAGAATCTGCTTCCTTCTAACTTTCACTGGTGATACTTTGCTCTGCCCTCCAGAGCTACAGAAAATGGCTAATCCCTTTTCCACATGACGGCCCTTCAAATATTTGAGGACAGCTATCTTGTTCCCTTAGGAGTTAGCTGGTTGCTATCCGACTTCTCTAAACAAAATAGCTGACCTGGAATGAGAAACTCAGAATTCCCACTTGTCTGTTTCCCACCCCCATCCCCCCTTCTCTGTTGATTGGGATTCTCTCTTATAGATGATCTCGGTAGCTCTCTGAAAGAGAATATTTTACTGGCTCTCCTACCTAGTATTCATTCCCTGTGTTGTTTCTTTGTAAATGACTGTTTTGGTTGATTCATAAAATGGCAGGGATGCCCAGGATAACCCACCAACTCGCTAATCCTCTTCACCTTGCCTGGTGCAACAACTCAGGCATGCATCATTAGCCATTGAGCGACCTAACGGTTATTGGTCTGTGTTCCCTCCATGCCTCAGCTGTTACGTAAGAAGCAGAAAGGCTAGAATAGTAAGTCAGGCCCCACCGCACACGGCAGAGCTTTCTGGGCTGCGGTGTGTATGTGAATATTTTTTGAAAACTATTATCTGAATATCTTTCACCCACCCCACACTGTGTGTGTGTGTGTGTGTGTCTGAGTGTGTGTGAGTGTGCACATATGAAAGAGAGAGAGAGAGAGAGAGAAAATGTCTCTTTCCATCGTTTCATTGTTTGAGCTCACGACTTCATTGTGGATTAGACTGAATGACCTCACTGCCCAGACGTCTTACCACAGTTTAGAAATTGCAATACAGGGGGCAGTTCAGTGACGCAGTGGATAGAGCACCAGCCCTGGAGTCAGGAGGACCTGAGTTCAAATCTGACCTCAGACACTTACTTAGCTGCATGACCCTGGGCAAGTCATTTAACCCCAATTGCCTAAAAAAAAAAAATAATAATAAAGAATATAAAAATTGCAATACAGAGCCATGTGGGGTTTTGTTGGAGGCAGCCAGGTAGCTGAGGGGAGCACTAGGCCTAGAGTCAGGAAGATGTGAATTCAAATGTCACCTCAGACACTTACTAGCTGTGTGACCCCAGGCAAGTCACTTAAACCTCTATTTGCTTTAATCCGCTGGAGAAGGAAAAGGCAAACCACTCTAGTATCTTTGCCAAGAAAATTCCAGGGACAGTACGGTCCACGAGGTCACCAAGAGTCACACAAGACTGAACAACCATAACAACAGAGCAGCAATCCAGTCACTAACACCCTTTCTCAGAGATGAACTGTTGGATTGAATGAGGGACCATTAGACGTTTCCGCCGAGCACATCAGAAATACAGCTCTATTATGGGTAACAGTCATCGTGCTCCTTTTGGGGTTACTCAAGCCCCTCAGCATCACCAGCAACTTCCACATTTTTATGCAAGGACTCAAGGCCTCCAGAAGTTCATCTGCCTATGACCAAATCACGATCATGACTGAGGAAACTGACTAGTTCCCTCCTTTCTTTCTCCTTCACCAGATCTTCACTTGTTGGCCCCATGTTTTTTTTAACAGCAGTGAATTCTCAGAATATGAGAGAGAGAGAGAGAGAGCCATCTGCAAATTTAGTCACAAAAACACATTCCAGAGAAAATCGTTTACTGATCATTTGTTATTTTGGATTATTCAAAATATTCCTTCCACAAATATGGCTAATCAGAGCCGGCACCCTAGAGCAGGCCCACATCACCTCTCACCTGGAGTACTGCAGCTGGCTTCATGGGTGGTCTTCCCACCTTCCCCACTCTAATATACCTTCCAGCTAGCTGCCAAAGTGAATTTTCCTTAAATACAGAGCTGACCACATCATCCCCCCTATTCAAACAACTCCAGTGGTTCTCTATTGTTTCTAGGATAAAATACGAACTCTTTGACTTTTAAAACCTTTCACAGCTTGTTTCCAAACTAACTTTCTTTCTTTTTAATTTTATTTTTATTCATTTATTTTGGTGAGGCAATTGGGGTTAAGTGACTTGCCCAGGATCACACAGCCAGCAAGAGTAAAATGTCTGAGGTCGAATTTGAACTCAGGTCCTCCTGACTCCAGGGCTGGTGCTTGATCCACTGTACCACCTAGCTGCCCCCCCCAACTAACTTTCTATCCACATTCTACATTGATGGGACAGCTTGGTGGTACAGTGGAAACCTCCCTCAGGGAGCTTACATTCTCATAGGGCAATTTGACACCCAAGAGGGGGCTGAAAAGAGGAGAGGGAATAGAGAAGGAAGGTTATTGGTGCAGGGGCATGGTTCTGAAGTCCAGAAAGTCAGGAACATGGCTGGGAGGAGGCTGAAGGAAGACTGGTCAGAGCCCTTCTCCAGGAGGAACTCATCAATGGGAGAATGGGGGCCAGAACTTGCAGAGGAATATCCAAGAGGAGCACATGGCAAAGGTGACAGGCTGCTCCAGCGAAAGGAGGTTGCTAGAACTGAGGGAAGTTTCAGGATAAGCCAGCAGTACAGAAGGCATGCTTTTGAAACCCAGAAAGCCAGAGAGCCAGGAAGAGAATGAAGGAAGCGAGGACTTGGGGAGAACTTGATGGTTGTCTGAAAGTATTTCAAAGGCTGTCAGGTGGAAGAGAAGTTAAACCTTTTCTATGTGTCCCTGGAAGGTAGAACTAGGAGCAATGGGTGGAAGCTATAGAGCGGTAAATTCAAGTTCAGTTTAAGGACAAATTTCCTAACAATTAAAGTCAACAAAGAGTGGAATGGGCTGTTTTAGGAGCTAGTGAGTTCCACAGCTCTGGAAGTCTTCAAGCAAATACTGGATGACCACTTGTCAGGGAGGGTATAAGGAAGGTTCTCATTCAGATATATGTTGGACTATAAGGCCTCTGCTGTTCGTCCTGTATCTGAGAGTCTATGAATGTGTGTGTGTGTGTGTGTGTGTGTGTAAAATATGTACACACATAATTAGTAAAAGCTGCTCATATAAGTAAGTGCACATGGAAATGGGGACAAAAATGACTAAAATTCCAATGTGAAAACAGTTACATTCTGAGTTCTGCTTTGTTTCAACTCCCCACCCACTGATTGTTTTCATTTTATTTTATTTTTCTTAGGTATTCTCCTTTACGTTTCCTCCATCCCCCTCCCAATCCTGTCTCTGCCAAATCCCCAAAGCTCAGACAGCATTTTCTTCTGAACTTGTGTGTCAAATGCACTTATACCTCAGATGGGTTTCTTCTCGTCTTGCAACTAATACATTTTTTATAAAGCACTGTCTCCAGTTTCCTTTCAAGTTATGGAGAGGATATCCTTTTTCTGTTAAGCTGTAGAATGATTTTCCCCCCCAAAGTAAAGCAGTAATCTCTAGAGTCCTGTAAATAGGTTAGACGAACATATTATCTAAGTGACAAGGGATTGGGAGCTGAAGCTTTTGCTTAGAATATTTGCATACTTCAGATACCTGTGTTGTAGGACTTGATTTTATGGAGAAAATCCCAACAGCTGCATTCCCTTGCTATGAACATGCATATTACTGGGGTTCTCCTTGTTCGATCAGAAGTCTTTTCTTTGGGGACTCGCTAGTTCAGAGTCCGTTCATTTTCTTGATCTGTAGCTGTATAATGGTGATTTGGGGTAATGTGCTGCAGTACCCTAGTATTTTTCATGTGAGTGACACCATCTTGGGTGGTTATAAAGCATCTTCATCTCATGGTTAGACCAGTCATCGTGTATGAAGTCTACAGTCTTCCAAATCGAAGAGCCAGCTTTCAGGTAGTCAGGAATTTATGGAGGGTCCACTCCATATAAACTATTATATTAGGCCGTATGGGATGATACGAAGGAAACAGTAGATGTAGTCTTTGTCCTAGAGGAACTTAGAATTTAACGCTGGAGACAAGAGGAACATACTTGAATGGTAGCACAATGAAGGCAGGATGGTTTAGTGGATAGCACAGTGGACTGGGAGTCAATAACTAAGTTCAAGTTCCACCTTAAGACATTACCTGTGTGACCCTGAACAACCTACTAGGTGCCAGGCATGGTGTTAATTGCTAGGGATATAAAGAAAAGTAAAAGACAGTCCCTACTCTCAAGTAGCTCATAGTCTGTTGGGAGAGACAACATGTAAGCAACTGTGTACAAAGAGTTAGATACAGGATAAATTGGTACTAATTTATAGAAGGAAGGCACTAGAGTTAAGGGGAACTGGTAAAGGCTTCCTGGAGAAGATTTTAGCTAGGACTTGAAAGAAGCCAGGGAAGCCAGGAGGTGGAGATGAGGAGGGAGGGCATTCCATGCAAGGGAAGCAGCCAATGAAAATGCCCAGAAAAAGGAGATGGAGTATCTTTTAAGAGGAACAGTAAGGAAGCCTGTGACACTGATCACAGAGGATGTCAGGTTGTTGGGTTATAAGATATAGGAAGACTGGAAATGTAGGAGAGACAGGATATGAAGGTCTTTGAACACCAAATAGAGGTTAACCCTAGAAGAAATAGGAAGCCACTGAGGTTTATTGGGGGAGGGAAGGGAGTGACATAGTCAGAACTGCACTTTAGAAGAGCGGTGGTGGTTGTTGTCCTTTGCTCTTGAAGAGGACCAAAATGACATCTCTATGTTGGGGTCAAGGTACAGTGTATCAGACTGGCTGATCAGACCAATAGGAACTCAGAAGGCCCTACCACAGATTGGGCACAAATAGCCCACGTGAACATTTGGAGCGGAAATGTCTCTAAATTTGCGCATCTCAGGTTTCTTTTGAACTAAAACAATTCTGCTTTGCTCATAGAGCACAGCACTTTCTTTGTTGCAGGCATGCCATGCTGGGCAGTCCTGTGCCAGTATCTCCCATGTCTCACAACTCTCTTCAGAGAGACCTTGAGAGTGTCCTTGTATTACTTCTTCTGACCATCCTGTGAGCACATGCCTTGTGTGAATTCTCCATATCATTCAAACAATGTGGCCAGCCCATCTGAGTTGTCCTCTCTGCAGTAGAGTTTGAATGCTTGGCAGTTCAGCTTGAGAAAGGACCTGTGTCCAGTACCTTCTCCTGCCAGGTGATCTTCAGAATCTTCCTAAGACAATTCAAATGGAAGCGGCTCAGTTTCCTAACGTGGTATAATGTCCAGGTTTCACGGGCACTTTAAAAAGAACACTGACAATTGACTGGAAGATGTGTAGTGGGGAGAGACTTAGGTCAGGCTGACCAAAACATTCCCAACACACTTGGTGTCACAGATAAGCCCCTTCAGGTTCTTGTTAACTAACCTTGAGGAAATCAGTTAATTACTGTCTCAAACTTTTATCTTCTTCGACAAATCACTTCTCTCAAAGATCCAAAGCATAGATCTGTAAATAGAAGTAGGAGATAACACCTTGCTCCACCATTCACTATCCTGGAACCCTCCCAAAAGGAGGGAGCATCTCTAATAGAAATCAGAGATGGAACTTCTATGCAAAAGGGAAAATTGAAGCCATCTTTGGAGATGTCATATCATTACCTAATTTGGATCTGGGTTTCTTTAGAGGATATATAGCAAGCCATTGCTATCTCCATGCCTTGGGAGGCCCCAGCTGGCTGTAAAGAATATACTTTAATAAATCTCCTGTGGATTCGTAAGTCTTTTGTGAGGACTTCTTTTTTCTTTCCCTAATGTGGAATCAGGGTTACCGAGTTATGAACACTCATTGGAGAAGGATTTGCCACAAAATGAAGGAATTGAAACAGGTTGGAGAAATGTATTACTTTCTCCCTCATTTCTAAACTCCTTGAACTCAAGGAACCCTTTTTCCAATTATTACAAGTGGCCCTAAGCAGGGAATCTAATTAAGAGGTTATTGTGATAGCCTGGGCAAGAGATGAGGCTTGAACTAGGGTGGCAGCCATCTGAGTGGAGAGAAGGGGTGGATCGTGGAGGCAGAATCAACAAGACTTGGTAACTATTTGGATATGAAGGGGCATTGGTGCAAGGAAGGAGAAAAAGCCCTAAAACCTGCCCGGCCTTCTGACCTCAGCATTTTGTCAGTGACGTCACTCTTTGCCTTTTTTTTCATATTTGTAATGTTGTATTACAGACATTCAGAGCTGGAAGGCACCTCTGAGGTCCCTGAATCCAACCCATTCCTGAAGCACAAATCTCGATGGTATAATTTTTTTACTGTAATTTTTTTTAATTGGAAAACAAATATGCAACAGAATAGAGATTTGAAGCAAATTGTACCATGAGCAAATTTCTTTTTTTCACTAAGTGGCTAAACAAAGTGTTTTTTTAAATTTAAAAATAAAAAGCAAGCAACACAATAATATGTTTTCTGGCCTGAGTATGGTTTTCTAGGATGAGAATATAAATATCTGGATAATGTACCTATTTTGCAATGGTCCAACTTTAAGTACCTATTGTTGACTGTCCCTAGTGTGCACAGATTTACAATTCCACACTTCAACAACAATTACGTGCTGACAGCTAACTCCTGAAGAAAATGACTCCTTTTTTTTTTAGACATAATCTAGATGTTCCCTCATTTGATCAATTCCATCTAAGTTTAGATGTGCAGAAGGGCTTAGATATATTCAGAGAATGCCACTTGCAACATGTTGCCAGATCAATTTTCCAAAGTAAAGCTTCAGAATGATGACACTAAGATAAAAGGAAGAAAAGCATGGAGGAATGAAGTCCTAATGCCCATAATTGCATATGCTTTTGATGCTAGGGATAGAGGGAGCGAGAGGAGGAGGGACAATCTACAGATAAGCTACGAAGAAAAGGCAAATAAATAATTTGTATAAGATATTTTAACATAGTCTGTATAAAGTCTTCACTTTGCTGTCATCATTTTTGCAAACTTTTCATGGTTTTTGGGACCATTATAATCAATATCTGCTTTCCTGATCATTTCATCAACCTCTTTATCATCTATTAACTTCCTTCCAAAGTTTGTCATTACATGTCAAAATTCACGAATATATCTACTGCCATCCTTATCAAATACATGAAATGCTTCTCTAATTTTTTCTTCACTATTTGTATCTTTCATTTTTCCTGCCACTGTCACCACCATTATCATCACCACCACCACCACCATCATCATCAGAAATTCTGGAAAGTCAATTATCACATTACCATTCGAATATACTTCATTAATCATAGCCTGTAATTTGACTTCTATGGAGTTCTGCCCAAGTGACCTTGTTACAGCCCCCAATACCTATACTATGATAACACCACCTCCATTCTTGTCAAATAGTGAAAAGACTTTTTTGAATTCCTCAATCTGCTCATTTATCAATTGATCAGCCACGGTGCCCAGGTTCCTGTCAGACAGCCTCTATACTTGATAGATATACTCAGATTCTATAACTTTAAAAAATTATAGACTAGAAAATTATCACCAAAGATATACATTTCCATATTAAAAACCCAGAAAAGAGGATTGCATATGAAACTGTGAATTTGTTACATAACAGCTTGATTTTAAATATGTGTGTATGTGTGTGTGTGTGTGTGTGTGTGTGTGTGTGTAAGTGAACATGGTAGTACCAACATTTTTCTGTTTGTGTCTCCTTCTGGATTTCCTTCTGTTTTCTTCTGTGTATATTACAAATGTTTCAAAGATGCTCTTTTTTGAGAGGTACCACGATGTAGTAGAGAGAGCACTCATTGGACATGGAGTCAGGAAGGCCTGGGCTCGAATCCTGACTCAGACACTAGCTTTGTGACCCTGGACTTAACATCACTAGGCACTTGGTTTCCTCACTTATAAAATGAGGGGACTGGTTCCCTTCTAGCTCTAAATCTATGATATTACAATCTTTTCTTTTCTTTTTTTGCATCACTATCACCACTCTGCCGCTTTCTCCCACAACTCTTCCTCCACCTCCAAATAAAAGTCCTCACTTGTAACACATTAGTCAGACAAAACAAATTTGTGATTTATTGGTTATGTAGGAAAATGCATGTCTTATTTTGTCCCTACAGTCCATCACCTTTTTTTCAGGAAGACAGAAGCATGCTTCTTTTGCAGCTATGATTGGATACCTATTATTTATGATTTATAACTTTCTATGTCTTCCTCCTTTTGTAGAAAACTTCTCATCACTTTACAATACCTCAAATTAGTGATACCTTAGTGGTGTGACATTATAAACTCAACCTGGAAGACCAGACACCATTTCCGCTAGCCATCTTTGATTCTTTTTTCTCCCTCCCCTCTTATATTCAATTAGTTACCAAGTCTCATTGATTCCATTTCTGCTTTTGAATTTATTCCCTTTTCTCATCTTCTACTATCATCATTCTAATATAGGCTTTCATTTCCAACCATGTGCACTATTAGAATAGCTTCCTACAAGATCTTCCTACATCCATTCTCTGTCCTCTCCAATTCATTCTACATGCTATGGAGAGAATTTGCATCATCAGTGATTATCACAGTGTCTGGCACATAGTAAGTGCTTAATAAATGCTTTTTCATTCATTCATTTATTCATTCACTCATTCATCAGTCACTCACTAGCTTAGTAATGAGGAAGCCATGGATACAGATACTGCCTTGGATATTTTAGTTGTGTGACTCTGGGAAAATTATTTAGTATCTCAGTGACATAGGCAACTCTCTAAGTTATGGACTAGTTGTAGATTGGTGGAGGGAGTTGGCACATTGGGGTTCCCCAGGCTTATAAAATCAAATGTTTGGAAGCCCCATTCCCACTAAAATGTAACTCGAGTTATGTCATTTCTTTGCTAAAAAAAACTCCAGCGAATCAACTTGGCAATTAAATTCAAAGAACATTTCATCTACCATGTATAAGGTCCTGTGAGAGGCTCCATTTTATTATAGTTGTATGCAAATTAAATGGTAAAAAGTAAAATAGTTAAATTTATTGACATATATAGTAAATCTTACAGTTTTTTACATCTTTAAAAAACTTTCGATTTGCAATGTATCCTTCTTTTGTTCCAATCACTTGTTTTGTATGACTTGTCATTGTGTTCACAAAATTTTGATCCATATCTTTAATTTTTCATCACAAAACCAAACTTTTATCATATTGGATAGTAAGTATATCTTTGATGAATAGTCCATTTTTCCAAATCTAACTTTAATTGTAAGCATGGTTTTGTTTTGTTTTGTTTTGTTTGTTTTGTTTGTTTTTGTGAGGCAATTGGGGTTAAGTGACTTGCCCGGGTCACACAGCTAGAAAGTGTCAAGTGTCTGAGGCTGGATTTGAACTCAGGTCCTCCTAACTCCAGGGCTGGTGCTCTATTTATTGCACCACCTAGCCACCCCTAAGCCATAGGTTTTTGGTGAAATTTAAATCAGTCAAATTCCCAAGCTGCTAAAGCCTGCTCAATTTCATCTCTTTGAGATATATGTATTTATATACATACATATATACATATATAGAGAGAGAATGTATGTATGTATGTATGTGTGTATGAGTGTATGTGTATATGTATGTATTATGTCTAGGTATCTAGGTGGCATAGTTGATAGAGCACTGGACCTGGAATCAGGAAGACCTATATTCAAATCTGGCCTTAGACATTACTAACTGTGTGACCCTGGGTAAGTCACTTAACCTCTGTCTGCCTCAGTTTTCTCATCTGCAAAAGGAGGATAAAATAACACCTACCTCTTAGGGTTGTTGTGAAGATCAAATGAGATATTTATAATGTGTTTTTACAAACTTTCAAGTGTTACATAAGTGCTAGCTATATTCTTAATGCATTCCATCTCCTTTTAATGAATTTCTGTAATCCTGTAAGAATTCTGCTTCTTAGTATATCAATATATTTATTAAACCTCACCATTAACTCAAAGGCTACAAAACTTCCAAAATCAATGGAAGTAAAACATTCCTCAAAAATTTTTAGGGTGATGTTTTACAGTATGATAAAGATGCCCAGATCTTTTAGACTCACCCAGACCTTTTGGGCAATGGCTTTCCTGTAGTCTTGAATGAAAAAAAAAAGTTTTATCAGTTAAAAACCACCTTTTCCCAGTCTTTGGTACTCCAGTCTTTACACTGCCTTGTCCATGACAAGTGGTTTGTTTTTTTTCTTCATAACAAGAGTTAGCAGCTATTTTCCTACTGGTTTTCTTGAAGAAGTCTACATCACACTATAGAAGAATCAATAGCAACCCTTCTAGCTTCCAAGTCTTCTCTAAAAGTCTTTACTTTTTATCTGAGGATTAATGAGGCCATTTTTTACAGCAACAGTTTGTCAGTTCATGACATTGTTTTTCATTTCCAATTGCACTTTGCTTTATACTTCAGAGAAACTAATCCTCTTTCATTGTGGGTTTAAATGACCCTTGAATTGCTTGACTTCCCCATCCCAATAGCGGTTTCAATCTTTCCGGGGTGATTGTAAAGCAAATAATTTGCTCAGAACTGGTTTTGTTTGTAAGAATGGTTCAAATGCCTCTTTTTAAATGAACATCCATATTTTTCCCATTGACGATTAGGCTCAGGTTTGCAGGGTATGTCACATTATCCTATTCCCTTCTGTGGTTTCTGGTGGATATAGAATAGTCTTATGCCATTTCATTTTCCCTTCCTTTAAGGTCTTTCTTTTGGTTGCTTGCAGAATTTATTATTCGTCACTGGAATTATTCAATTTAATCACAGTGAATAAATGAATGAATAAAGCATTTGTTAAGCACTAAGTGCAAACCATTGTGCTAAGTGCTGAAGATACAACTACATAAGTAAGACAATCTCTGTTCTCAGAGAGCTCAGGTTCTAATAGGGTAGACAGCACTTATAGGAGGTTTCTGCTGCAAGTCAGATGGAAAAATCCCTTGGTGGTAGGAACTTTTCCCTTCTGAGTCTGCAGAAGTTGTGTGGCTGTAGTACCTACAGGGGCAGTTGCCAGATGGAATCTTCACAGCAATTACTTCCCAGGATGATGTCTCAGGGCACTGGGCTATTTTCAAGGCTCTTGGGTTCAAGCTGTCTCCATCAGGCTCTGAGAGGATAGATTCTCTCTCTCTGTCTCTCTCCCTCTCCCTCTCCCTCTGTCTCTCTCTCTCCCTCTGTCTCTCTCTCTCTCTCTCTCCCCCTCTCTCTCTCTCTCTCTCTCTCTGCCTTGTTGCTTTAGCTAATTGGATTTCCATGTAGCAATTAGTTGCCAGTTATGTGGGGATGACTGGCCCCTTCTCCAAAGAAGATGATTTCCCAGATGATGACTGTAAAGGCTGAGCTACAAGTAGTACTGGGACATCCTTTTGGGGCTTCTGTACCTACCTACTTGTTGGTGGCAGTTGGTCAGCACTTGTTGCTGGTGATGATGAGGATGGTAGGTCTTCTTTCCCCAGTGATTTTCCCCCTCAATAATGGCTATGGAGGCTGAGTTGGGAGCAGTTCTGGTGATGTAGGGGGAACTGTTATTCCTAAGCTCTGTGATTCAGGGTCCTTGGTTATCTCCATCGGGGTCTGAGGAGAGATGGTGGACAAGGTGGTGGTGGTCTAGTAGCCTGACAATCGGCTATGTTCAGATTTTGCAATGGATTTTGCAGCAAAGGGTATTGTTTTGGAGGTGATTTGTGGATTCTTGTGATTGGCATTTCATTTCCTGTGTTCAGAAATTCTAGACAATTTTCTTGTGTTATTTCTTGCATTATATTATTCAGGTTTTTTGACTTGTGTTCTTTTGGGAGAACTATAATTCATAAATTGTCTCCATGTATCCTGTCTTCAAGATCAATATATTTTCTAAGTATAGAAATCATACTTTAAAAAAAAGATTGTTTTTTGCTTCTCTTCTTCCAGATTGTCCTCAACTTCTGTGTTTTTGCACTCTCAATCATTTGATCTCTCTTTTATTTCTTTGTTTTTTGAGGCAACTGGGGTTAGGTAATAAGTGTCTAAGGCTGGATTTGAACTCAGGCCCTCCTGACTCCAGGACCAGTGCTCTATCCAGTGCACCACCTAGTGCACCAGTGCACCCTTCTTTTGTTTCTTTGATGAGATTTCCACCATTTTAATTTTATTGATTATTTCTACTGTGAAAGCCATAAATACTGCTTTCATGATTCTTGTTTCTCTCTTGAACCTTTTAGGAACGTCTTACTGAAGTTATGTGTTTTCTTGGAAATCCATGGGTCTTCTGCCTCCTCAGGTATTAGTTCATTTTCCTTTGTCTTGCAATATTTACTCAAAGATGTCTGTACTTCTTTAGATGGTTTGGATACTGTATTTCCTTCTGTTATTACTATCTTCCCTATTGATTTAGCTGCTTGTGCTCTGAGTTATATAATTTTATATATAATTTATATATGATAATATTAAATAGTTATATAAAATATAAATAAACTATATCTTATAATCTCTTCTTGGTCACTTTCTGACTCCTTCCCGTTTGATAGTGGCTTCCCTTGGGTCTGAACTTCAAAGCTGTTCCAGCCTATTCACACGATAGGGAATTTGCTTTTCACTAGCCTTGGCCCAGGGCAGGACACAGAATTGGCCATAGCTTGATGCCATTCTCCTTCCCTTCAGGCCTGGTGGAGCCTTACTCACACTCTGGAACCTTGCCCCATTTCCCTCTGTTCTTCAGTTCTCTGGCTGAGCATTGTTACAGCATAGCCTGTTTCCCTCCTCCCATCTCAAGCAGAGCAAGCTTTTGACTTTTGGCTTTCCGTGGTGAAGGGAGAGGTGTGGAGTAGAGCTGAGTCTGTTAAGGCCTATAGATAGGCCTCTGCAGCCCTGCTGAATGGGGAGTTGTGACAGGGGATGCTGAGTGAGTACATCTGGGAGGAGGGATTAGCCTTCTCTATTGTTAATTCATCATATTGTTACCTGGTTAGGGTTTCTGGTGTCTTAGACCAAGGAGACAGGTGAAATTGCTTCGTTTCTTGAATATAATTCTTATTTTGGAGAGGTTTGAGAGGTCATGAGGATCAGAGGAAATGTCTAGTTCTCCATCTTGGTCATATGATCTGGATGTTCTACAATCTTTCTAATAGTCATATTAAAAGTTGTAATTCTTCTGGGCAAGTCACTTAACCCCATTGCCTAGCCAAAAAAACCCCAAGAAAAACAAAAAACAAACAAACAAAAAGTTGTAATTCTTATTACAACTTTTGCATCTTTCCTTGGAGTAATATCCATTCTTTAAAAAAAAAAACACAGAATTAAAAATACAAGAAGAGTAACACATATATAGCATTAAATCCAGCAATTTGCTGACTGAGAACTAATTAACAGTGGAGAAACTGGTTCAACTCAATTTCCCCTTGTAAAGGTCAGACTTTTAAAGTCAGATTTGTGACAGGATCACACATACTTGTCCACTACTTTTACAAAATGAAAGCACATCAAAAGTAGCATTTGTCCCAAGCAATTTGCATGACCAGACCAAATAAAGTTCAAGTTCCTTTTTTTCTGGAATTCACAGGCCCTATATAGGCTATCTTTCTAGTTTTATAAAACCATAGATTTAGAGACAGAAGAAACCTTACAGGTTATTTCATCCACACATACTCCTCTTACTTTACAAATGTGAAAATTGGTGGTCAGAGAGATTAAGTGACTTCAATGAATCAATAAACATTCATTAAACACTTACTAGTGTCAGGCACTGTGCTAAAGATATAAAAGAGGCAAAAGACAATCCCTTACCTTAAGGAGTTTATGATCTAATCCGGGAGGGGGCAGCTAGGTGGTACAGTGGATAGAGCACTGGCCCTGAAGTCAGGAGGACCTGAGTTCAAATCCAGCCTCAGACCAAACACTTGAGACTTAATAGCTGTGTGACTCTGGGCAAGTCACTTAACCCCAATTGCCTAAAACAACAACAACAAAAACAAAAACAGCAATCTAATGGGGGAGATGCTACACAAACAAATATATATCTATGTACATACATATGGCAAACTATATATAGATTAAACAGGAAATAATTACCAGAGGGAAGACACTAGAATTAAGAGGGGATAGCGAAGGCTTCTTGAAGCAGGTGGGATTTTAGTTGGGACTTACAGGTAGCCAGGGAGATTAGAAGTCAGGGCTGAAGAGTGAGAGTATTCCAGGCATTGGGGACAGCCAGAAAAAAAAATGCATGGAGCTGAGAGATGGAGAGTCTTGTTTGTGGAACAGCCAGGGGGCCAGTGTCACTGCAGTAAGGTCTAAGTTACAGTGTCAGGGAGTAAGAGAACACTGGAAAGGTAGGAGGGTACGCAAGGTCACTCAGATAGTACGTAGAAGAATAAGGAATTAAGCCCGGGTTGTTTGACTCTAAATCACAGTATTGTTGTTATTGTTTTCCATTAAACTACCCCAGGTTCTCATATTAATCCTCAGTGTACTCTAAGCTTCAAACTAGACAGTCTTCTAGCCATTTAATATGTCCCACATACTCCCATCTATCTTTGTGCATGTCCTCCCTTCCTTCTGTTAATTTCTACTCATCCTGTTGTAGAAAGGATAGGCACATCTTGCTTCCATAGCCCCCTGGGAAATATACTTTAGCATATCAACAGAAATACTGCACAATTTGGGCAATGGATCTTATGAGAGTTGGCAAGCCTGCAAAGGCTTAGGGAAGTGGGAAAATGAGGCTGAGATGGCAGAGAAGCCGTTGGGAGCAGCATGGCAGCAACAATGACTGGATTGGTCATGGTTTCCTTTCCCAGAGTCATGGGGACAAGAAGGGAAGACAAGGGTGGTTGCCCAGGAGTCAGACAATGTTTAATCATGGCCTCTTCTCTTTGTGACTGAAGCTTCTGTCAGACTTCGAGTGCCTACGTTAGGAATATGGAAAACCTGAATTGTCTCTATCTAATTCCCACTTGACTTGCTTGTTCATGAGCAAGCATTTGTGTGCCATTTGTGTCCACAATGGTCTAAGCCATTTCCTTTACGCCAGCTTTTGCTGTTTCTCTGATTTGGGTTGACCAGGACATTCATTCAGATGTTAACTGTGTTCTGAAAGTGTAGAAGGTGTGTAAGCTTGTATGTGGCAGGTGTATGAGGTAATCCAGCTTGGGGAGGCTATATTGATCCCTTTGAACCTAATGAGCTCTTGTTTACTTTTATGAATGATTGTAGAGCTCTCCCCAGCAAGCAGAATCTTAAACTGGAACTCAGACCTTCACTTTCCCCTAGAAAAGTGAACATTTTGGAACCTCCAGGCTGGTTATACTAAGAGCAGTGAGGGCAGGTCCCTGAGGCTAAAACTTTGACCCTTTATCTACAGGGAGAATAAGAGCAAGTAGTTTTTACTTTCAGTTTTACTCCGCAAACTTACTCTCCCCGTTCACTATTTATAACCACTTACCTAGTAGTTACACTATGAAGGCCAAGGCCGATGCCATCCTGATCCTCCTCCTATGTGGAAATGAGCTCCCTCCTCAGGGCTCATAAAACACTTTGTTTTGCAACTGCCTAGTGTACTTATCATACAATGCATATTGTAATAGTAATAATGATAATGATAGCTAGCATTGATATAGTGTCTACTATGTGCCAGGCACTGTGCTAAGCACTTTATAATTATTATCTCATTTGATCTTTACACACCCTGGAAGGTAGGTCTATTATTACCCCCATTTTACAGATGAAGAAACTGAGACACAGACTTATATGTCTCAGGATGACATAGAGACTTGCTCAGGGTCACATAGCTACTAAGTGTCTGAGGCTGGATTTGAACTTAGGTCTGCCTAAGTCCAGGTCTGGTGCTGTATCCACTGTGCCACCTAGCTGTCCCTATGTATTTTATTTTTTACCTTGTTCCCCTATTAGACTATAAGCTCCATGAGGGCATGAACAATCTTATCTAAGCTTTATTATCTTCCATGGTGCTTAAAAGAGTACTTCGCCTATAGAAGGTGTTGTGGTTTTTTTTGTTTGTTTGCTTGTTTTGTTTTTCTTTTTTTTCTTTTTTTGTTTTGTCTTGATTTTTTTTTTTTTTTGGTGAGATAATTGGGATTAAGTGACTTGCCCAGGGTCACACAGCTAAGAAGTGTCAAGTGTCTGAGGCTGCATTTGAACTCAGGTCCTCCTGACTCCAGGGCCAGTGCTCTATTAGAAGATGTTATTTCATAAATGTTTGTTGAATTAAATTATGTGATTAGACTTAGACGAAGTTAGTTTGTTCCACTCAAGTGAAATACTTCAATATATAAGGTACAATTGCAGTAACCATTGCAGTTTTCTCTTGTGAAGCAAGAGAAGAAAAAAGTCAAGTTTAAGTATCAGTTGATTAGAAATAGTTCAATCTGAGTCCATTTAACCAACATTTAATAAATACTTTCTATGTGCAAGAAACTATGTTATGTGCTAGGGAATCAAAGAGAAAAAACAGACAATCCCAGCCCTTAAGAAGTGTATACTCTAGTAGGGTAGGTGATGTGGTAGATAGAGTGCTGGGCTTGGAGTCAGGAAAAACTGAGATCAAATCCTGCCTCCTCTATTTACTAGTTGTGAACTCTTAGAAAAGTCACTTGACCACTTTGTGCCTCAGTTTCTTCAGCTGTAAAATGGGAGAGGGGAGTGGGGACTTAGTGACCTTTAAGACCCCTTCCAGCTCCATTAAGCTTACTTTCTAATGGGGAGAAACTATAATGAATGCAAGCAAATACATACAAAGTAATTTCAGCATAAACAAGTAGGAGGAATTGGGAAAGGTTTTGGGTAGGAGGTGGTACCTGAGATGTGATTTTAAGGAAGCTAAGGATTAAGAATTAAAGCAGAGAGGTAAGGAAAGTGAGAATATCAGTCAGAGGGGACCATCTCTGCAAAGGCATGGAGGTAGAGTACTTCCCATCCAGATGATATATTTGATTCCCTAATGCCCAGAGCAGGCTATCAAATGCCCTCTTTCCTCTTTTCCCTGCCCAAAGTGCTTGCATCACCAAGATTGACCCGCCATCTTCATCGAAGCAATTCAGGGTATTCAGCCTGATCTGTAAAATTGATTTTCGCTCCATATTCATAATAAGTGTGCTCTGCTTTGTGAATTAAAGCATCACGTTGGAGAGCATACAAGATTAGAATTTGAGAGAGCTGGTTCCTAAATTAGCTCTTTAACTTAATGCCTTGTATTATCTTTGCTGTTGGGATTAGTGCATTTTAAAGGAGTCATCAAAAGTAGTTTTTATCTCCAAGTTTAGATTTTTTAAAATCTCCAAATTTATCAGTTTTTACAAATAAAATAGAAATGAAAACAAGTGGGAAAAATTCTTTCAACCAAGAATAACCATTCTATTTGGATCAGAAACATTTGGAGGTAGGGATATCATGCTACTAATTTTTATCGAGAAGTAGGAACTTCCAGATCCCCCTTAGTTTTATTATGGGGCCCTTAATTTCTGTGTCATTAAAATGGGAAAGAGAATCTGTTTCTAAATAGCTAGAGGAGTTTATGGCCTCCTCTCCCAGGCCTGGGCCCTGCTAGCCAATGCTGGTATACATTCTGCTTAACCAGTTTCCGGTTAGAACAGCTGCTGGAACTCTCCCCAAGTTTGCTGATGTGGCCCTCATCCTGAGGGCTTCCCCAATCCCCACTCTATGGCATAGAGAGAATGATGCCATCCTGGTTAATCTTTAGAGAATGCTCTTTCCTACTGGTACACATTCCTTGACTCCCAACCCTCCATTGGGAACATGGAAGCTGCCATTGCCCTTGTTCTGAAAACTCTATGTAAATCTGACACCCTAATGGCTCTGGACATCCCCCTGCACTAGTGCATGCTAGCCCATGGGAGGGGGTGAGAGGGGCCACATGCAATTCTATCTCTGATGGAATATCTATCTGTCTATACTCTCTGATACTGTGCTTGGCTGTGAATATTAATAAACCATTTTGACTCATCCTAGGATCATTCATGCTAACTCTACTCCAAATTTGTATGACAATTCCCATTCTATAATGAATAATGAGGTAATGTCTGCTACTTCAGAAATTTTCAGAAGGACTACATTTGAGTATACATATATATATATATATATATATAATTCCTTGATAAATAAATACACAGAGATAATTCTTATTTTCAGTGTCTAGTAGGGCATACAAAAGGTATCTGCCATTGTCAGCAGCAGCTAGGTGGCACAATGGATAGAGAGGTGAGCCTGGAGTCAGGAAGACCTGAGTTTAAATATGACCTCAGATACTTACTAGCTGTGTAACCCTGTGCAAATCACTTAATAGCTGTCTGCCTCAGTTTCCTCAACTGTAAAATGGGGATGATAATAATAGCATCTACGTCAGAGGATTTGTTGTGAAGACCTAATGAAAAAATACAAGTGATCAGCACTATGCCTAGCACATAGTAGCTGCTTAATAAATGTGGTTTCCTTTCTTTCTTCTTTGAATATGAGATAGTAGAAGGAGTGCTAGAGTTGGAATCAGGAGGACCTGGGTTCTAATCCTGCCTCTGATACTTCTTGTGACCTCAGGCAAGTCTTTTCTGGGACAATTTCTTCTATTAAATGGGGACGAGAGCAGCTTTGTCACAGTGTTATTCTGAGGAATTAATGAAATAACATATGTAAAGTGACTGGCAAACTTTGAAGTACTTTATAAATGTTAGCTATCATTGTGTATGTGCGCATGTGTGTTTGTGGTTTTTTTTTTTTTTTTGGCAGGGTCCAAATGGAAGAGGGATTTTGTATAGATGACAAGGCACTCAACATATTCCTGGTTATAGGATGACACTGTGCATTAGAATGTAAGCTTCTTGGTGGCAGGGACTGTCTCATTGCCTTTCTTTGTATGCCTAGTGCTTAGCATAGTGTTTGGCACTTATCAAGTTTAATAAATTTAATTAATTAATAAATTCTTGTTGACTTGATTTGTATCAAGCCCCAGAGCAATGAAATCCATGATCCTTTGAAGAATGTTTGCTCAGGAGAATCTGGGTAAGGCCCTCCAGAATCCCTGTTGTGTCTCCTTAAGGAGTTTCCTCCTTAACCAGGTTAGCTTCTTGCTAAATTGTAAACTTGTCTAGCCCTACCACGTTAAAGAGGACTCCTTGACTTAAAGTTGGTTCACACACCTTGGCTATATATACATACATACATGCACATATGCACATGCACACACACACATTGGGCTATATACACACTTTGCTTATGAGCTACCACTGTGTGCTTCTCAAATCAATATACATTTACTAAGTGCCTACTATGTTCCAGATGCTATAGTAAGTGTGGGGGGTACAAAGAAGGTAGAAATAGTCTGTGTCCTCAAAGTGCTCATAGACCAATGTGGGAGATAACATTCAAACAACTATACACAAACAAGATACACACACACACACAAACTATACAACTATATAGAAATAAGACATATCTACATCTATCTGTATCTATATTTTGAAGACAATCTCAAAAGGGAAGGCACTAGTGTTATGGGGGATCAAGAAAGGTTTCTTGTAGAAGGTGGAATTTTAGCTAAGGCTTGAAGGAAGCCAGCGAAGCCAGGAGGTAAAGATGAGAGAGGAAGACATGGGACATATGGGGCGCTATAGGGGTCAGTCAGGGAAAATGCATGGAGTCAGGAGATGGAATGTTGTGTGGGAGGAACAAGCAAGGAAACCAATGTCACATGGAGGGAAGGAAGGTGTAAAAAGATAGGAAAGTCAGGTGATGAAGGGCTTTAAAAGCCAAACAGAACATTTTATATTGGATCCTGGAGGTAAGAGGGAGCCACTGGAATCTGTTGAATGGGGAGGTGGGGGAGGGGTGGCATGACACTGTCAGACCTGTTCTTTGGGAAGAGAAATCTGAGCCGAGTGGAAGACGGACTGGATTGGGGAGACACTGGAGGCAAAGAGACCAATCAGCAGGCTATTGCAGTCATCTAGAGCTAAGCTGATGAGGGCCTGCATCAGACTTGTGTTAGTGTCAGAGGAGGGAAAGGTATGTATAAGAGAGATATTGTGAAGGTAAAATCAACAGGCCACAGCAACAGATTGGATAGGAGAAGGTGAAAAAGCGAGATGAGAAGGACACTTGGGTGACTGGAAGGATGGTGGTACTCTCAACAGTAATAAGGAAGTCAGGAAGAGAGGAGGGTTTAGGGGAGAAAGATGAGTTCAGTTTGGGATATGCTGAGCTCAAGTGTCAATGGGATATTCTTTTTGATGTAGCCAGATGTCTTTTCTTTTCCCACTCAACTGCACTCATTCTATACTTTCTTCCACAATGCTCCCAGTAAACCTATTGTTGGGAAATCTCATCTTGCAAGGTCCAATCAGCCCTATTACTCCTACCTCATTGGTACCCTCTGCCCCTCTGATGGGAGGTTAGAACCATAAACTCCTCCTCAGAAGGAGGGGGAACAGGACTGACATCTCAGACATTTCATTTCCCACTTGGCTGTGCTCATTTTGACCCTCTTTGTCTTCTCTACCATCCCTGTGCCCCTGGCTGGATACCTTCCCCCTTCTACTCCCACCTTTTCAGCTTTCTTTTATGTGTTGTTTTAACCTGTTAGATTGGAAGCTCCTTGAGGGCAGGGACTGTCTTTTTTCATATTTGTATCCCCAACACTTAGCACAGTGCCTGGCACATAGTAGGTGCTTAAGAAATGTTAATTGAGGGGCAGTTAGGTGGCGCAGTGGATTGAGCACTGGCCCTGAAGTCAGGAGGACCCGAGTTCAAATCCAGCCTCAGACCAAACACTTGACACTCATTAGCTGTGTGAACCTGGGCAAGTCACTTAATCCCAATTGCCTTAAAAAAAAAAAGAAAAAGAAAAAGAAAAAAAAAAGAAATGTTAACTGACTATCAACTAATGAGTTTGAAATGTCTGATGGGCAGTGCGGGATGCTACACTGTAGCTACAGTAATTCCAATTACAGCTGGATAAATAAATATGAGAATCATCTACATCAAGATAATAATTGGGAACTGAAGAGTTAACCAAGAGAAATGGTATACAGGAAGAAGCAAAGATGGCTCAGGAAAGAACCTGGAGGGATACCCATGGTTAGTGGGCATGACATGGATGAAGATCTAGCAAAAGAGATAGAAGAGTGGTCAGACAGGTAGGAGAACTGAGAGAGAGCAATGTCTTGAAAGCCTAGAGAGAAAAGATTACCAAGGAGGAGAGGGTGATTGCCGGTGTCCAAGACTGCAGAAAGGTCAAGATGGATGAGATTAGAGAAAAGGGTCATCAGATTGGGTAGTTAGGAGATCACTGGTAACTTTGGAGAGACTTATTTCAGTTGAATGATGATGTTAGAAGTCATACTGCAGAGTGAGAGGAAAGGAAGTGGAGGCACTCATTGTAGCTGGCCTCAAGGAGTTTAGTCATGAAACAGGAGATACAGAGCTGTATCTAGTTCTAGCAGGAACGTAAGGATTGAGTGAGGTTTTCTTTTTTGTTTGTTTTGTTTGTTTGTTTTTTAGGATGGGGAAGACATGATTGTCTTTACAGGCAGTAGGGAAGCAGCTAGCAGATAGGGAGAAAATGAAGATTAGTGAGAGTGGGGATGATAGAGGGGTTTGCCTTGGCAAAGAGAAGGGCCACCTTTCCACGTGAGACATGGTGAAGGAAGAGAAGGCAGAAGGCATGAGTGATGGTGGGTGAGGAGGAAGGCAGAAGAGGGAGCTCTCAGTGAATGCTCCCTAATTTCTTAGTGACATGAAGTTGAGAGGGTAGAGGAAGGGAAGCTGTGAGAAATTTAAGGAGGGATAGAGAGGTATAAAAGGATTGCCTTGCCTCAATCTTCTTAACAGCCAGTAACAAAGGCATTCACTCAAACAGCATAATAAGAACAGTGGTTATTGAGCATTTTCCCCAAAATTCTGAGGTGCAGTCTTCAAATATACACAGAATCCACAGGAGAAAGACTGGATCCATGCTTACATTACAATGGCAATTGTAGTAGGGTACAAGTTGGGAACCCACATGGCCAGGACAATTCATAGCTCTGGAGTCCTGACTTCCTTTCTCATTTCAATCAGTTGGCTGAGTTGGACAAAGCAAGTTGCTAAGGTGCCTAAATGGTTCCAAAGCAGACTTGGCTGCTGCTGGACTTGACAAGGTCAATGATTGGCCACTGGGCATAGGTTTTGTAGGAGTTAGCCAAGCAGGTTGCCCTATGGCTGGGCCCTTCAACGGAATGGCATTTCTGCTAAATGAACTGAACCACTAGACTCCTTGAGGGTGATCTAAGTAAGGAAAACCACTTTGGCAGCTATGTGGAGTATATATTGTGAAGGGTGAAAGACAAGACAGGGCAACTGATTAGGAGGACATTGCATGGTTCAGGCAAGAGGTGAAGAGGGTCTAAGTTAGGATTATGGATGTTGGAGTAGTAAGAAAAGGTCAGATGTAAGAGAAGTTTTAGAAACAGAAACAGCACATTTTGGCAACTGATTAAATATGTGGGGTGAAAAAGAGGGAGGAGTGAACAATGATGCTGAGATTATAAATCTGTGTGACTTGTATCCTCAACAGAAATTGGGAAGTTCAGAAGAGGAGCAGGTTTGGGAGGAAAGTTAGTGAGTTGTTTTGGACATGCTGAGTTTGAAAAGCCTATGGGACAGTCAGTTTGAAAAGTCAAATGGGCAGCTGATGATGAGAGAATGAAGTTCAGAAGAGAGACTGAGGCTGGATATGTAGAATCCTCTGCATAAATATGACAGTTAAACCCAGGGGAGCTGATTAGGTCACCAAATGAGAGAATACAGAAGAGAAGAGGGCCTAGGGTCAAACCTTGGGCTTCATTCACAGCTAGGGGATGCAATATTCTGGAGGAGGTTACTAGCAACTGAAGAGAATAAGATGGGTTTCCTGTAGGCTAAGTTTTGAAGATGGGAATCTCTAAGTCATGATAAGGAAGACTTGTGTTCATGTCCTACCTTAGATAGCTGTGTGATCCTAAGCAAGTCATTAAACTGCTCTGGGCCACAGGTTCTTCATCTATAAAATGAAGAGGATCAATGACCTCTAACAGACAATCCACCTCAATAAATTATAATATTCCAAGGGAATTCCTAGGGGAGGGGTCAAGAGCCAAAGAGATTGTGAGAATCACCCTTTTCCTTTTCCAGACCGAATCTAATCCATGTAAACTTAGTTTTGGGCCACCAGTTATAGCTCAAAAGAGGTAAGCTTAAAAATCCATATAGGAAAAAAAAATCCAAATAGATGAAAATGCCTCTTGTGCAGACTGTCATATGGAAGTTAAATGGTCAGTTCCTCAAGTTCATAAATAAGTACATGTTGTATATCTAGAACAGGCATTGAAGATGTATCTCACATAGCACTTTATTTTTTCACCTGTCTAGTGCATTTATCATATAATGCTGTGATTCACCACACTCTGTCCTGCTGACCAGACCATTTCACTTTGGAGGTACCCTCACTGATCCAAACTAGATATTCTAGTACCTTGTTGAATATCTTTCCTATGCTACTGCTAAGTAAATCTTTTGTTAACTGCTGAATGACCAATGAGAGTCTAATTTTGTTCTAATATACCTAAACAAGAATGGGACCCAATGGCCCAAATCAGACCTGCCTGTTACAGATGCAAATGGAAAATGACCTAATGTGATACAATGAGTATATTTGGCAGAACCTCTATGGAGTAAATATTTGAGAACTTTGGGTGCAAAGATTTGAATGTTTTGTGATCTGTACAGATGGAGGGAATATCCACATGAAGAGGTTAACATACATCTCCTTTGAAGTTTTGAAATGTAATTCCAAAACATTACTTTGAATCATTATTGCGACCATACACTCACCTTGCGTTGGCATCCTCTTGGTTGACCTGCCAACATAAGTTTCCCATGATTTAAGAGGGTTAGTTTTAAGGAACTAAAGTGGGTACATATGCTTGCTATGGGACCATGCAGAGAGTTAAGCAGGTGCAGATAGGAAACATAATATCGCTATGTTGTTGCCTCCCACCACGGCTGCTTCTCTTGAGAAAGTCATTACTCCTACTGCCTCCTCCCCCTTTTCTGATTATTGATATCACCATTGCCTCCATGACCTGCTGCCCTGGCTCTTGTGTGAGACAGTCAGGAAGAACTCCTTTTGTTCTGGTGGAAAGAAAGGAACCAGTTCAGGGGTTGGTGCTCTGAGAGAATGACTAGTATGAGCTCTGCCGCCACTCCTCCCCTCCAATTCCCCCCCGCCCCATTTTGGTTTAGATGGGACCCAGTGGCAGAGGATGGGCAGATATGGATGGTTTTCAATCTACATTCTAGATCTCATTATATTACCATTTCCCCAAACTCATCTCTATTCTGTTGAGGGTACTACCATCCTTCCACTCTATGAGGTTTTGAACCTCGTTGCTGTCCTCATCTCTTCACTCCCAAATACGTCCCTTACTCTGCTCCAAACACCCAACTACCATCCTAACCCAGGCTTTCATCATCTTTCACATGAACTTTTGCAATAGTTTCCTAATTGATCACCCTGACTTAAGTGTCTCCCCTCTATAATAATACATTCTCCAAATTGCTGCCAAAGTGATTTTCCTTAAGTGCAAGACTGACCATATTGTCCCCCTACTCATTAAACTGCAATGGCTTCCTATTGATTCTAGGATCAAACATAAGTTCCCTATTTGGCATTTAAAGCCCTTCACAGTCTGTCCATTCTATTTTTTCACACTTACATAGCAGTCACCTTCTTGCACTTTACATTTCAGCCAAACTGGTCATCTTGTTATTCTGCATACTCATATGAAAACAAACCAAAATACCCACTCATGAATAGGAAATTAAGGTAGCATCCATTATGCAGTACCAGGTTAAAAAAAAAGAGGGAAGGATTTTTGGGAAACTTATGGCTTAAAGTCAATTTTCTTATTGTTTTTGTTTTGTATGTAATGAATGTGTATACACACAAACATGACTCTTGCCGTTATGTTTATTGGCTATCATGACCTATTTTTTGACCACGTAACATTTGATTTAAAAAAAAAGTAGCTTAAAAAAAGGAAATCCACTTATTTCACATTGGTTGATTTCACAATATTTCACATTGATCAAATTGAATGAATAATTACTAACAATTATTATTTACAAATCCTTCTCATCCCCCAACATACACAAGATTTTTTTCAGAAATAATGAAACATATTCAAAGGCATCACTGTCACTGAAAATACTATATATACATATATTTTAGTGAGAGAAAAAAGGGTTTTGGTACTGCTTTTTAATAAAATATTTTAAAATATTTTTTTATCTAATCTGTACACTTTGCAAATGTACAATGTATACGATATGCTATTAGTGATGTATGTAATTTTTAAATGCACAGGGTGTGAAGTTTAACTGCACTAAGACTTTTGGGTCACACTGTATATGGTATGTTCAGAGTTTTTTACTGACAGGGGTGTATGCATAATCAAAAGAACGTCGAGAGCACTACCTGGTAGTAGGGATTTTACCATTCATTATTTGGCAGGGAAAAACAGCTCAGCATGGTAGCTGATAAGTTAATAGTTTGCTCGACAGTTTCTGCCATTTAAAGAATCTTGTTTTGGTGGCAATCTGTGTTTCTTCTTAGCTACACAAGGTGACACAACTAACTGCACAAGCTCCTTGGAGTATTTATTACTAGAAGCACGATGTGAGAGATGACAAGCTGATCCAAAGTTTTAACAAATTTAAGCTGAATCTGTTGCTGGTTCCCTTCAGCAGGCTGCTCTAATCTACTAGTCATGAAGGCATCTTTAATTCTCAATATTCTCGAAGATTGAGCAGGATTAAACTGAATGAAATAAATTTTAGTGAAACACGTTCCCATATTTCCCTTTGGGATCAAAAAGGGTCCAAGGTAAAAGGGTCCAAGGTAAAAGGGTCCACTTAATATTTCTTTCTTTATTTATGGCTTTGTCTTTTGGAGAGGCTCCTGAGACAATTATCTCTCTGTTCCTTTGCTCCAGGTGGATATAGATTTTCCCTCATCACCAGCTCTATGCCCTTGAGGGGTGATGTCACAGATAGAGTACCACAGCTGTATGATGGGCAGGGCCATTCCCAAGGGTTTGTTAGATCCAATGTACACCACGGTGTCTACCCCTTTCTTCTTCCCACACCCACGTCTGGCTGAAGTTCACATAAAGACAGCCACCCTAAAGATGAAAGGAAAGGAGTAGTAGTCGGTGGGGTCAGTATGAAAGTGGTGGCTGGTAGCTGGCCAGCCCTTGGGTGCTGACTAATCTTTTCCATGCCATCAACTGGCCTTGCTCCCTTTTTACTGGCGAGGGAGGAGGGGAAGTTCTTATTTAGCTTCAGTCCCCTAGGCCTTACTCTAGGGAGGAGGCCCTTCAAGTCATGGTACAGAGGTGACTGCCCAGAGGAAGGCTCTAAATTGAAAAGGGAAAGCACTGATGGTAAAGGGGATGGTGAACTGCATAGGATTGGATAGCGCCCTCCTGTGTTCAAAACTGGAGCACACAGCCATTATGTTCGAACTACTTTGCATTACAGAAGATTGGTTTGGCCTTCTGATGTGTTGTTTCCATAGAAGCAGAGCTTAACCTTTTAAGCGAGGATTATAAAGCCACCTAATTCATTTAAAATTAGGCTTCAAGCATATCAGCACTTAATGCTCAAGTGTTATTGTGGGACTTGATATAGTCATTGATCTAACAGGCAGGCAGAGTCTGTTATTTTCCAACATTTGAAGAATCTTATTTTGGAGGCAATCTATATATTTTTCCATCAGCTCCACAAAGAGACACAACTTCTTGCACAAAATTACAAAAGTACTAATAAATACCTTTTAATTAACAGGCAGCTTTAACTCTTTTTAATACATACAGGAATCTGATACATAAGCAAGAAATATGCATGTTCAATTAAAGTAATTTATTGTTTTCTTTCAGAACGGACGTAAGGAGCTTCTCAGGAATTGATATCACAACACAATGTTATACACCATTTTCACAACTAGTCCTTTGTTGAATTTGTTTTAAAGAACATTGTAATTTAAAAATATCTAAATATTTACATATTAATAAAACATATGTACATAAGATTGAGACATTATCCATGTGGATATGGAATGATTTTTCTTAGCGAATAAAGCCTATAAAAGATTTCTGAATAAAGTCTGAACAGTAGTCACAGTAGGTAAACACAAAAACAATTTAAATTTACAAAACATTATTTTACGGTTGCAGTTTTGCAATATGTAACTCCAATTTGTGGATTCATTGCAATTAATTTTGGGTTACAATAACCCCCACTCCTCCTGAAGTACTGAAAATTCCAAGCCATAGGACAAATGATTACTCCAGCCTCAGAAGGAAATAGTTTAGAAGGTTCATGGTACACATTTAACAGATTCCATGGTTCCAAAGCAACCATTTTCACCTTCACTAGCAACATATTCATTATATTTTAATGGAGTTGAAAGGTCACCAATTTATCTTTTAGATTCCATTGAGAACTATTTCCTTCTGAGAAGCAGAAGACAAATTTTCAAAATATGTGTCACAGAAAAACAAAAGCCCTTGTTTCTAGCTCTTCAATTAGACTGTCTGGTTAAAAAAAAAGAAGAAGAAGAATCAATTTGAGAAAAGAAGCTTATGCCGAAATTTAAAAGGAAAACTAAAAGGTGTGTCAAAAACAGCTTCTCTGGATTATCTCATCCTATGAAAACCCCTCAAAAATATTCAAGGTGTAACTGTAAAGTAGTAAGATTGATTCCATAAGCTATGCAGGAAAAACCAGTCTCATTACTTTATAGTTATACTTAGTACTCACATTAGTTCACTGGCTGATGATCAAAATGGAATAGTAGTTTATCTATGAGTTCTCCTCTTATCTCACTTTAATTTTGCAGTGTGGCCTAGTAGAAAGCACAATGGAACAGGTATCAGGAGACCGGGGTTCTAGTTGGGCTCTGCCACTAATCAGTTACGTGACCTGCCACATATCAGTTAGCCTCTCTGACTTCAGTTCAATGACTCAGAAAGAGAAGGGCTCAGACTAGATGATGTCTGAGGTTCTTTCCAGATTACCACTAGTAAACTCCTTGAAATCAGAGGTTGTCTCCTTTTTGCTTTTGCATATCCAGCACAATTCCTATCACAGAGTAAGTACTTAATAAATGTTTATTGAACATTCTATGATTCTATGAAATAAATATTGGTGAAATATATTGCCAACATAACTACTGATGAAATGGAGGGTCCACACCTTAAAAATTAAGGTTAATTTTTAGCCCTTCTGATCAGTCTGCCAAAGTGCCAGAAGCAGCACTTATTTCCAATTTTATTTTGCTTTATGTAGTAGATGTGTTTCTGAGAAGTTATGTATAAATAAATAAGCTCACTGTTTGTGAGTCAAATCTGTTTAAAATGCATTAGCTTGTTATCTCAAGAAATCCTGTGATAAGTACTTTTGTAAAGTGAATAACCATCTGCCAATTTATATTTTCCTATAAACCCAGATTTTAATATTTTGAGTTTGCTTAAACTGGCTGCATACCAATACTAAAAATCAAACAAAACACAATATTTCACTAAGTGTCTTCGTGGCTAAGGTGGAGTCCACATAATGTCCAAACAAGTGCAACTCAGTTTAAAAAAAAGTCCATGAAATTGTTGTGTGGTGGTTTTTTAGAAGGCTAATTATAAAGATTGACTAAAATTTTCAACTTCTGATCAGCTACCTTTCCATCATGTAGACAGAGCCCAGACCTCACAAATAGTTGCTATTGCTCAAAAGATTTCTCGTTCCCAAGAACAGAGATATCATTAGCACTTAATCTGTTCCAAAGTCTCACTTTAGTTCCACTGATAACAGAGCTAGCTTGTTCTAATAGATAAGAGCTATCTGGTCCCCCAAAAGAAAACTTTATCTTCTAAGCCAATAGAGGTCAAGTTTATTTTGGCTTTCAGCAGGGTGCTCTCAGCATAGGACAATTGCCAGTCTTCTTCATCTGTACTCTACATCTACATAACTTAAGTTAAAATAAATATGCAGCATTACACTGTACACAATCACTTGGAGGAGATGAAGGGGAAAAAAAAAAGACAGAAAGAGAGAGAGAGAACTGTTCTTATTACAATGGATACCAAACTAACTGGATAATATATGGGGCTTTCAAAGAATAACAAATCAATTCTAAAGATGATGAAGAATCTTGAAACAAGTTGATGGCTTGATTGTCCATGTTACAGAGAAAATATGTGAAAACAATTCAAACTTGAAGGTAAAACTTTATAGAACATCCACATGGTGCAGTAACCTGAAATGCCTACACAGATCTTAGAGAAATCTCCAAACAAAGAGTTACATTTGCTAACAAAACACCACAGAAATGAAAGTCTAGGCAGTGAGATCTGGTTCTATGTCTTCCATCTTCTCTGTCCTGGTTTCAAAAATATTACCTAAAACACAGGCAAGAAATAAAAAAGTAACTTCTATGATGAACAATATGGTTATTTTCTATAATAGAACACAAAGCATTCTTAGGAGGTAAAACACTTTATTGGTTAGGTAGTATCAGAAGCTGTTCACATTCTTCTTTGAGGAATAGTGTTGTTAACCGTGCTTTTATTTTTAGTGACAGAAGTTAGCAACTGGAAATAATACTTTTTACAGGAAGGATCATGAGTGTGGATGACAGTTTTTATTAAAACAAGCCCAAATGGACTCTCACTGAAGTCTTCCTGAATCCCTACTCATCTCCTCTCTGTCCAGTCACAAATAATCTCTCCCTACGCTGAAATAACTTGGCATTTTGGACCTCTCTTGCTGTACATTCACATCCTTTGTCTTTTCATTATGCAAACACTTCATCACCACCACTACAATCTAAGTTTCTTGAGGACATGGATTATGTCTTATTTGTGTATCCCCCTTGTACTAGGATAGTTGTCATATTGTGCTATGTATTCAATGAATATTTGTTGAATGAATGAATGATCCTACAAAGCCCCTTTTCCTCAGATACAGAAGCTGTATCTTAAACATTAGAGATGGGCTGTTCCTTTTTACTTCATAAATTATTTTCAATTTCCAAATTACTTTTCAGTTCCCTGATAGCTCTGGTGGGTAGATATAGCTTACACATAGATGTGACTGAACCTGGGTCCACACAGGCAAAGAAAAGTAGAGAATTAGATAATTATGCAATGAACAGACTTCTTATCTAGTTAATTCAACTTCCTGTACTTCTTTGTTAAGGAATTATTTTTACTGCGATTATATGGATAATTGTTTTAATATTTTGCCTCAGCTATGGAGATACAGCCTATTTTATATTTTTCTCTATAAGACATCTCACCATATTTAATAATAATGACTCACATTTAGTTATTTGTTAACAACTTGCATTTATATTGTGCTTTAGGCTATGGAAAAAGTAATCTCCTATAACAAATCAGTAAATTAGATAGTGTAAATATTTTAGTCCTATTTGACAGATGACGAAACTGAGGCTCCCAGATATTAAATGTCTTGCCCACGATAACAAGGTTAGTTAAATGTCTGAGATGAAATTTAAATCTGGTTCCCTGACTCAAAGTCTAGGGTTCTATCTGCCATACCATGCTAACTGTTGGCTTGGATTGTCTGCTGTAGCTTTTATTCCCTTAAGAGTTCCTTCATTCCATAGCTTCCGTAACCATCCCCATATTCAATCAAACTATGAATAACTTTGTTTCTGCGTTGGAGTTAACAATTTTTAATAATTGATTAGTATAAAAGTGTTTTTTGTTTTTCTGTATTTTCAGTTGCATGTGTTCTGAAGTCTGACAAAGGAAAAATAATCCTGTAAGTCTTTATTGAAAAAACTCTATCGTTTTTTTATTATAGAGAAATCTTTCTTATAATGCTTCAAATGTTTTCTTCCATGAGATGGCACAAAATCAGCAACTGCTGCTTAATATACAAAGCTGTTTTATGTAATATATAAAAATACATGTGATTTGATCACTGCCTGATGGCCTGTACATTTTGCTTTTGCTCTGCTGAAATTCTAAGGAAAAGAATAATAAGTATATATTGTGATTAAGATAGTCATAAGAACCCTTAACCACCCTCTCAGTTTCTTTTTTTTCTTTTTTGAGGGAAAAGAACCTACGAGGTGAAGATGGCATGTTTTACCTCTAAAACTCAGAATGTGTTTAATTTAGTCCAGTCTGGAAACAAGATAACTAAGATGCTTATTAGACAACTTAGGACATTGCTATTGTTCCAGAACTACTTTTCATCTTTCTTTTTGTCTATCATAGAGTCAATCTTAGCATTAAATCTCATCTAGAGTGAATAGAAACTCTCTTTTAAGATTATCTCAGGATGTACAAAAGAAGGAAAATAGTTAAAAACTAGCATAATACATGAAAATGTATTGAGTAGTGACACTGGAATGAAACAATGGATCTAACGTGCATTCAATTCAATGTACATTTATTAAGCACCTACTATTTTTATGAAAGGAACTCTACAAGGTTCTGGAGATACAAATACAATATTAAAAACAGTCCCGGCCCTCAAGGAACTCACAACCTCCTAGAGGGAAAGGGGAGAGCATTAACACACAAGTGGGGTTAGGATCAGAAAACACCTCATGTATATATGGCAACTGAGCTAAGTCGAACTTGAAGGAAGCTAGGGATTTTAGGAATTACCCACCAGACAGGGCATGCCTATGTCCTGGAGGTCAGAGAACAGCAAAGAGGTCCCCATGGCTAGGTGAAGAATACATGAAGAAGAAGAATGTGAAATAAATCTGAAAAGGCAGCCAGTTTGTACAGGACTTTCAAAGCCAGAGGCCTTTATATTTTATCCCTGAGGAAAAATAGTCAGTGACAGGTCAGATCTTAGTCTAAGACAGTATTTTGGCATCTAGGGTGATGAACTGGGGAGAAGATAGACTAGAAACTGGAGAACCACTAGGAAGCTGTTGCATAGGGCAGAAAAGAGGTGATAAAGGTCTTGTTAGAATGTGCCTACATCAGTAGAGAGAAGGAAAGAAATGGGAGAAATGTTATAGGGGTAGAACCAAAGACTTAGCAAATGATTGGAATGGGGGGTGGGAAGGTAAGGAAGAGAGAAGAGTGAAGAGTGAAAGATAACTCCTTGAATAGGAAGAATGGTGTTGTTCTCCACAAAAATATGGAAGTTAGGAATGAAAAGAAGTACATTTAGTGGAAAAGATAATGAGTTCTCTTTTGTAAAAGCTGAATTTGAAAAGCTTGTATAAGGTAGAGATGCCCAAAAGGTGGTGGGTGATGTGGAGAGAGATAAGACCTAAATCGGTAGATATGGTAGTTACCTGCATAGAAATAACAACTAAACCCATGAGAGTGGAAGGCATCACCAAGAAAAGAGGTACAAAAAATAAGATGGCCCAGGACAGAGCCTGGGACATAACCAGTTGAAGAGACTGAAAAAGGATAGTTGGCCAAGTAGGAGAGCCAGAAGATTAATGCCATGGAGATTAGTAGTCAAAAGCTACAGAAAAAGCTGGAAAGCTGAGGACTGAGATGAAGCTATTGGACTTAGCAAATAATAGATCTCTGTAAACTTTGTAAGGAGAAATTTCAGTTGAGTGGTGGGGTTGGAAGCCCAATTATGAGGAATTATAAGAAGTGAATAGGAGGTGAGGAAACTACAGGCAATGAGTGTAAAAATTTGGCTGTGAAAAGGAAGAGATATATGGGAGACAGCTTCTGTGGGAGGAGATAGGAATAGAAAGGGACAACTCATCAATTGGGGATGATCGGGCTGGCTTGGGCTACTGTGATTCAGTCACCCCCTTTGAGCTAGGCCTCTAAAATGGGGTCAAGTTGCAAGGCTGACCATTTTTGCCCCTTTCTGTAGAGATTCAGAAATTATAACAAAGAACAGATCTGGATTCTGGTAGAAGTAGGAGTAGGAGATGAACATGTATTCTTCTTTCCAGAACTAGGAATGAACTAGTTGCCTTGTGCCAGAGGCAACAGCAGCCACACATACTCTCACTCAGGAGGCGCAAGAAGAAAGTTCTTGGACTCTTAGAACTTGACTTCAGCTATGAAAAGGCAGCAGCGTAACCCCTAAGTCCAAGAGATTGAAACCTTGGGGAGAACTAGAGGGATAAGGGGTAGAAATTCCTGAACCCTCCTTGACCCAGTGTTGATTTCCTGGAGAATGTCAAGTTCTTCATGAGTTAGTCTGAGTACAGTGTTCAGTACAGTGCCTGGCATATAGTAGGCACTTAATAAATGTTAACTGACTGATGAGGGAGGTGACACAGATTTCTAGAGAGAGAGAATAGAGAGTTTCTTGGTAGCATAAGTCTCAAGTTTGTCTCTTTAGCAATTCCAAATTTGAATATTCTAGAACCCATTCTTCTAGAGAGAGAATGGGGAATAGCTAGACAATACCAGTCTCTTGGAGAGAAAAGGACTGAGCATGTGGCCCTGAAGCTAGAGGAAAGGGCTGAGTCATGGTATGGATGAACACAGACCTGAACTGTCCCTTCTATTACTATGGTAAGATATTTAGCCAGTATGCAGCTGATGGGAAGGGAATTGCCTTTTCAAAAAACCCAAATTTGTTTTCCTTCTAGGGGAGTCCAAGCCCATAGGGTAGTACCATAAATCTGCATCCCTAGAGTAAACACATGACTCATCAGATGAGAAGTCCTAAACCTTTTCTGTGTCATGGACCTTTTGGGAAGTCTGGTGAAGCTTATGGACCCCTTTTCAGAAGAATTTTTTTTAAATGCATAAAATAAAATACACAGGATTAAAAAGAAAACTAAATATATTGAAATACAGCTATCAAAATAAAACAAAACAACAATACAAATCAAGTTCATGGACCCCAGGTTAAGAATCTCTGCACTAGAATGAAAGTTGATGGGGTAGCTCTCTAGCAAACGCAACTATTTCCATTCTAAGGGGACTTCAAATCAGGTTGGTACTATGAGTCTGGGAGAGTAGGGCACTGGGTAAAAAGAAGGGACTCAGAAAGAGGGAGAACTGTATTGTTCATGGGCTTTAAGGTGCCTTATCTGCATTTTTCACTGTTACCTTAAAAGCTTTTATGGGAGCTGGGGACCTTTTTATCTTCATCTGTGGAAACCTAGCCATAAATATATTTCAGCCATTTTTTAAGGTTCCTAAAGAAAATTGGAAATAAATGAGCCAAAGAGGTAGAATTATTATTATTATTATTATTATTTTTAGTGGATGACTACCTCTAAGAGCAGGCCTGTATAAGCCTGGAGGACTAGAGTAGTGGGTACATATTCAACTGAGACTATGACCTTAGTGTCTAGGGATTCTCCCCTCAAGTCACACTAGTGAGAAGACATGCAGCTTCCATGTGCCTCTTTCCCAAAGCAGTCATTGCTGGCTCCCAGAAGAGAGGCTGTGGGCATGCTTCCTCATCACCTATCCTTTGACTCAAACATACTCTTGATTCTATTGCCAGTTAGAACTCTTTGAAAACAGGCCCAAAAGGGCCAGCCAACTTATGGGGCCTGCACAAAAGGATAACTGTTCTGATCCACAAAATTCCAAGCCAACTAAATCACCCTCAACTGATGAAGCTTGAAGAGGTGTCACAAGTCATGCCTCACTAGAAGTTGCCCAGTTCTTTCAACAAGTTATCACTGGGTATGTCCTACATCCTTTAAATGGAGATGGAATCAAAGTTCTCCCTAAAGGGTCATCACGCTGCCTATCAACCTGTTCATTAGCCCAGTGGTGTCTTCCACATGCAGGAGATCTGAATATGTTTTTGGGCATCAAGGAAGGAGCAAATAATAACAATAATTGACAATTTATATAGCACCTTAAAGTTTATAAAGCACTTTATACATACTATGTCATTTTGACTTTATAACAATGCAGTTGGGGGGTTCCATGAGTGTTAATAATTCTAATTTTGCACATAAGGAAATAGGTTTAGAGAGCTTAAGAGAATTCATGGTCACACAGTTAATAAATGCCAGAGGCAGAATGTGAACCCATATCCTCTCCTGATTCCAAGTGCTGCACCAACTATATTTACTAAACCACACTGCCTATTTAAGCACATAAGTGAATAGATAAGGAGAGAGTAAAGATTAGAACTGTATATATGTGTGTGTGTGAGTGTGAGTGAGTGAAAGAGAGAGAGAGAGAGAGTTGAAAGGACAAGCTTCCAGAGTAGATGGGAGGTGATGGGAACAAAGGCACGAGTAGAAGAGACGGCCTTTCCAATGGGAAGAACTACCGTTTCCTCAGAGACTGAAGCAATGAAAAAGGAAGGAAGATGATGCCAAGGGGCTTTAGTTGTAAAAAAGGGGAACAGAGGCAATTCACAAAGGATGGACTAATTCAGTTGTGCTATTAAAGAAACTACCACCCATGTCATATCAATTGGCACATTAAATTTCCTGATCAAAAAGTAGTATTTATTGAACATCTACCATGTGTCTAGCAACAATTTATTCTTTAGAACCATTTGATAGCTATTGTATAGATATGGACTAATCACAGACACAATGGAAGTCATCTTTCCAAAAACAGATGATTTTACTAGGTTTAAAAAATATCAAGGTTTTGTGGGTGAAAGCAAAAGCCCATTTCTGGCCTGTAGAATATCAAATTTGTTCTTTTGAGGCTTTATAAATATGCATCAGAGTAAGAGAAAAAACTGTCAGATTTTCATGGTTTTTTACAGCCAATGTGAAAAAACTCCCTGGATACATTCAGAACCTCTGATAACAAGGGGGCTTTTATAAAATCAGTACACTCAAGCATCTGCATCGCTAATATTAAAAATATTTTCCATTCAAATATTTTTGCACTGTATTTTCCAGCAGGTGATCAAAATGTAAATGTATTTTACCTGTTGGTGGTACAGAAATGCTGTCCAGTTTTTCATCACAGTCAGCTACCTCTGCTGGTTACAAACATAAAACACAAATCTCATTAGTTTCAAGGAACACATTCATTTTACTGAATACAGTAATGAAATTAGAAAACTGCAATATACATAACAGTTTTCACCTTCTTTCTTTAGTTGGGTTTGCTCCAATACAATAGGTTATGTTAGTACTGAAACAAAGTAATTTTCTGACAATAATACAAAAGAGATCTTAATTTAGTAAATAAATGCTGGACAACTTTTAAGAACCTACTCAACACAAAAGTTATTTTATATTGTTTTCCTTTAAACAAGAGTGTAAACAGGAACAGATACTCTGATTAAAAATGAACAGACCTGCTCCTATCAACGCAAACATCTACCCTACTCAAAGCATCATAAATTTCAAGGTATGAAGTCAATCTACCATTTTGCTTTGTAGTGAGGCAGCTTGGAATACTGCATGAAGTCAAGAAGACTCCACTTCACATTCTGCATCTGACACACTGATTACCTGTGTTAACATAAGCAAGTCATTTGCTCTCTCTGATCCTCTATTTCCTCATCTGTAAAATGGGGTACCTGTTGAACCTACCTCACAGTACTTTCATGAATTTCAAATGAGATGAAGCATTTAAAGTCTTCTGCAAACTTTAAAGCATTATATGGATGTCAATTATTATTTGGTCCTTGAAGGTGATCTTCATGCTAATATTCTGAAGTAAAAACTAAGCCTTTACATACATACATACATACATACATATAAACACATAGTGTATGTACATCAAATGTTACATATGTTTATGCATGTATAAGTGCATATATATATAAGCACATTATACACACACATACACACACACACACACACACACACACACACACACACACACACACTCTCTCTCTCTCTCTCTCTCTCACCAAAATTAGTTACCTTATTTGGATGTTTCGGTAGAATGAATCTAGTACTCAAAAGTGTTTAAACTAATTCAAATTAGCCTGTGTGGGTACAAGGCTCAAACTGTAATAAATAAAACCTAAACAGACCTTTGGTAGTCTAAAGGAGATATACCATGGATAGTTTACATGGACTCCCCAAAATTGGGATGGTTAAAACATGTCAGCGGACAGGTGAGAGGGCTGAATTCCACTTACCATCCCCAAGAAAAAATTCTGGCAAATAAAGCTCTACCTTATAAGAGGGATGACTGAACATTTTAACTCTTAGTGCAGTCTGCCGGATAACAACATTCAGTTAATTTCTATCTCCCTACCTTTCAACTTACCTTTTTAGTCTTTACCCTTCTGCCTTAGTGTACACTCATGCCAACTTTGCTAATGGACTCTAACATGATATGTTAATAACTAAGGAGAGAATAAATTCTCATGAAAACCAAAATTATGCTAGACAGTGGATAACATCCTCCAATCCACTGACTGAGGTCTTCCTTTAAATTCCAGTGCACAGGGGATTACTTCCTTAATTGCTCCAGAGAGAAGTTATCATTCCTTTATTGAATCTCTTATGCCAGCTTACCCTCTCCTATGCAATAAAACATTTCTAACTTGAATCACAGTTATCTATGTACATGCAATATCTCTCTCTACCAGATTCTAAGTACTATAATTTAGCATTCAGTGGTGTCTTCCACATATAGATGTTTAATATATGTTTGGCTGAATTATAAAGACATTAAAAAATTTCAGCCAATCTTCAAAGGATTCTTTCCACCTGCAGTCTGAAAATACAAACTATTTCCCATCCCTGATTTACAGGTATCTCATCTTGCTTAAGAGTTTCCAGGAAGCCTATAGTTCTAGAGAAACACTAAGGTACACAAAAGAAAATTCCTGAGTTTATTCTGTTAATTTATTGGATTTGAACTTTTTCCCATTCTGCTTTGAATAGTTCAAGAAAATTGCACACCAGCCATTTTGATCATTTCTGTCATATCTTCCATGTACCAATTCAAGTAATTCCTGCCTACAATCTCCTACTGAAGCCCCTTTACTTCTGATTTACAAAGACTTCACTGCTCAATGCATGTGCATTTAAGAGGACTACCCCAGGAGTTCAGTCAAATGGCATCTGTAACAGATCACAGGATCATGAATTTGGAGCTAGAAGAAACTTCGAGTTCATCAAGTCCAACACCCTGATTTTACAAATGAGGAGACTAAGACATTGATTCCTTAAGTGATATACCCAGAGTCACACAACTAATAAGTGTCTGAGACAGGGTTTGATCCCAGGTTTTCCTAAGTCCAGCACTCTATCCACTATACCATACAGCCTTCAAGTAATAAATTGATATAAAAACAAATTAATATTACATCTTTACTACCTTTAAACAACCTTGACTTAGACACTGGTGGGAAAAAGGATAATGGTTTTCTCTAGTTCACTATCTCAATACTTTATCCACCTCTTCATGTAGCTTTGACTTTACTGGACATTTGCCCCCTCATTGCACACTAACATACAGCAAGCAGCAGCTAGGGGGCCCAGTCGGCAGAGCACTGAGCATGGAGTCAGGAAGGTCTGAGTTCAAATCCAGCCTCAGATACTTTGTAGCTGTGTGAACACAGGCAAGAGTCCTATCCTCTGTTTGCCTTACAGTTTCCTCATTTGTAAAATGGGGATCGTAATAATAACATCTACCTCTCACAGCTGTTGTGAGGATCAAATAAGATAATAATTATAAAATACCTAGCAATATGGTAAACTCTATATAAATGTTAGTTATTACTAAGGGATGAAATTATCCCAAAGAATGAAATAAGAATAAGAAGAAAAGGAGTAAAGATAGTAATGTGGGGTACTTAAGAAACATTGGTGGATGAGTGACTGAAAGATAAGGGAAGAGGAGCAAACATTAAAACAAGTGTATTGAATGTGGAGTTAATTTTTCTCTGTAGACCAGAACCTTAAAATATTTTTGTGAGGCAGCAGTAAGAGCCCAAACATTTATCACATTTGTGATTTTATGTGTCAACTAAAATACAATAAACCTTAGGAACTGTTATTTACTTCCTGGAATATGCATATATGGAGCCTTTTCAGTTAGGCACAGAATTACAAAAATCAGTTTTTAGTGATCTTTTCCCTTTGTAATTCAGAATCACCAATCCTTCTGACAATAACCCTATGCAATTATGTATTTTAGTAAGTATACTCTTAAGAATGGAGGGCATATAACAATGAAAAAAAAAATAAAAGAAGATTAAGATATGCTGGTTGCATGAATTGGGACCAAGTGTCATGGCTGAAGAACATGATTGTGTTATTTAAATTTAATTATAACATCTGTTTGTAACAACAATCTCATAGTCTTTCTTCCCTGGTGACAGTCAAGTTGTGAAATTTGGAAAAGATTGAACAAGGCCAATAAAAATTTAATAGCAGTGACAGCTTTACTCTCAGATCTAACACAAATAAAAAAATTGTGGTCTCAGATCTGAGGTAATAATCTAATGAAAATGATAAAAAAAAAAAATCCACACCAGGAAAGGAATCATTCTAGTTATAGAAAAAATATATTACATATGATGAGAGCCCCAAATGAATTTCTATTTGGATTAGGATAACAACCTTTCAAAGGCTGTGCAAGGGAAGGTTTTTTTCCCCCTTCTAGAAGCAGTGTGGGCTTTCTTAAGCAGTCTGTTGATTAGCTTGCCCAGTCAGAGTCTGTATCTAATTCCAGGAACTGAGCCAAACATGATAAATGAGGTTGAAGTTGTGGAGAATGGATGATACAGTGATTATATTATCATTCAAATTGAAAATACTCATGAGGGAAAGTAGAAGGAAAACAATACTTAGGGCCTAATCCTCCAGGTATCTGTTGGGGTTTTCTGAAAATATTTCTGACAAATTCAAAGGAAATAAAAAGGCATTTACAGGGGCAATGTTCCCATTTCAAGAGATATCACACTGGCTCCTTTTGAGGAGAATGAGGAACAAGAATGATGGGGGACAAAAACCTTAAACCCTTGCCACATTACTGTTAATAAGCAATTCTGGGGGGTTCAGATCATGGTACTGTTCAGCTGAGCACATGGGCACCCAGTTCTGCTGCCCAGTTTCAAAAGTGCCATGGTTCTGACACAACTGGACACAGGGCCTAGTATCATGGACCAACCCTGTTAACAACTGGCCTATACCTTTATGTATTTTAGTTGTCTCCTCTCCTTTCCTTTTTTAAAACAGTGGACACACAAATAGAACATTCCCCCTTTCAGTATGGCTGAGTATGTAGATGGCGATCAAAAATAAATAGGTAAATCAAACTATGTCAGGGGTCAAAAGTTAAAAGCTCCCTGATTACAAATTAGCTGATGGTGGAGTCAGAAATTGGTGTCCTGAGCACCAATTAATTCTCTGTGCAGGGGGCAGACTGCAATGGGCAAGGGAGAGAGTGTTTTTTCAATTTGGGGCCCATTCCATAGGGACAGAGATATATAATGGATGAAAGACTAATTGTTTGGGGTGGCTAGAGCATACTTATTATTAATAAGATTCCTGAGATGCTAACAAAAGTGCTCCCTAGCTAATTCTCTCCCAAGCTTTTTTTTTTTTCCTTTTGCTTAAGAACATGGGCATGGGAATACTGACCTTTTTTGGAAAGGGTGTATAGAAGTTAAAACATAGGACCTATATAATACTATATATCTAAAAAAGGGGGGATTTAATGGGTAACTGTGACTCTACAGGAATTGCAAGAGAGGATGCCAAATAATCTAAGAGATCTCAGAAGTGTGCTAAATATTTAAAACAAAGTTTATTATTTCAACCATATTTCCCATTGACAGCAAGGCTGTTCCTGTCTCTAAAGAATATTCTACTGCAATATATCTCCTTACTTTATAACCCCTACCATCAAAGATTTGCCTTGAAACTAATATTCTTCAAGCACTTTAGAGACTGCTAACGGCTTTCCACGGCTTGAGGCAGGTGTTCTTTAACACAATATACTCTCTTTTCCCTCTCTAGGTGGTCTCTGCAGCATTTAAGTTAAATTAGCAATAGCAGCATTCTGGATTGATATAGCACTTATCTCCCAAGGAGCTCCAGTGGATCACATATTTTTCCATTTCCCTTATTCTGCTCCTGTGAAGGAAGCAGGTTGGGGCAGATATTAACCTTATACTGTATTGTAATGGAAGAAAATGAGGCATAGGAGTTAACTGGCAATCTTAGGTCATACAGTTTTCATTTTTTTGTTTTGCTTTATTTTTGCATAACTAGAACCAGAAGGCCTAATGAATTGTTGATTTCTGATTTACAATGTTATATGGCTGTTTCTTTTGTTAAACTTTACTTTTTTCTTCTTTGGTGAATGAACCTAGGTATCCTGCATGGTAACTATGTAAAATTTGAGTTTACTTTCTAAACTTACACATTTGAAACTCCTTTTTCCCCAAGCAAAATGCAATTGCCTCTCACTAAGAAGAATAGTTTTTTGTCATTCATTAGATTCTCATAAAATTACCAAAAAAAAATGAAGAAAATGCTAATTTTCTAGTAGTTTGCTATACAAACATAGGGATTTCCAGGAAGAATTCAATCAATCATAGTACCAACTTAGCTCTGATTACTACCTGGTATCACCGAGAGATGGCATTTTTTTCTTCTGAATTGCTTTGGGGCCTAAAAGCTGAAGGGACAAAATACTTAACAAAATGACAGTGCTGAACCAATTAAATTTACTTTCCTTGGCCCCAGAGGGATTAGACTTCTGCTTGGTCTCAGGAAGCAATGGGTAAAAGTTGCAAAGAAAAATGTCATTTTGCTAGACGGAAAAATTTGTTAACAGTTATAACTATCCAAAAGTGAAATGGGTTGGCTAAGTATACCGCAGGTTTCCCCTTACAAGTCTTCAAGCAAAATCTGGATGACTACGTGTTAAGTATGTCATTAAGGAGATTCTTGTAAAGTATGAGTTGGGCTAGATCATTTCTGAAGTCTGGGGCAGAGAACGGGAAATAAAGATTTTTCAAAAATTTTAAACTATACCAATCACCTAATGCCTATTTTTAAAACATCCCATTTAAAACATTCCATTATAGTGGAATAAAACCTTAAAGGAGACTTCACATTACAAAATCCTCTGAGGTTTGTAGCATGGCCATCGCTTAAGTTTTTGTATTGATGAACCTCTTAGAAAAGTCCTCAGGAAAAAGTCAGGTCACCTTTCCCCCTTCACATGTGTTCTTGTTGGCCACTACATCTTATAAGATATCTCACTATCACAATTTAACCAAGCATACTTACTAAATGTTCAATATTCCTTCAAGAATAATTCTGGGGACAGCATGTGAACCAGAAAAAAATTATGGTGTTTGAGTTAAATCACTTCTTTTTTTTTTTTTACTTTAAACAATTAATATATCTCTTCTAAGTCCATGCAGACCCAGAGAAAAATATAACAGGCAAATAGAAGTAAATAAAAATTTTAAAAGATGCTAATTTTTATAAGTAAAGTTCATTAAACCACAAATAAGACTGATAGACAACACTGATCACAATATTAAAAGCAAATAGCTTAACATGATTTTTACTATCTCAATTAAGAATTAAAAATTCATTTAAACAAGACTTTTACACATAAAACAAAGAGCACACTATGCTGATAGGTTTATTTGTCTTAAAAGACCACTCAAATACACTTAAAAATCATTCAACAAGCATTTATTAAGCCCCATTTTATATCAGGTATTGTACTAGGCACTGGAAATACAAAGACAGAAATGAAATCATTCTTGACCTCAAGGAGGTTGCACTTTATCAGAATCAAATCCATAGCAAAGTTAAAGGTGCTCTGCTTACCAGGGAGCACTGGTAAGAGGCAAGGTCTGGGTTTCAAGCTGAGACAAGGATAAAGGGCTGAGTACTGTGTCATACTCAAGGGCTACGTGGTTGCACACCAGTTTTAAGCCCAGCCCAGTGCTGGCTGACCTCATCCTTCTGACTTGTCCAACTTCTGTCAAATAGAGAGCTCCTTACACTTCTATGGCATTCATTTGCCTCTATGGAATCTATGGGATGTGGATCATGACTGTTCTGTTGTATTACACACATGATTTGCCTCATTTCAGGTTTTAGCTTGCTCCTCTTCTATATCTAATCATCACAGTGCAAGGAAGTACTGCCTGGTAGATAGAGAAGTCATGAAGACCTAGGTCTGAGGCCCACCTTTGACACAAACTGATTAGGTGACGCGGGGGAAATCACTCACCTCTCAGGGCCCCAGACAAATCTCTAAGACTAAAAGTTGCTCAGCATTTACAGATTTGAAGTGGTAGAGGGGCTTTTCCTAAGTAGGAGTTTCCTATGCTAATGAAATCATTCGTGTCTGGACTCCCCCCACCTCCCCCCCCCCCCCAAACCCCCATGTCTTAGTATTACATTTTTATGTTTAAAAAGCAATTAAAAATAAAATCTCATGAAATAATTTTCTCTAAGATTCAGCTCAAGTAACACCTTCCACGTGAAGTCTTTCCTAACCTCTGTCCCAGTTTTTAATGTTTTTCTCTCAAAAAACCACCTTGTTCTAGACCTGTTTTCTATGTGTTAACTCCCCCAAAAGAATGTAGGATCCTTGAAGGCAAGGGCTGATTCACTTTTGCCTCTGAGTTCAGTCAGATATCTGGCAGATAGTGCCTAATAAATGTTTGTTGACTGGCTGATCTAAAGGCTCAACTTTCAGTATAGTAAGTTTAAGAAATTGCTTCCCTAAAGGATCCACATGTACAAAAAAAATTTTTTTTTTTTGCTTTCTGGTGAGGCAATTGGTGTTAAGTGACTTGCCCAGGGTCACACAACTAGTACGTGTCAAGTGTCTGAGGTCAAATTAGAACTCAGGTCCTCCTGACTCCAAGGCCAGAGCTCTATCTACTGCATCACCTAGCTGCCCCCTATACAAAAATATTTATAGCAGCTCTTTTTGTGGTGGCAAAGAATTGGAAATTGAGGGGATGCCCATCAATTGGGGAATGGCTGAACAAGTTGTGGTATATGAATGGAATGGAATACTATTATTCCATAAGAAATGATGAGCAGGCAGACTTCAGAAAAACCTGAAAAGGTTTGCATGAACTGATGCTGAGTGAAGTGAACCAGGAGAACACTGTACATAGTAACAGCAACACTGTGTGATGAACGACTTTGTTGGACTTAGTTCTTCTGAGCAAAGCAATGATCTAAGACAATTCCAAAAGACTCATGATGGAAAATGCTATCCATATCCAGAGAAAGAACTTTGGAGTCTGAATGCAGATTGAAGCATACTACTTTCTCTTTCTTTTGTTGTTTTTTTGTTTTTCCTTTCTCATGGTTTTTCCCTTTGTTCTGATTCTTCTTTTACAACACAACTAATGTGGAAATATGTTTAATATGATCATACATGTATAGCCTATATCACAGTGCATGCCATCTTGGGGAGGGAGGGGAAAATTTAGAACTCAAAATCTTATGAAAGTGAATGTTGAAAACTAAAAATAAATTAATTAATAAAAAAAATTAAAAAAAAAAAAAGAAATTGCTTCCCTGAAGCCTGTGCATACCTGAGCCTCTTTTTAACCTTCTTCTGGCCAGTTTAATTTGATCCTGTAGAATCTGTACCCAGTCTCTTGGGCCAGGAAGTTTATCCACATGGTTAGCAGTGCAGTATTTTTCTGTGAAGACTGAAAGGAAATATAAAAAAAGTTAAATTTCATGGCAAGGAAGATATATGAAGTTGTGAGGTCAAAAATTTTTTAAAATATATCAATAAAAGTCATGAATTCTGCTTAGGGCTGTAGTTGGCATTTTCTATATGGATCTACAGTATCTCTTTGGCAAAGTTGGAAAAGAACGAACTTCTGGCCAAACTTGCCTTTGTTCCAGTAGAACTAGTTGCAAGCATTAAGTTACTGACATGGAAAAGTTCTATTAAGCAAGCATCCTAAGTATCTGGTAGACACCTGTCCTATAGAAAATGGCACCATGGACAAAAAAGGATAAGACAGACTGCATGGCAAAATTACCAGAAGGATAGTATCATTTCATTAATTCAGCATCTATGGTATGGGGAAGAATTCAAGTGTCATTCCAGTACAAATGGAATCTTGGCAGGACAGTCTCAATAAAATTATGCAAAATAAAATCTCCATGATACTATTCTTATGGTGACATCATACCAACTCAATCATCACTCAGATTAAATGAAAATGCAATTGTGTTATAAAGTACAGCTTTTAAAAATCTTACTACTGATGCCAGACTTACAAAAGTTCCAAATCTATTTTTGAGTCACCCTTTGGCATCTTATTTCACTGGCTTCTAGGAAAGAGCTGTCCAATCAACCAAGATAGAAACTATAGTGAATCATGTAAGATAAAAGCCTTGAAAAACAATTCTCTGATTATAGCAGCATGCAGTAGTACTACCACAGCTAAGGATCTGTTGGTGACACTTTTGCCTTATACTCTACTTCTGGAGGGTTCTCAAGCTGGTCTTTTCAAGTTAATGTTCACTGGGTCAAAAAACAGCACCTTGTTGAACTACTATACTTGGGTTATAAAAGGATGATAATTTTAGTTTATAACAAAGATTGCTTTCCCTTCCAAAATCAACAGCTATGTTCTCTTAGCTACACATTCAGTTTTGTAGCATGAACTATTTTTTTTTTCCTGGTTGCCCTCACTGGTGTCATACAATTTCAACGATCAAAGCAGATATAAGTCTAAGAGCTTCCTGGTAGTAGCAGAAGAAATCACAAATCACACAGCATTTTGAAGTGTACTTTGAGTGTCCCAGTGATTACATATCATGATCTTGTTGTTACATTATGTCCATGACACTTTCTGGTTCATATGTAGCTTCTAACTATTCTCTTATGTATGTATCCATTAACCCTGTATACTCCCCTCCAAACCTTCCCCCTCACGTAACTAAAACTTTGCTCTTTATCAGTCATTTCACTATAGGATATCTCCATATTGCAATGTTGGTACTTTTTTTTTTTAACCCTAGCTTTATGTTTCCTTATTCTTGTCGCATCAAATTAAAACTTCATACACTTGAGCTACAATTTCTCATCAGCTTTATTTTATGCTGGAACAATATTAGCTGTCTAACTTGTGTTGACTTTCTTATTTGTGATTATGTTCCCTACAGACAGAGATCTTATTCGTTATTCTTTATACAAGGTGGATTCTTCTACAAGTTTTCAACAAGTAGAATAGTGACATGAGTATACAAGATAAGGTATAAGAAGTATAACACCAAGAGTCACTAACTCAAAAATTTTATGTTTGTGATGTTATTATCAATCAATACAAGTTCATTAAACTTCTACTAGAAGAAAGTATTGTGACAGAAGTTGAAGATTCAAAGACTAAATAATTTCTCTTCTACTAGATGGAATGAGGGGAATATGATGCTACTTAACTACATATTATCCAAGGTAATTTGAAGAGATAAATATCACTAAATGGTGATGTCATGGAAGAATTATTAGAAGAGGTGGCATTTGAACTAAGCCTTGAAGGAAGAGAGTTTCTGAGAGACAGATATTATTTTTCCACAAGCTGCATAAGCTTTCTTGACTGCTAGCTTTCTTATCCTTGATTACACATTGTCAACTGATTAAGGAACTTATGAAATCCTCACACTTTTCTCAGAATGTTATCTAACTATGCCTCCATAGCTATGCCTGATAGCTGTATAGTTGATTTTTGAGCCCAAGTATAAGATTTTACTTTTATCTTTATTGAATTTCATCTTACTGTATTTGACCTAATATACATACTAGTTGAGATGAGATCTTTCGGGATCCTGACTCTTTCCTTTGCCATGTTGGTTATCCCTCTGCCAGAAATCTTTCTGTAATCTGCCATTTTTGATAAACATGTTTTCTATATCTTTATTCGGGTTACTGACTAAAATACTCAATGGTACAGAGATACGGACAGATCTCTGGGGTACTCTAAGATTCTTCTTCCAAGCTGACATTGAACCATTAATGATTAGTCTTTGGGTCCGTACAATCAACCATTTCTGAAGTTACCTAACTATAACAGTGCCACTGGCATGAGGGACTTTCCCCCAAATGCTTAATTAAAATCTTTGCCCAAACTATATCCTCAGCATTCTTCTGATGTGACCGCCTAGTAAGCCTGACAAAAAAGAAATTAGGCCTGTCAGTCATCATCTGTTCTTTTTTCACCCAATTTTATTTTATTTTTAGTTCCAAATTCTTCCCCTTTCCCTCAGCTACCCACTGAGAAGGCAAGAAAAACAAAGCCCACTACAAATATGTACAGTCATGCAAAACAATTTCTAGAATTAGCCATGTCCAAAAGAAAAGAAAAAATAAAGGAAAAGAATATATGCTTCAATTCTGCACTCTCAGACTCTCACTTCTGTCTGGAGCCAGGGACCATGTTTCATCACAAGTCCTCTGGAATCCTGGTGGGTCATTGTGTTGGTTCTCTGTGATGACTTTCTTTTTCACATGTTCAATAATCATCCCTTTAATAATCTATTTTATAATTTTTTCAGGAATTAAAGTCAAGCTCACAAAGAACCAACATGGCTTCATCAAGAACAGGTCATTACAACCAGGAGAACAATTTATATAATAACAACAGTATTGTAAGGACAATCAACTCTGAAAGACGTAGCAACTCTGATCAACAAAATCTTCTTTCTTCTTCTCTCTTTTTAAAAAGCAGGATCTTGTCCACCAATCCTGTGATACACATCTCCCATTCTCCACAATACAATTCAACAATTATTTATTAAGTGCCTAATATGAGCCCAGGTAGCAGAAATGCAAAGACAAAATTAAACAGGCTGTGCACTCTGGGAGCTTATATTCTAAATGGAGGACACTCCACATGCACAAATACAGTCATTTCAAGAGCAAAAGAATGCTAACAAGTGAGAGGGTGTGAAATGGAATTGGGAAAGGCCTTGTCGAATGGGAAGCATCTGAGTTGTGCTCTATGGATTCTTCAAGAGTGTAGATGGAATGCATTCCATACAACAGGTGACCACTTTTAAGATCAATGGCTATGGTTCAGAAATCACATCAGCCAGTTCTTTTTGGAGTGCAGTTCATCTTGAATTCATCAAGGGCAACTAAATGTCCTTTATCTCTTTATGTATCTTGGGTATCAGTTCCCTAGGAGCAATTTTCCCCCTGTGCTTCCAAGGCCAAATATTGTTTTGTTTTAGGGGGCAGACAAAAGAGAAGGAAACTTAAGAGTTCAGCAGGTCTGTATTCTCCATTGTCCATTATCATTGTCTCACCTACCCTGAATGGTCCTATCCCCCTTTTGATCTCGTTCTTTCTCCCAACATAGCTAAAACAAAAGCCCTCCCACACGTTTTGCCATTTTTAGTGATTTTTGCTTCCTTCAGGTCATTCTGAACTTCTGTGTTCCTGACACTAGTTTTACAGGACCATGTTATAATTTTGTATTTATACCGTTACCTGACCTTGCTTCTATTTTCTGTATATGTCTTTAAAAAATTTGTACCAGTTGACAATTTCCCTGCTCATCCATAATATTCTCTTTGACAACTTCCTTTTACCTAATCATCAGAATGGCTTCTCAAAAAATTTCATTCTTGATAGTTTCTCATCTTTTCTAAGCTGATTTCTCCTGTGCACTTTTAATCCAAGAAATCCTGTTTTTTTTCTCTGAATACCTTGAAATCTGTTCTCTTGAAATCTCAGATGTATGTTAGAATCCTTAGCTCTCCTCTTGCAAACTTTTTTTTTGGGAGGGAGGGGCAAGGCAATATGAGTTAAGTGACTTTCCCAGGGTCACACAGCTAGTGAGTATCATGTATCTGAGAGGCTGGATTTGAACTCAGGTCCTCTGACTCCAGGGCTGGTGCTCTATGCACTGTGCCACTTAGCTGCCCCTCTTGCAAACTCTTGAGTTGGAACTAGTGGTTACTTTACCCAAGGCTTCTAAAAATCCCACTCCAGTTGTCAATCAGTCAGTCAGTCAACAAACTGGAGAAGAAAATGGCAAACCACTCCAGTATCTTTGGCAAGAATACTCTAAATGGGGTCATGAAGAGTCAGACATGACTGAAAAACAATTTTGTGCCAGGTAGTACTATTGGAGATATAAAGAAAGACAGAAATAGTCCCTGCTCTCAAGGAGGTCATGGTCTAATGGGGAAAATAACACGTAAATTACTACGTGCGAAACAAGATATGAAAGGCACTAGAAGTAAGAGGGATGAGGAAAGGCTTCCTGTTGAAGACAGAATTACAGCTGACACTTGAAAGAAGGCAGGGAAGTCCAGAGGCAGAGATAAGGAGAGAGAGCATTCCAGGAATGATGGATAGTCAGTGAAAATTCTCAGTTGGAAGATGGAGCTTTGTTTGAAGAACACCAAGGAGATCAATGTTACTGGATTATAAAACACATGGAGGGGAGTAAGGTGTAAATAAACTGGAAAAGTAGAGGGAAGCTAAGTTATGATGGGTTTTAAAAGAGGATTTTATATTTGATCCCGGAGGTAATAGGGAGCCACTGGAATTTATTGACTGGGGTGTATGGACAGGGTATAATCTGGACAGCCATGTACTTCAAGATCACTTTGACAGCACAGTGAAAGAAGACTGGAGTTGGGAGAGACTTGAGGCAGGGTTACTAACCAGAAGGCTATTGCAAGAGTTCAGAAATGAAGTGATGAAGGCTTGCATCAGGGTAGAGGCAGTGTCAGAGGAGAAAAGAGGGCATATATGATATGTGTTTGGAAGGCAGAATCAACAGGATTTGACAGTTGATTGGGTATGAAGGTGAGAGAGAATTAGGAGTCAAAAGTGACAGCTAGTGTGTGAACCTGGGTGACTGGGGAGATGGTGATGCCCTTGACAGTAACAGAAGAGTAAGAAGGGTTTTGGGGAAAAGATTGATTTGTACATATTGAATTTAAGATTAAAGAATTACGCTTAATATGTCTACTGGACATCCATTATGAGATGTCCAACAGGCACCTGGGAGACTTAAGAGGTCAGGAGATAAGTTAGGGCTCAAAAAGTAGATCTGAGGATCATCTGCATAGAGATGACAACTGAATCCATGGGAGCTGATGAGATTACCAAGAGAACAGCACCAGGACCAGAAAAAAGCCTTGGGAGACTCCCATGGTTACTGGGCACAGAATGGTTTGAAAGTTGAGGGACAACTAGGTAGCACAGGGGATAGAGCACCGGCCCTGGAGTCAGGAGGACCTGAGTTCAAATGCGGCCTCAGACACATAACACTCACTAGCTGTGTGACTCTGGGCAAGTCATTTAATCCCAACTGCCTCACCAAAAAAAATAAGGGGGGGGAGGAGCTAGGTGGCTCAGTGAATAGAGAACCAGCCCTGGAGTCAGAAGGACCTGAGTTCAAATCTGGCCTCAGACACAACACGTACTAGCTGTGTGACCTCTGGGCAAGTCACTTAACCCCAATTGTCTCACAAAAAAAAAGAAAGAAAAGAAAAAAGAACAAAGTTGAGCAAAGGAGATGAAGAAGTAATTAGACAAGACAGGAGAACTGGAAGTGAGCAGTGCAACAAAAACCTGAAGAAGAGAGTAACAGAGTATCTGACTTGTTCTGAAGCAGCTCCATTATGGCAATTTCCTTCATTGGTTACACCACCTTTTGAAGGATTAAATTATCACTAATACAAGCCAATATAAATTATTAGTTGCTTTGGGTACAGAGTTGAGAAAGCTCTAACAGAAATTCAGATGAATTAAGTTTCCCATCACTATTATATCATGCCTCCATGCTATCTATGCTTGTGATCTGCTTCTTCTTTTTTTTATTTTTTGTGAGGCATTTGGGGTTAAGTGACTTGCCAGAGTCACATAGCTAGTGAGTGTTATGTGTCTGAGGCCAGATTTGAACTCACGCCCTCCTGACTCTAGGCCCGATGCTCTATCCACTGCACCACCTAGCTGCCCCCTGTGATTTGCTTCTTCTACTCATTTATTTCCTTACAAACATCATGTACTCTATGCAGGATGTTGTGAAATTCTATCTGTGTCCATAATCCTATTTCCTCCCATCTCATCCAGGATCTTATTTCACAATTTTCCTCTTCTAAATACATTTTCAATCTCTCCCTCTTCATGTGATCCTTCCCATATAAATACAGATATGCTCAGGTCTCTGCAACCCTAAACCAAAAACCAACAAAATACCTCTTCTTGACCTTTCAACACATCCAGCTACCAATCACAGACAAATTTCTTGGAAAAGTTGTCTATATCTCCCACTCTTCTTTAGCCCCTTATTATCTAGCTTTTAACTTCACAACTCTTTAAAAATGCTCTCAGAGGCCACCAATGATCTTTTTTAAATAGATTTTTATTGACATCTTTTGTTTTATATCAGTAGATTCCTCCTTGTATTCCCCTCTCCCCCCTCCCCGAAAATCATCCCATATAAAAAAGGTTTTTAAAAAAGGAAAAGGAAAAAAGAGAAGTGAAATAATTTAGCAGTATTAATACATGGAAAAAATCTGATGTAATATACAATGTTGCACACTCATGAACTCTTCCTACCCTCCCCCCGCCACGCACACCCCTCTAGAATAGAGTATGTGTATGGGGTGTCCTCTTTTTTTTGGGAGGCAACCTTTTTTTTATAATTTTCCATCATACATTTTTTGTTGTTTTATAGTTGTCCTTTCCATTTACATTGTTATAGTCATTGTGTAGGCTGTTTTCTTGGCTCGGTGTAATTCATTTTGCAACTACTCATGTAAATCTTTCAAAGTTTCTTTGTACTTCTCATGTTTGTAATTTGTTACAACAAAGTAATTCCTTAACATTCATATACCATAATTTGTTCAGCGACTCTCCAACTGGTGAACATTAACTTTGTTTCTAGTTCTTTTCTACCAGAAAAAGTGATCGTATTTTTACATATATGGAGCATTTCTTTTTCTCAGTGACCTACTTAGGTGTCAATGGAATCTCTGGGTCACACAAGTATGAACATTTTAGGCAGTATATTTGCACAATTCTAAATTGCTTTCCAGAACGACTGTACTAAGTCACAGCTCCACCAACACTGAATTAGTGTGACTATCTTTCTACAACCCTTCCAAAATGGACTATTTCCATCTTTTGTTATTTTTGCCAATTTGCTAGGGGTGAGGTAAAACCTTAGGGTTGCTTTGATCTGTCTCTCACCATAATTTACAATTCTTCTTTTGAGAAATGTTTATTCACATCCTTTGATCACTTATCTATACCAATAACCTCTTAACTGCCAAATCCAATGGTCTTTTTTTGGCCCTTATCTTCCTTGATTTCTCTTTATCATTAACCACTATTCACTACTCCCTTCTTCTGGACTTCATCGTGGAATTGACATCACATTCTCCTGGTTCTCCTACCTTTCTAATTGCTCCATTTTCTCCTTATCTTTTTTTGGCTTTTTTTAAAAATCAATTTTATTTGCAGTTCCAAATTCTCTTCCTCCCTCCTTTCCCTCCCTCAACCCCTGAGAAGGCAAGAAAAATAAAACCCTTTACGAATACGGATAGTCATGAAAAAGAAATTCCCATGTGAGCTCTGTGAAAGAAAGGAAGGAAAAAAGAAAAGAAAAACAGGGAAAGAAAAGAAAAAAGGAGAAAGAAAATAAAATATGCTTCAATCTGCACTCTAAGTTCATCAGCTTTTCTATCTGGGGGTGAAAAGCATGTTTCATCATGAGTTTCCTGACTACTTAATGAGGGTGTTTCTCAAGATTCTGGCTTCAGCCCTCTTTTTGTCTTTCTTTATACTTGGGGTTCTTTTTCTTCTTTTTTTTTCTTAATTTATTTTGATTTATCAACAATCACTTCCATAAGCTTTTGAGTTTTAAATTTTTCTCCCCCTCCCTCCATCTCTCCTTTCCTAGGACAGCATGCAATCTGATATATAATTCCTATTAAACATATTTTCACATTAGTCATGTAAGGAAGAATTAGAACCAATAGGAGGAACCATCAGAAAGAGGAAACAAAGCACAACAGAAGAAAAAAAATAGCAAATAGTATGCTTTGATCTGCATTCAAACTCCAGAGTTCTTCCTTTGGATGTGGATAGCATTTTCCATCATGAGACCTTTGGAGATGTCTTAGATCTTTGCATTGCTGAGAAGGGCTAAGTCTATCAACATTAGTCATTGCACAATGTGGCTGTTCCCATGTACAACATTCTCCTGATTCTGCTCACTTCACTCAGCATCAGTCCATACAAGTCTTTCCAGATTTTTCTGAAGTCTGCCTGCTCACCATTTCTTATAGCACGATAGTATTGCATTACATTCATATACCACAATCTGGTCAGCCATTCCCCAATTGATGGGCATCCCCTCAATTTCCTATTCTTTGCCACCACAAAAAGAGGTGCTATAAACATTTTTGTACATGTGGTTCCTTTTCCCATTTTTATGATCTCTTTGGGATACAGCCATAGAAGAGGTACTGTTGGGTCAAAGGGTATGCACATTTTTATAGCCCTTTGGGCATAGTTCCAAATTGCTCTCCAAAATGGGTGGATCAGTTCACAACTCCACTAACAATGCTTTAGTGTTCCAATTTTCTTTCTTTCTTTTTTTTTTTTTGGCTAGGTAATGGGGTTAAGTGCCTTGCCCAGGGTCACACAGCTAGTAAGTGTTATGTGTCTGAGGCTGGATTTGAACTCAGGTCCTCCTAAATCCAGGGCCGGTGCTCTATCTGCTGTCACCTAGCTGCCCCTCCAATTTTCCCACATCTTCTCCAACATGTATCATTTTCCTGTTTTGTCATGTTGGCCAATCTCATAGGTGTGATGTGATACCTCAGAGTTGTTTTGATTTGCATTTCTCTAATCAATAGTGATTTAGAGCATTTTTTCATATGACTGTAGATAGCTTTAGTTTCTTCATCTAAGAACTGCCTGTTCATATCCTTTGACCATTTATCAACTGGGGAATGACTTGTATTCTTACAAATTTGACTTAATTCTCTATATATTTTAGAAATGAGACCCTTATCAGAGACATTGGTTGTAAAAATTCTTTCCCAGTTTTCTACTTCCATCCTAATCTTGGTTGCATTGGTTTTGTTCATATAAAAACTTTTCAATTTAATGTAATCAAAATTATCCATTTTGCATTTCATATTGTTCTCTGTCTCCTGTTTGGTCATTAATTTTTCTGTTCTCCATAAATCTGACAGGTAAACTATTCCTTGGTCTCCCAGTTTGCTTATAGTATCAGCCTTTAGATGTAAATCATATACCCATTTTGACTTTATTTTGGTATATGGTGTGAGATTTTGGTCTATGCCTAGTTTCTGACATATTCTTTTCCAGTTTTCCCAGCAGTTTTTGTCAAATAGTGAGTTCTTATCCCAGAAGCTGGGGTCTATCAATTGGTAGATTACTATAGTCATTGACTACCGCGTCTTACATACCTAACTTATTCCACTGATCTACCATTCTGTTTCTTAGCCAGTACCAAGTAGTTTTGATGACTGCTGCTTTATAATACAATTTAAGATCTGGTATGGCTAGGCTACCTTCCCCTGCACTTCTTTTAGTTAGTTCCCTTGATATTCTCAACCTTTTGTTATTCTAAATGAATCTTGTTATTTTTTCTAGCTCTATAAAGTATTTTTTGTTAGTTTGACTGGTATCACTGAATAAGCAAATTAGCTTAGGTAGAATTGTCATTTTTATTATATTAGCTCAGTCTACCCATGAGCAACTGATGTTTTTCCAATTACTTAGATCTGACTTTATTTGTGTGAAAAGTATTCTGTAATTGTGTTCATATAGTTCCTGGGTTTGTTTCAGTAGGTAGACTCCTAAATATTTTATAATGTCTACAGTAACTTTAAATGGAATTTCTCTATTTCCTGCTGCTGGGCTTTGGTAATATATAAAATATATTACATAAATTATAGAATTACATAAAATATATATATTATATTATATAAAATGCCAATGATTTATGTGGGTTTATTTTATAGCCTGCAACTTTGCTAAAGTTGTTTATTATTAAAAGTAGTTTTTTTGATTCTCTAGGATTCTCTAAGTATATCATCATATCATCTGCAAAGAGTGATAGCTTTGTTTCTTCTTTGCCTATTCTAATACCTTCAATTTTTTTTCTTCTCTTATTGCTAAAGCTAACATTTTCAGTATGATATTGATTATCAGTGGTGATAATGCACATCATTGTTTCACCCCCAATCTTACTGGAAATGCTTCTAGTATGCTAGAGGTTCTTAACCTGGGGCCTATAAACTTGGATGTTTCTTAAAAAAAAATTGATAATTGTATTCCAATAGAATTTGTTTCCTTTGTGTTATTTTATGTACTTAAAAACATTCTAAGAGGGAGCCATAGGTTTAACCGGACTGCCAAGTGGGGTCCATCACATAACAGAAGGTTAAGAACCCCTGTATTATATTCTTTTCCTTGGCCAATTTTACTCAACCCCATGGCTTCAATGTTACCTCTCCATATATGAGAACCAAGTCTCTATTTCCAGCACCCAAACTCTCACCTGAGTTTGAGGATGAAACCTTCAACTGCCTATAAGACATCTCTACCTTTACATTATAACTTAATATCTTTCCTATCAAATCTACTCTTCTGTCAATGGTACCACTGTCTTAGTGGTTTGAAACATTAGTGTTACGTGGCTCCTCTCTTGTCTCATACCCATTTAATTACTAAGTCTTATAAATTTTACCTGTGCCAGGGATGGAGGTGGCAGGGCAGGGCTGTAGAACAGTTCATACACTGTCATACTCAGTTGGTGTGTTGCTTAGTTTTGTTGATGCTATTTTTTTTTAAGTTTTCTGTTTCAGTAGAGTAGTGAGTATGGAAGCTAGATTGCAAGGGCTAAGGAGTGGGTAGTGAGTTAGTAGATGCACCAAACTGTAAACCTTTCTTTCTAAACTAAAGGAGAAGAGACAGATAGGGTTTACATGTCAAAACCATAAAAGACTTCATGAAGCAAATGATCATGATAACTTGGAGTATTGAAAATAAAGTTTTGTTACTTTTAAGTCTACATAGTAACAATATACTAATCAAAGTATAGCCAAAAAGAAGTTCTGCAGACTTAGTTAAATTGATAGAGAAAATGGATATTTAGCTTATTGCTTGTTTGTGGATAATTTATGTGCTTGAAAACATTTTTTCTGTTAGGCAAGTAAACATCCTTCCTTGCTTCTCCAAACACACAATATTTTTTTTAAATTAGTGGAGTCAAAATTAACTCATTCCCCACCCTACCCCTTAATATCCCTAAAATATAGCAAATTCTAGATGCTATCTGTTTTCAGGATTAAGTTTATGAAAATTGGATTCAGATTATAGAATATCTTCACCACCACAGCCACCATGAACTGCTTCAAACCTGATATTTCTAATCACACCTTGAACACAGCCATTAAGACACTCTTTTAGAAAGCCTGGTTTTATAAATTCCTAGTTAGTCTTTATTTTCTCTTCTCAGTCAAGTCTTATGTAGTTTCAATAGAAAGGGGACAGAGAAAAAACTACCTCCTAGGCTTTTTGTTTGAGATCCTTAGATACATATCACAAAAATGCCTATACTGCATATTACTGACATTCTACATTATGAATTTCATTCTGACTTCAAAGAGACATTCAACTAGCTCTACCTACTAAAGACTATATCCCACCTTACATTACACTCATACAGATGAGCCCTAAGAACAAGACCAAAAGATTTTCATTATATTGATCTGAATGACTCAATATGCCATGTGAATACAGGTATTGAATAAGCAAAAATATCCTTAGCATTTGAAATTATAGCAAAAGGTCAAGTTATTATGTCTGTAACAGTTCCATTAGAAGTAATGATGTGAAAAGAAGTACTGCATTAATGCACTGTTTTCTGACTATGTTAATAGTAGGTCATTAAAAATCATAGTAGAACAATTTGCATTTGTCCTCAGAATGCAATAGGTCATTAACTGAAGTTACCTCCCCTTCCTATTCCAATACTATTATAGAGAAACAAAGGCTAATTTTAAACAACTCCAAATAACCTGAAGAATTGGAATAAGGCCAACAATAACACTAGATAAAAGAGCAAAAGCTCCCACTATCTTTAACATAATTTGATGTCCTAAGAAAAAGAGCTTGTTAAATAACCAGAGAAACAACAGATTTTAATTTTGATCTATATATGAATAATGACTTTTCCTTGATGTTTGTATTCATTTCAATAATCTCCCACAAATATGTAAACATGAAAACAAACTAATGGTGGATGAACAGAACCTACTGTGGTGATGTGGCACTTAATATAATCTTTGATGAAGTCTCTTACACAGAATGGCTGACATGGTACGTCTGACATGACTGGCCATACTCCTTGATTAGTAGTCTCTTCAGGTCAGAGTTAGGGGCTTTTAATGCTTATTTTTCTGACTACTTGAATTAGGAAGCAGAATACTATATGGAATTTGGTTGTAGGTTTTTTTAATTAATTTCAACAAATATACTTGAAGAAACAGAACCTTGTCTGTCTCACATGAACAAACATAACTAAGATGAAATATTTACTAAATTGATGAAATCAATTGCCAAGGTTTTCTGACTTGGTGACAGCATTTTAACTTTTGGTCAGACAGGAAAAGTTTAGCAATTCAAATATCACATCAAACAGTGCTGAGGGAGAATTCTTCACCTGAGTTATCAAATAAGCAGAACAAGGGAGCTGGCTTCACGCTACTTGGTAAAGGCATGCTAGAAAACAATCACAAGAGACCCTAGAGGAGCCTCAGTACTGTGGGTAAAATGTGAATTGACAATGGGGATAAATAACTAACTAGGCAGAAATTAAGATAAAAGCGTTTGAGTAGACACTTTAGAGCTGGGAAGGACCTTAAGAGATCGCTTAGTCCAAAAACCTATTTTTACAGGTGAGGAAACTGAGGCCCAGAGAAGTTAAATCACTTGTTTACAGACACAAAAGCAGAAAGTGGAAAAACCAGATTACAAACCTGGGACCTCTAACTCCAAATCCACTATTTTTTTTACAAATTGGAAATAAAATCAGGGCAGCTAGGTGACGCAGTGAATAGAGCACTGGCCCTGGAATCAGGAGGACCTGAGTTCAAATGTGGCCTCAGACATTTGACACTGACTAGCAATGTGACCCTGGGCAAGTCACTTAACCCCACTGTGTAGCCCCTCTCCCCAAAAAATTGGAAATAAAATCTTGAGAAGTAACCACATGAACCACCATAAGGTGCTTATGAAGCACTTTTCAAACCTTAAAGTAATATATAAATGTTAGATATAATTATTATAATTAATATTACATTAGGCAGTCCTGTATACCAGAAAAAGGATAGTATGGAGGTAAGAAACAAGACAGAAATGGGTCCTTTTTTGGCAGCTTCAATCCCACTTCCTTTAGAATGCTTGGATTTCATGTTTGAGGGGAATTCAGAGCTTATCTAGCTCAAACTTTACCTGAACAAGGTACATTTCCCTAACTATGGAGTGGAAGGCACTAACAATTGGGTGAGTTAATTATTTTCTCATCTATACAATCTTTATGGGACTAATATATACATTCATATGAAGTATTTCAGTTGAAGGCATCTGAAAGGAGAAAGCACGCTTTTAGCAAATGATATCCTACACAGACTACACTTCTAGTCACACAATTGGCTGAAAGGTATAGATAATATAAAAATTCCACTTATTGGCTGGTTGGTTGTTGTCCTTTGCTCTTGAAGAGGGCCAAAATGACATCACTATGTTTGGGTCGAGGTACAGGGTGTCTGACTGTGGCTGATCGGACCAATAGGAGCTCAGAAGGCCCTACCACAGGTCAGGTACAAATAGTACAAATGAACATCTGGAATGGAGATGTCTCTAATTTGCACATCTCAGGTTTCTTTTGAGCTAAAGCAATTCTGCTTTACTCATACAGCATAGCTCCTTCTTTGATGTAGGCATACCATACTAGGCAGTCCTGTGCCAGTGTCTCCCATGTTGCACAATCAATTCCAAAGTTCTTCCAGGAGACTTTGAGAGTGTTTTTATACCTCTTCTTCTGACCTTCATGTGAGTGCTTGCCTTGTGTTAGTTCTCCATAAAATAGTCTTTTAAGCAAACATGGCTTTGGCATTTGAACAACGTGACCAGCCCATCAGAGTTGCACTCTCTGCAGTAGAGTTTCAATGTTTGGCAGGTTAGAAAGGACCTCAGTGTCCAGCACCTTATCTTGTCAGGTGATCTTCAGAATCTTCCTAAGACAATTCAAATGGAAGTGATTCAGATTTCTGGCATGGTGCTGGTATACTGTCCAGGTTTCATTGGCATGGAACAATGAGGTCAGCTCTGTAGATTTTCGGTTTAGGAGGCGGTCTAATACCTCTTCTCTCTTACACTTTCCTTCAGAGCCTCCCAAACATTGAGCTAGCTCTGGCAATGTTTGTGTGAACCTCATCATCTATGTTGGCATCCCTGGAAAGTATACTGCCAAGTTAAGTGAACTTATCCACAGCATTCAACATTTCTCTATTTGCTGTAACTGATGGTTCCACATATGGATGGTGGAGGACCTGTGTTTTCTTGGTGTTAATTATTAGGCCAAAACTAGCACAAGCAGCAAAAAATTGATCCATACTTTGTTGTATGTCAGCTTCAGAGGCTGCATTGAGTGCACAATCATCTGCTAACATGTCCCACATCAACTCTCCCTCCACTTTGGTCGTCTTGCAGCCTTTTCAAGTTAAATACTTTACCATCAGTGCAGTAACTGACTTTGATGCCGTTTTCATCCTCACTGAAGTTGTCTGACAACACTGCTGAAAATATCATGCTAAAAAGCATGGGAGCAAGCACCCAGCCCTGCTTTACTCCAGTGGTGGTTGGGAAAGCATGACAGCATCATCCATTATCCAGAACCCATGAAAGCAGGCCATCATGAAACTAACACACAATACTGATGAACTTCTCTGGGCAACCAAATTTTGCTTACTGGTTATCAACTATTTGATCTGGTAACACAAGATGCCACCTCACAGGCTCTCTTCTCACACAAATATCTCACATTAACATTTCAAAATCATAGAAGATGCCTTGAAAAATTTAATAACAGAGATCACTCTGAGAGTTTAGCCAGCCTCTGACTATTACCAAGCAAGGTCTTACAGCAGTATGACATAGGCTCATCAAAGGTGTTTGTGGTTCAGGAGGATGTCCAGCACAGAGTCTGAATGGAAAAGAGCTTCCATATTGTGAGGTCTTCCAAATACTCCTCTTTGCAGATTACATTATGTCCATTATAGAAAACCTGAAAACATTTTAGAAGCTCCTCTATAATCACACACATCCATACTGTATGTACTATGTTCAGTTCTAGGGACCATATTTTAAAAAGGGCCCTGAGAGGATGGAGAGTAGTATCCAGAGGAGGGCAATCATAATGGTCGAGTTCCATTCACTGCTCCTGGTTCTGCCATCTACGATCAAAGAGAACAATCCCTTTTCCACATAACACAAGGCAACTAACACAGGGCTGACAATCACAAAGTGATTTTCACTAAGTGTAGGTCCGACCATGTCACCCCCCACCCCCCACACACATACACTCAATAAATTCCAGTGCTTCTCTATTACCTCCAGGATCAAATAGAAAGTGCTTTGTTTGGCATTTAAAGACTTTCATAACCCGACCACTTACTACCTTTTCAGTCTTTTTACATTTACTCCTTCCCACAAACTCTATGACCCAGGCATACTGGCTTACTTCCTGTTCCTTGAACATTACACTCTGTGCCTATCTCTGTGTCTTTGCATTGGCTCTCCCTCCTGTCTGGAATGCCATTCCCTTCTTTTCTAATCCACAGCTCCCCTCTGTAGAAGGCTTATCCCAGCCCCTCCAGCTGTGAGAGTCCTCCCTTTGAGGTTACCTCTAACCTATCCTGTACGTAATTTGTCTGTTCAGGACATGTTGTCTCCCCAACTGTAAGCTCCTTGAGGGCAGAGGCTACTTTCCCCTTTATTTGTATCTCCAGGACTTAGCATAGTGCCTGACATGTAGTAAAAATGGAATAAATGCTTGGTGAATGACTGACCATGTCACTTCCCTACTCAGTAAATCTCATAGTTCTCTATTTACTTTAGGATTGAATATTATTCATTTTTATGTCATTGTTTTTTAAGTTTTGCCTTTGTGTAAATTACATAATCTACATAATTATTATTATAGTAGTATATCATTTTTAAATAATATACATATGGAGGTTCATGCTCAAAAATTTTTATTGATAGGAATGTGTGATTTAAAAAAAGTTTGTAGACCTTGCCTGAGATGAAAATAAAATAACGATGAAAGTAAAAAAGTGAAATTTTTAAAAACCCAGAAACATACAGAATAGAAAGCTTGGGAAAATCCAGCAGGAATTGTAAGACTATGGAAAGTCAGGGGTAGCATTTGTCTAGAGCACAATGGATACTTTTTAATATTACATTTTATAAATGAATGTATTTTTACATGAGGAAATTTCTGTTTTCATGTCATATAGGAGTTTATTTTGTAATAAATCAAGCTGCATGTGTTGTAAAGATCAAAGCCTTTAGTGATAACACCTAGAGTACAATCTTCAAATGTCAAACCTTGTACAGAATGTTCAAATGTTTTCTTCTGCTCCTGATCCCAATCCTCTTTATTCAATATTATTTAGTTAACAAGTATTTATTAAGTGACATCTTCACCTCATGGAGTTTATAGTTTTGTAAGTTATAGTAAAAAAGCACTAAAAGTAACACTTATACCCAGAGATTAAACTTCCCTATTGGCACTTTGCAGATGGGAGATTACCTGGCAAATGGAATAAAATCTAAGCAAGGGCTTTCATGAAGCCCATATCCATGTTTGCTCCCAATGTTGCTACCATCATCAGTTCCTTGAAGGTATTATAGCTCTTCTCTTCATTCCCTAACCATACAAAGGAACTAAAAATTTATTGCTCTTGTCATCTGAACCTACAGAATTAATATCCCTAACAATAAAAATTGATGATTATCATCATCATTGACATTCATGATATGACCTTGCATTTGAATAGCACTTTTCTTGGTGATATGCAATTTAACCCCTTACGCTGTGAGGTAGGTCGGTTTAAAAGGTATTAACTTTAATTTACAGATGAGTAAACTGAGGCCTAAAAAGATCAAGAAACTTGTACAGGGTTATTTAGACAGACAGTGGTAAAAATAGATCTAGACCTCAGATTTATGAGTCTCAGCCCAGTTTTTTTCAAACAGTGCACACTAGGTCACTAGTATTTAGACAGACAGTGGTAAAAATAGATCTAGACCTCAGATTTATGAGTCTCAGCCCAGTTTTTTTCAAACAGTGCACACTAGGTCACTATTGTTCACATCAGCTTCGGAGGAAGAGGTGTTCCTCTTTCCTTCTAAATACAATTCCTGCTTTGGGTTTTAGGTTTTATTCCCTTCTGAATCCTAATGGATCTTGTTGTTCTCACATGATTTCCTTTCTCTTTCTATATTATAATTCACTTCTGTCTTCAGATAATCACAGAACTGTCTTAAAAACAAAATGAAACCCTTTAATTAATGCTGCTAATTAATATTCTTTCTTTCTTCTACCAGCAAACTTGTCCAATGACAAGTTCAATGAACTGTTGATACTTGTGCTTCACTATTCATTCTTCCCTTAGCTTCCTGCAACCTATCTTCTACTTCCCTCATTAACAAAAATGATAGCTTACATATATGTGTACATATACACATACATACATACATACACACACACACACACACACACACACACTCTCCCTCCATTACAGACTATTATAGCAGAAATGACTATATGCTATTTTTTCCTAGAATGTAATCTCCTTGAGGGATAAGCCTGCTTCTTTTTTCTTTGTATCTTTAATGCCTAGCACAGTGCCTAGTATATAGCAGGTGCTTTAAAATGCTAATTGGTTTACTGATTTGCTTCTAATTAATCTCTTGGTTGTTGAAGGAGACATTTGTAACTAGGGAGCACCTAAGTGTTGACCCCATTAATACCAATAATCATCAGCTTTAGGGAAGGCAAAAAAAAAAAAAGTGAGAAGGCACAGGCACTTCACTCCACCTCCACTCCCACCTATATATAGGCACACACACATATTATCTTGGCAACCTAGTTGCTGGTGGGGCTAGCCACCTACATTTCACTTCTATATCTACACTATCTTACTCTCTATCTCTCCCAAGCCATCCAAGATAACAATAAGCTAATTTGATAAACTCAATGTAATTATGTGTCTCATCCCTAATCTGCCCAACTACATTATAACAAGGTCTTCTGGTATAAAATTTTTACTTGGTCTTTCTATATATTGTACTCATTTTTTAAAAAATTCATATGTGCATAGGGAAGCTCCACCTACCAATTCAGACTGGCAACTGTTCTACAATGAATAGTCTTAGAGTTGCCTGGAGCACTGAGGTTAAAAAACTTGTCCATATTTATGGAATGAGGAGGAATTCGAACCCAGGTCTTCCTGACTCCAAGGCTGACTCTATCTACTATGCCATGCTGCTTCTCATATTCATTAGCATAAATAAAATAAAATAATGTATAAACAATGGCAGATGATGTTAAGTCTCTGACCTCCATTTCTTGGCTTCCCCGGTTTCCCTTGAGACTCAGCTCAAATCCTATCTTCTGCATGAAGCCTTTCTATCCCCTCTCCATCTTTGCCTCACCCTGCCTTGTATACACTTATACTGCCCTCCTTCTGATATTACCTCCCATTTACACAGAATACACACACACACACACACACACACATACACACACACATGCACACACACACGCACACACACGTACGATGTTGTTAGAATGTTGTCTCCATCATTAGAATATAAGCTCTTTTAGGGCAAAACTATGTATTGTATGTGGATGTGCAGCACTTAACACACTGCCTGGCACATAGTGAGTAATTAATAAATGTGTGCTGATTAATTGGCTGGAACAAATGTATGAGAAGGAGATCTATGACAGAAGAAATACAATTGGGAGAGAATTGAAGAATCACCATACAAAGTAACTAAAAAAAGGAAATATGCCAAAGGCATGGAAAGAAAATTGGACTTTATGAAAACTGTGTGTCATCCCGGACAGAATGTTCGTTATGGAGTCAAGAAGACTAGGATTTAAATCTTGCCTCTGACATTTAATAATTGTGCAACACAGTGGGCAGGTCACTTCAATTTTTCTAAGCCTCCATATTCTCATCTATAAAATGAGACAATTGGATTAGATGGCCTATAAGATCACTTTTAGCTCTAAATCCATGATCCTAAGATCCTATGGTAATGCTAAAAAACATGGACTGAAAGAGCATATCATTAACTGCCAATCTCTATGCCAAATCTCTATCTATACAAAATTTTTGTGGAAGTTAGTTACACACAAATTGAAAACATTCTCAAGAGGGGTATATTGGTAGGGAAAAGGCAGACTTTCACACGTGATATTCAACATACCATTTCACAATTAATTTTGAGATATAGAAAATACAAGCTCCTATTGTTCTTACTATTTGGCAGCAAAAAATTAATTTGATTCTGTATAACAAAATGCTGTTTTACAGGCTCTTTTCCAATAAGATGTCCCATTTACACATCAAAATCATTCTAGGTTATAACAGCAGAAATAACCCTATTCAACAACCCTCTGCTAATAAACACCAGATGAGTCATGAAAGAGAGAGATATATGCTTGCCAAAGATGTTGACCACTGCAGAGGAAATCGAGGACAAAGTCTAGGTCAAAGAGGGATTCCCCGTATACGCTAAGATCCTCCAGACTGTCCTGTTTATGGATCACATTGTGCTGATTGCATTCAGCTTCAGTTCTCTTGGAAGAAATCTATAATCATGCAATGGAGTTTGGCCTGACTATTCACATAGGAAAGACAAGTGGATGAAAAATGTTTGTTACCCAAATTTCAACATACATATAGATGGAAAACCTATGTAACAGGGTTTCTTAACCTGGGGTACACAGATTCCTTAAGGAGTCCATGGGTAGATTTCAGGAGGTCTGTGAACTTGCATGGGGAAAAAAGTTATATTTTTATTTCAATATAATTGGTTTCCTTTATAATCTTATGTATTTTATTTTATGCATTAAGAAATTATCCTGAGAAAGGGTCCATGGGCTTTACCAGACTGACAAAGGGGTACATGATACAAAAAAGGTTTAAGAATCTTATGCAGCTTGACCACCAATCATAAAGCTGGAATGGACAGGACAGATTAAACTGTGAATTAGAACTAGAGTTAAATGAGGAACACAACCATTTAGACTGTCTTTAGGAAATCGCAAAATTCCTTTACTGATTCCAAACTTCCACCAAAAGCAAAGGCCTATTTAAAAAAAATACTAATGGTGTTCTACAGCAGTGAGACATAGAAATGGCCTCTGAAGAATTAAAGAGGCTCATGATGATGTGAATAGGCTACAACATTTAACCTATCAGGAACTCTGAGAATCAGGAGTAAAACATTTCATCAAGGAATTGTATAAGAAGAGATGGGTTGGTCATGTGACCAGACTGAAGGATGACAGTCAGTCAGAATACTTTAGCGATATACTTGCAATGTAAAGAGAAAATGAGGAAGGCCTCCAGCATGGGGCACACCCCTATGCCAAATTTATGTGAGGATAAGAACAAGAGGCACATAGTACAAGCAGTTATAGATGGGATCTACATTGTTAAAGGAAACTCCAAAACTGACGAGGTCACAAGTCAAATTGAGTATCTGAGTATCAGTAAGGAGTGATGGAGTAAGTCTTCAGAAAAACAGTATTTAGGAATGAAGGGGAAACAATGAAATAATTTCAAGTTGGCCACATCTTATTATAGTATTTATGGTAATCATTTCTAAAAAGATAATTTTAGTTTATGTGCCAACTTCTATTGCAGAGGATAGCTGAGAAATCTGAGACAGAACTCTTTTTTAAGACCCTCCAAATTAAATCAATATATATTTCAATTTTTGATGACTTAGAAGTGTGTATCGCAAAGGAAATTTTAAAAAATGTTGGAAAGGAAGAGTTAGCATTAAGGGGAGAGTGTAAAAAGCTAGGAAACTATATGCTAATATGCTATGATTACTTTATTCAAGAAAGTCAGGAGAAAAACTAGCACCAACTAACATCACAACATCATACTATGGTGTGGCTCTAATCCAAAGTCCATGTCAGCAGAATGTAAATCTGATCAGCTTATATAGAAGGTTGGAAATCATTACAGTCCAGTAAAGACTATCTCTACTTTTCAAAGACAAGTCTCAATAAGCAAAGAGAGACTCATCACCTGGAGATACTGACCATCTGATGATGAATTATTTGACCATGACCATGGCAACCCATGAAACAAAGAAAAATACAAAATGTCTTTCTTCCCCTTCTGCTTCTTTATTGACAGTGGCAAAAAATGAGAGAAAGAAGAATCACATAGGTCTTAGACAGTATGTGAACACAAACTCAAGGTATGCTATGCTAAATAGGAGGTCTTTGCCTGTGAGCAACAAGTAGGTACAGTAATAGAGGAAATGAATAATCTCACTCTTGACATTCTTGCTATAAATTAAACCAGAAGACAAAAGAAGTTTAAGCTAAATGGAATGATGGTTCACAGCTGTCCTTGGAGAAATGAAACAAAGGTGCTGGTTTTATCATGTTTTCAAAGGCAGTAAGAACCTTGTTGTTGTCCTATTTCACTGGATATCTTGTCATCTTGCATTGCAGTGTTCATGATAAGAATTTAAAAAAATACTACCAACACTAGCTGTTGCAAAGGGTAAGGAGGGTAGAGCAATACTGCAAAAAAAAAAAAACAAAAACAACCCTCGGTAAAATCCTCCAAATTAAATCAACATATACTTTAATATTCAGTTACATCAACAGAAAGATGTAGCAAAATGAAAGTTTGGGTTAAAAATATGGTTCAGGTTTAAGAAATGAGAGTGGTAAAAAGCAATAAAGACTGTACTGAAGCCTCACATCTATATTTTCTCAAAGAAAACTTTCTTTGATAAGAGAGTCATATGGTGAATGTGCAAATTACATCACAAAAATAATGCTGACTATATTTTAATAGGTAGGAAATTACTAGTTACAGATGTGGGAGTAATTTCTGAATTAAATGTCTGTACAATCAGGACAATAACTTGTTTGAACAAAAATAAAATTAATAATCAATTAGAAGAATAAAAATCAGAAGATATGGCATCCAATTGAACTCTTCCTTGACTTACCTGAGTAAGCAATACAAAAAAAATTGAGAACTGAATAAAAGAATAGACAACAGACTACAACAATCTTCTGAGGAAGTTTAACTAAACCAATTTCCACAAAGCGGAGATGAAAAGAGCTTTGAAATCGCCTGAGTCAAACACTTGATTTTCTTGCAAAGCAGAAGGCTACAGCAACCAGACAATACCAGTATAGAATCTAAGCCTGTTTATGAAATCTTATAGAGGAGGATGGTAGAAGACAATGAGAAGTTATCACCTTATAAAACCTCCTATTACCTTATGAAAAGCAGCAAGTTTAGGGGGAAAACGGGGATGTAGGTCATCTCTTGGGCATTTAAGGAAGAACTAGAACAAGGAGAATGAATAGAACAAAAATGGAAAAAACTTGCAAAGATTTATATAACAAACTCTTTTTTTTTCTACTTGTGACAGGAGCTACCAAATTTGTAGTCTAAGATTAAAGCTCTTGATGTGCTACATGAGGAAAGAGAAATGGTACTAAAGAAAACAAAGACAGGAAGAGCAGCGGAATTAGAACAACAACATATAGAGAAGGCATGTGCTACAAGTGACACAATTTTGTAGGTGTTGAGGAATCAGTTTCAAAGGCATGAGAAAGAAGGATATCAAAATCTTCAAACAAATTTTGGACTTTATTGTTATCAAAAAAGGGCAACCAAGAAAATAGCAATAATTACTGGGTCATATCTCTATGCAATAAAAATCATCTATACATCCATTGAGGCACTGAAGGTTTAAGAAGAGAATAGGATAGCTTTTACAAAAGAATATTCTATAGAAGGCCACATCTTTGCAGTCACACAATTCATTGAAAGACACAGAGAATACAAGAGTCCATTGTACTTATTGGCTTACTATTAAAAAAATTCATTCAATTCAGGAAAATTCTGTTTTAAAAGCTCTCCTCCAACAAACTGTCTTCAGTGGTAAGTTTCTTGTAAGCAGAGTTTGTTTCATTTATTGTATTTGCATCCTCAGTGCCTAGTACAGTGCATGGTACATAGAAGGCACTTAATAAACACTTGTGGATTGACATGTCAAACTCACAAGATTCCTTTAAAGATTCAATAACAGAGATGACTTTTTTTTTTTTTTTTACAAATACTAAGGACTTAAAATTGGGGGACATACCTGCCAAAGGTGTTTGCCATTATATTGGCAGATGTCCCATACAAAGTCCAATAGGATGAGGGATTCCTTACAGATGAAAAGTTACCCAGGTGATTCCTCTTTGCAGTTAACAATGTGCTGATTACACTGAGACATGAAATGTTACACTCTCCTAAATGAATTTTATTATCAGTCAAAAGAGTTTAAATTATCCCAAATTTTAAAAAAACACCAAGTAGACTAAGAATATCTATTGAGTGGACTATGATATGCAATTGGATAAAAAATCCATAAAGCTTGTCCATGTGTGCCTGTATTTTGGTATGGCTGTATACTGGGTTTGGCCCAAAACTAAACAGGAAGAAGGTATTAGGCTTTATTGTTTTTGTGAAACAATGCTTTTAATAACCTCAAACTTCTGTTAAAGTAATACAGATATGGGATATAGAATAACAGTCTATAAAGAATTAAGGGGCAGCTAGGTGGCCCAGTGGATAGAGCACCAGCCCTGAAGTCAGGAGGACCTGAGTTCAAATCCGGCCTCAGACCAAACACTTGACACTTACTAGCTATGTGACCCTGGGAAAGTCACTTAATTGCAATTGCCTTAAAAAAAAATTTAAGCTGGTAGGTCACCCAAAAGGCAATGGAAAAACACACTGAGGGCATGAGTAGGCTACAATGTACTACTAAAAGGAGGTATGCAAAAGTGACATGAAAGATGTCATTAAAGAGATGTATGACTATAAAGAAAGTGTCCAGAACCAAAGCCTCAGACCCTAGGCACCTCACCTTCAGAACCACGACCAGGATCAGTGGTATATTCATCAAGGGATCCAGCTAAGCAAAGTCATGCCAAATACGTTTAAGGACAAAAATAGAAGACAAATGGACACAATCTATACAGATTACTAAAACAATTTTTACTGTTAAGGATACTACAACCACCACACTTGGATGCTAATTTTGCAGACCTGGGTATGCTTCCATGGGCAGTAGAAATGGCAATAAAGACCATGAAGACAAGAAAAATAGCTAGAGGAACCAAGAATAGATAGAGGAGATCCTGGGAAAAGAGCTTTCCTGGGAAAGCTCTGGGAGAACAATAAGCAAGATATCTTTAAGGTGGAGAAAAGAGATGACATAGAAAAATACCAAACCTTATTAATACCAAAAAGGACAACTAAGAGAAGATCAAAGATTCCTGTCTACATGACTACTCTCTCACATATACAAAAATGTTATGAGCATCATATTGATTCATGAATCAGGTACATCTTTCATGAAGATAGTAGGAACAGTCAGGCTTTTGCAAGAAGTATTCAGCAATGGACCGTATCTTTACAAGTTTTTTTAAAATTATTTTTTAAAATTCTAAACATAAACACCAAAAAAAAAAAACCCATTTTATACACAGCAGAACACAAAAGAGGATTGTGTATGAAACCATTTCATACTTCTTGCTTTTAAAAATATATATAATAAATTCAACATATTACCTTTAATACTGTCCTCTCATTTGTACTTCCTTCCATGCATTAATAAATATTACTTCAATGGCCTTTTTATTTTTCACAACACTACTATTAATTCTTCCCCTTCTCCCCAAATGCTTCCTCCAAACAAAACTGAAAAAACAACCCTTGTGACAAATAATCACAGTCAAGCAAAATAAAGCCATTTCCCACAAATGTTTGTTTTTCTGCACCTTGAGTCCATCACCTCACTGTTAAGAGCTGATGAATATATTTCATGAGTCCTCATTGATTTGATGAGAGTTCTTAAATCTTTCAAAGATGCTTTTCTTCACCATGTCTCTGTCTGTGTATAAACTGTTCTTCTACTCACGTCATTCCGCATCAATTCACAGTACCCAGGATTCTCTGGGTCTCTTTATTTCTTAGAGCACAATAATATTCCATTACATTCACCTATTACTTCAGCCATTCCTCAATTTGTGAGCACCCTGCCCTTTAGTTTCTTGCTTTTTTTTCCTTTTTCCTCTTTTAATCCCACCTTCAGTATCAAGAAGTTGTTTTGATTTTGGCTATTCTCTCCCCTGGATTATTCTCCCTCTTAAACCTACTTCCTTCCCTGCCTGTTTCCATACTGAGTTTCATGTATTTCAGCATCTCCTTCTGAGTTCAACCTTCCTTCATGTGTTTCAGACAAGACTAAGTTTTATCTAAGGTTCACTCCCCTTACCTCTTCCTTCATGTCTGTATACTTTTCTTCTCACATACCCCAATTAGAAGAAATGATTAATTCCATCCTTTTCTTCTTCCTTTTTACATTAGTATATTCCTTCTTTTACCCTCCTTTCTCTTCCCTCTGAAACCCTCAGAACAGAACCAATCCAAACCAAGATCCTTTTGTTTTTCTTATTTAATACCTTCAGTACCCTTTGAGGCCATTAAGGTTTGGAAAGGATACTGGTCTTCTGCTTCCATTAGAATGTTAACTATACTTCATTATACACCCCCTCCTAAATGCTCAAATAAATTTACCTTTTCTATATTTTTCTTGACTTCTATGTCTACATTTTAAAGTTCCTACTCTGCTCAGAATTCAGAAACATTTGAAAATTCTTTGTTCCATTAAATATCCATTTTTCCCCTTACAGGATTATATTCAGCTTTCCAGTTAAGTTATTCTACTCCAAGAGGGTTGTAATAGTTCTTCTTTGATAAGCAAGCTCCGGATTTTGGAAACAATATTCCTGGGATTTTTCCTTTTGGGGTACCTTTTGGTGGGTAATTGGTAGATTTTTTTCTCTCTTCACTTTACCCTCAAGGTTGAATAGATCTGGGCAGTTTTCACTTTTGATTTCTTGAAATATAGTATCAAGACCTTTTATCTCTCCTTGGCCTGTTTTCCATATCAGTTGTTTTTTATAAGAGATACCTTTTTTCTCTATTTTTTTCAGTCTTTTAATTTTGTTCTAATATTTCTTGCTGTCTTGTGGAGTCATTGATTTCTTTTTCATACATTCTAATCTTCAGGGAGTCTATTACTTGGATAAGGTCTATGACTCTGTTTTAAGCTATTTATTTTTTCAATTTTCCTTTAGAGACTTCATTTCACATTTTATCTCTTGGTTCACTTCTTTTAGGTCCTGCTATAGTTTTTTTTTTTTAATCCATTTTGCGTTGAGTTTCTGCAGTTCTTATGGAGTTACTCTCCTAGGTTTGATTTTTTAATTATTTCTGGGACTATTATTATTATCATTTATGATGATCTGGATCTTCTTTGGGATACTCATCTCTCTAGTCATAGTTTCTAAATAGGAGCTTTGTGTCAGGACCAGGCTCTATCCCTTGGTACGCTTTTATGTGGTGTGGTCAGTCCTGCTTAGTCTCAACCTGGTTATTTGGGTTCGTGTGCTGACCTTCATCTCCTGGATTTGCTGCTGCTGCTATTTGTCTTTCGTTCTCAAAGAGGCCCAAGACATCAGACAGGTGATGCCATGACATGCAAGTGAATTGGATTTAAGTGAGGGAAGGTTGTGTAAAATTACCAGCCTCACTTTTTCCTCTGGAGCCACTTGGGTCCAGTGGCCAGATAAAGATTAGGACAACTGGAGATGGCCCAGGATGCACTGGGGGATCTTGGCCTTTTCAAGCTAAGATCTTCAACAGATCTCAGTATGACAAAGGCAAAGCCCATTCAGTGATTAAAGCTTAATGAGAAACGAGGCAAAGAATGGCCTCTTAAAAAAAAATAGATCTGGGAGGGGAAGACCTCAGAGTTTCTAGCCAAAACAGAAACAACTGCTATTTACATTCATTCTGAGCCAATCAGGGCCCAAACGATGACCAAGGAGGGCTTGGCCTAGGACAAATTGTTGGCCAATCAACAAAAGCCAGAGCAATTTGGGGTTTAAAATCATTTTTAAATCACAGATCATTCAAGGGCAATTCAAAGACACATAGTGAACATCAGTAAAAAAAAAAATCTGTATCCATGTAGATTTTATTCTCTCCTGGAACTGGGCTCCCTTGGATCTTTAAGGGTCACAGCACTAGATCTTTAGGGCCCTCTGATGCTTTCATGGCATCTTTTGACAGTGCTAGGGACCTTGATGCTCTTGCTGTTTGAGCAGTGCTGCTTCTGGTAATTTCCAACGGCTACAATGTGGGTTTCTGACCATCCTGGAATTTTCACAGGGAAGTCTTCTGTTGCTGCCTCAGGATACAGAACCTTGTAGGCTACTGGTGTCTAAAGCTGGTCTCTTGTCACATTAACAGGTTTCTACCATCTCTGCCTGCACTGGCACTGGATTTTCCGGTGAGCCCCCTTTCCTATTAACCATGGGCCTGTAGGTACTTTTTTTCAGTTCTGGGGTAGAATAAGTAATTTACTCTAGTTTCCCAAAGGATTTCTTGATCATTATTTTGTCTGGTGCAATTTTCAGGTTTTTGCTGGACTAAGTAGGTAAGAGCTGGGAAGGCTGCCTGCCTGTGTTCAAGCAGCTATCTTGACCAGAAGTTTGCAGAACCTAAATCTTTATTATTTTGTGATTAACTAAAAGATAAGATCCCATTTTGCTTACTGTTTAATAATAAAAAGGTATTTGATTTACTAGAACAAAATACTATAGTAAAGGTTTTTCTCTTCTTTCATTCAGCTCTTGAACACACAAAAAGGGCATTTACAGATACAAAGTGATCAGAAAAAGATGACTGTATATGAAATATGAATCTCCATTATGTACAAATTGCTTTTTTTAAAGTACATAACTAATTCTGACTCTCACTTTTTAAAACTGTCTGGTTTGTTTGTGTTTCCTTCTAAACTTCCTTTTCTGTTCACTTCTGTGTGTTTTCTTTTAAATGCTTTAATAACTCTCTTTTCTTTCTTCACAGGGACAACACTATCACTATCCCCCCTCCCCTAAACCCACTTCCTCTTCCTCTTAATATTCATTAAAATCAAATAAGTATAACGGCTCTTTTCTAACAAGGTGTCTCTAGTACATACATTAAAATCATTCAATATTCCTTGAAAGTATACATAACCAAAAGAAAGGAAATAAGGAAGGTAATAAGTATTTATGTAGCATCAACTATCTGCCGTCATTGTGCTAAGTGCTTCACAAATTTTATCTCATTTAAAACTCATCAACACTGTGAGGTAGGTCCTATATTATTATCCTTATTTTATAATTGAGGAAACTTAGGTAGACAGAAGTTAAGTGACTTGCCCAGGGTCACAGAGCTAACAAGGCAGAAGGATTTTAATTCTAGTCTTCTGGAGTCTAGACCCAGTACTCTATCCATTATGCTACCTAACTGCTTCTATAAAAGGAATAACCTGCTTCAGGTTATTACAGGAATAAAAGGAATATTCAACAACCTTTTGATCCCAAACATTAGGTAAGGCATAAAATGGAGATGTTTGCTCCACAAAGGTACTGACCACTATGATAAAGGAAATCTAGTGCAAAGTCCAAGTTGAAGAGTGTTTCTCTGTGGATAGTGAAATTTCCCAAAAGCTCCTGTTTGTGAATTACATTAAGTTGATTGCAACAAATCCTATAATTTTGCTGAGCCTCCTCTAAGGGATATGTAACCACTCAAATGTGTTCAGCATGAAAGTCCACGCAGGAAAGACCAAGTGGACTGAAGAATGTTTATTGTCCAAATTTCAACATTCATTTACAGAGAAAAATCTATCTGTGTGTGTGTGTGTGTGTGTGTGTGTGTGTGTGTGTGTGTGTGTACACATACATCCATACAAATGGATGGATCTGACCTGCAGCCGAACAAAAGAAAGGGAACAGGCTGGATTGTTTTCTGATAATTGCAATGTTCCCTTAATGACCACAAGTTTCCTATGGAAACAAAGGCCCATCTTTTTAACACAAGTATTCTACTGATACTAATGTATGGCAGTGAAATATGGAATACCAGTCTCGGAAGAATTAAAAAGGAATATCACAAGAGGGCAATGGAAAGGTACGTGATAGATATGAAGAAGATTATAACATGTAACTGATGTGGAACTTGGAAGAAAAGGAGTAAAATATGTCATCAAGAAAATATATGTTTGGAAGGAAACAGTCTGCTCTACTGATACCTTTGCTGTGTCAGGAGAAAAATAAAGCATCCACTATGTTGGGTAAACCCTTGTGACAAACTTACAGGAGAACACAGACAAGAGAGTAGGCAGGCATGGATAGGTTGTGATCTTCACCACTGAAGGGAACCCTCAAACTGATGAGATAGCAGATCCATTTGAGCATAACAAAAATTAGCAGATTCATTTGAGCATAATAAAAGTTACTCCATACCATCCCCTGCCTTCAAATGCCTTGTCCCTTTGTTCTGTCATTTCTCAAGTCTTGCTAAACCCTAACCCTGCTTGCCCCTACCATATTCCTTCTCTTCTCTTTTTTGCTGGGTGCTGAATATCACTGAACAGTCACCCATCTATGCAATATGGGTTCACTACAAATTTTTATTATGGAATCTCAAAGGGGTCCTCACTATTTCATGGTAACATTTTCATTCCCTGATTGATACTCTTTTACACTCTAGTAAACAGTAATTCCAAAATTTTTCTCTCCTCAAGCCTCCTACTTACCTTTATCACACCTTAGTAGAAGAACTTGCTTTGCATTTTGCTGAGAAAAGATCATCCATCACAAATTCTCCCTTCTCCCTTACTGTATACCTGAAAACTCCTTAAAGTTGCCTTCTTTTCTACTGATCTATTCATGCTTTTTATCCTATACCCTCCCATTTGCTCGGGCACATGCCCCTTTGATCATCACTACTCACTCTCCCATATCCAATTTCTCCTAAGTTACTGGGGTTTTCCTTGCTGCCTGTAAAGAAGCTCATCATTTTTTTAAAAGTTGTCTTTTTCATTATAAACTTGACAAATATGAACAAGCATGAATATTTCAATATAAAAAGAACAGAAAGAGTACTACATATGAAATCATGAATCTCTATCCCATATGGATTGTTAAAATTATATTTTAAATTTAATATGGTACTCTGTCCCCTTTAAGCTTACTTTTGCTCTTTTCTGTATTTGTAAAAATATATTTATGTTCCTTTTCTTTCTTCAATTTTGCCTCACTACTAAGATTACCTAGCTCCACTCTCAGTCATATCCCACCCCAAATAAAAAATCTCATTTATAGCAGATAAGTATAATCAAGCAAAAAAAATTATATATATATATATATATATATGTGTGTGTGTGTGTTAGGCATGTCTGAAAATATACATGTCATTCTGCATATCTTGTCCATTCTTCTGCCAATGGATAGGAAACACGATTCCTCATCAGATTTCTGGAGTCAAGAGTGTTCACTGCATTAATCAGAGTTCTTAAGTCTTTCAAAATTAATAAACTATTCTAGTTCCCCTCATTTCACTCTTCATCCAATTCACATAAATATTCCCCAATTTCTCTGAATCTATGTCTTTTGTCATTTCTTAGAAGCAATAATATTCCATTTTATTCACAAACCATAATTTATTTAGCCATTCCCTAAATGGTGGGTACCACATTTTGTTTTCAGTTCTTTGCTACAACACAAAGCGCTGCTATAAACATTTTTATACATAAGGGTCTTTTTCCTTTTTCTCCAATCTCTTTTTGAATATATTATTACATGCCTAGTAGTCATATTGCTGGATGAAAGGATATCCAAAAGTTTAGTGACTTTTTATGTACAATTTAAAATTGCTTTCTAGAATGGCTGGACCAATTCACAGCTCCACCAATAGTTCACTAGTGTATCTGGCCTCTCAGAGACTCTCATTCTTAAAAAACCTCACTTGATCCTTCTACTCACTCATTCTTATTATACCTTTTTACAGACATACTGCTAGAAGGTTACCTATGCTTCTTGCTGCTACTTCTTCATCTTCCATTTATTTTTCAATGCCGAAAAGTTGGTTTTCAAACGTATAACTAAAATGAAACTGCTCTTCCCAAGGTTACCAACAACCTCTTAAGTGCTAAATCTGACACTCTCTTCTCATTCCTCATATGTTTTGGCTTCTCTGTACCTTACAACACTGTTGATTAACTACCTCCTGGATATTTTCTCCTCCTGATTTTGTGACACTATTCACTACTGGTTCTCCAACCAGTAAGACCACTCCTCAATCTGCTTTTTTATGTACTTACACCTAACCACACGTGTCCTCAAGAGCTATCGTAGGACCTTTTCTCTTCTCTCACTATACCTTCTTTGAGTGATCTCATCAGATTCAATGGGTTCAATTACTATCTCTGTGCAGATTGAATACATTACATACAAATCTACATATCCAGCCCTAATTTCCATCCTGAGCTCCAATACTACATCAATAATAACTCCACTGGATGTTTCCATCTGGATATTCCATAGGCACCTCAAACTCAACATGTCCAAAGCAGAACTCATTACCACTTCTTTTAAACTTGCCTTTCTTCTAAACTTTCCTATTTCCTTCTGGGGAACCAATGTATTTATAGTCATTCTGATTCACAGCCTAAATCCATGCTTGATTCTTTAATCTTCCTCATTCCCTATTTTTAATCAGCTGCCAAGTCTTGTCAGTGCTACCTCCACATCTTTCATATCTACCCCTTTCTCTCTATTCATGCCCTAGTGCAGGCCCTGAACACTTCTTGCCACTGCAAAAGCCTCTCAAGTGGTCTCTTCTCCAAGCTAACCATCTCAATTTCCTTCAAAAGATCCTCACCTGATCTGCTTTACTACCCTGGTAGCCTTCCTCTAGAGACTCTCTAGGCTATTAATGCCATTCCTTAAATAGGGCAACCCAAACAGAATACAACATTTGGGATGTAGTCTAAACAGGGAAGAGTACAGTGGAATTATCACCTCCCTAATCCTAGCTTAAAAGTTTCTTAATGTTGCCTAACAGTGCAATTAGCTTTCTTGGATGCCATATCATACTGCTGGTTCAAACTGAACTTGTGGTCCACTGCAATCTCCTAGATCTTTTTCAGACAGATTACTGTCTAGTCATGCCTGTCCCATCTTATATGGATGGCGTTGATTTTTTTTTTAACCCAAGTACAAGACTGTCAACAAACAACTTAACCTCACTGGACCTCAGTTCCTTCATCTGTAAAATGAGGAGATTGGGCTACAGGGCTTATAAGAACCCTTCCAGCTCTAAAACTATACATACACACATATTTATATACATATGTATATATCTATACACACATATACATATATGTATATATGTGTATGTACATACATACATCTATCTATATATCTCCCCCAACTAAATTTTATTTTTGGCTTCAGTTCAATGTTCTACCCTGTCTTTTCTTTACTTCTTTTTTTTTGCTTTAGTACCTCATAGCTTTTGAGTTTTAATATTCCATCCATGAGATACCAAATTAATCTCAAGATGAGCTAATGTGACAATAACTCTTATAGGGCCAAAATGAGCTTTTGCTGCACCTGAGAAGGTTCCCTTCCCTTCTTTAACATCTGGTACTTTAAAAAAAAAATCCAAATGTATCAGTGAAAAGGAGATTTGTATGTGTGTGACACTTTCTCATTCATGTCAGATCAACATATCAATATATACCTCACAATATTCATCTCTGGCTATGCGGGGTAGATAGTGGGTAGTGATAATAGGAGTGGCAGAACCACACACTTGGCTCTCACCTCAGTGACCATGGCCTTGTCTCTATTAAATAAATGTAGGCAAAAACTCGAAAGTTATTGCTCTGACCTTTAACAACACTAATCAGAAAAGAGAGTCAAATCCACAGCAATGTTATAAATAAAAAAATAAGCTCTCAATTTCTGTTAAGGTAGTTACCCAAAGCCTGGTATTATGGTGATGAACATCATGTAAATATATAGACAGAAAGATGTATCGATGGATTAAGAAGTCATATGATAATAGGGCATATTTACACTAAGTAACATGAATAACCATTAAAGTAATTTGTCAACTAAAGAATTTTCAAAAAAATAATTGTTCATAATTTTAAAATTTTATCACTAAATTTTTAGTACTTCTAGTGGCCTAATAAATAATAAACAATGCTTTTTATACTCTGCATGGTGAAGACTGTTCTTTCATCTTTAATTACAGCCAACACATATAGTTTATGGTTCTATGCTACCTAATTATTTATGATCAAACTAAAGCTTTTAATAAAAATACTTACACACCTAATTGTAGAACACTAGGTTGATCTCTTACTACTGTTTATAGACATCTTTAAAACATGTTAAGTATTCAGTTGTTTGTTTCAATTTGCCAAGATGGTTGAGATTGTCAACTCCTTTCTGTATGTAGTCAGCTCAGTTTGATGATTGTCATTTGTGTTCTCCGCTACCCAAGGTTAAGATCTGTCCCTATATTCATTGCATACAATAAATGGGCATGGCTCATACAATGAACTAGAAATTCATTTTGAATATGCTTGACATAAACCAAAAGCCAACTGGCCACATGAAACATTAGGACTGCTTTTGCTCATTCCAAAGTGAATTTGGAACAAATTCAACAACATTGTAACAACAATTTTACCAAGGGACATTATAAGATGGAATTCTAAACGTTAGGACAACTCATTTTGCTTCTAGAAGTAATATATTTCTTTTAGGGCTTGTATGCTTATGTAGTTTAAGGATCAACAAGGAAGAGGTAACAAATCTGAGCTCACATCTCTACCATCCTCCTAGTTGAGAGTATTATGAAAATATATATAATTTAACAGCAAGAAATAATAGAAATCAAAAATATTAAATTACATGTTATTTTCCCAACATGGTGAATTAAAACAGCCTACAGGATCAAATTTTAAAATTTGTGCTATTTCTATTCTTGTTATAAAGAAGCAGCCATTCAATCTTCTTAAACAAATTCTAGATAAAGAATGATAAGTATAACAAAACAAAAAGTGAAAACAAAGAGTCCATATGAAATTTTAAATACTTCATGGAAGACAGACAGACAGACACACACACACACACAAACATATAAAAAGGATGGGATAAAATCATAATATATCCAGAGGTCTTAGGCTTTAATAGCCCATTTTAGCAAATCTCAAGGAAGGGTGTAAGCCAAATACATCCAGTTTTCTTAATCTTACAGGAATCATAGTTCATTTCTTGGAGTACCACCAAGAAGTGTTCCCTCCAAGAGGATGTTCTGATCTGTTATTGTTATCTAAGCAGACCATCAGTGCTAGCATCTCCCCAAGAAAGCCAAGATGTTTGTGTATCTTATGTCAGTGAATAAAAGTAGCCAACCAGTGCTCTCTGATGCACTGGTAATTTCCTTTAAATGTCACAGGATCCAAGAATAGGGTTAATCCAATACAGTTTGATTTCTACCACTAACAAAATGTGATGATAAAATTTCCTAAATATAATTATTATTAGTCCAAATTAAAATCATTATCTAGGTCATAGGAAAAATAAATTTACTGTAGAGTATTCAGATAGTCACTGTACGTATCTATCTATGTATCTATCTATATTTTAGATGACTGCATAGTTTACAGAGGCTAGAGTAGGTATAGAATGAAGTAATCCACTATGTAAAGAGTAAACACATAAGTGAAATACTCTAATCTGGTTATGGGTTACCAATTATGTTCCAAATTCAAATCACAATATTTAGTTTTATCTTTAGGTAAAAATCTTAAGATATAGTATGATGTAAACCTCTTCCCCAAGTAGCTTAACACTAGCAAGAAGTAACTTAAAATTATATTTTACTTCAACAGATCCATAATGAAATTAATATGGGTACTCCTTTCAAAGAGGTAGCTAGATGGCTCAGTGGATAAAGTGATGGGCTTGGACTCAGGAAGACCTGAGTTCAAATACTGCTTTACACACTTACTAGCTATGTGACCCTGGGCAAGTCATTTAACCTGTGTTAAAACAGGCAACAGAGGCTTGCTTTAATCCACTGGAGAAGGAAATGGCAAACCACTACAGTATCTTTGCTAAGAAAACCCCATGGACAGCACTGGCACACTATGGTTCAAGAGGTCACCAAGAGTCAGACACGACTAACTGACTGAACAACTCTTTCCAAAAGGGCATATTGCAATCCATCCATGCCTTCCTATCCTATGTGCCCATTGTCCATTAAATCTTTTATAAGTGTATCAATTAACATGGAGATCTTCCTTTAGATCTTAGGACATTACATGCATACCAATACTTGGGCTATTCATCTGTTTACATTGGTCTCACTACATGAACAGCTGATCTATGAATATATGTGTGGATTTGAATATATATATATATATATATATATGAATATATGAATATAAATGTGACTATATATCCCTTTGATATCTCTCATAGTGTTTCTGGCATACAAGTCATTGCTAGTTCTCAGCCATATAGCATCACTGGAAAAATACTGGTATTAAAATGTTTCGCTCTAGACTCACAAAATCTCAAAGTTGGAAGGGACTAGAGAGCCCATCTAATCCAACCCACAACTGAACAAGAATTCTCTCCACAGTACAGCCAACTAACATGTCTTAGCTTGAAGACCTCCAGTAAGGAGGAATCCCATGATTCCTAGAAGCAGCCCATTCTGCTCCCTGATACCTCTAATTGTTAGGAAATATTTCCATATATCAAGCCTAGATTTTTTTAAAGGAGGCTAATTAGGGGATGATGAATTTATTGGGAAGTGAATCTTTAGGACTTTAATTTTATCTCCCTATGAAATGCTGTGGATATAACTATTTGACTCATTTTAAACTCAGTGTAGACGGATTAAGAATTAATTTGTTGGATAAGACTGTGAAGGGAAAGCTGTTGTGGGAAGGGTCACTACTATGTTGGCACAACAAAAAAGTAGGTCAGTTGCAGTCAGTCTTCTGCTCTTATCTTCATTTTTTGGAAAACAGCAGATCTAAGAGAGCAACAGAACTATGAGTTGAACTGGGTTGTTTATCAGCTACTATCAGGCCTTTATGTATTTCTGTATTTTCAGAGGGGTGCTAAAAAAAAATGTCCCATACATGATATTGTTGCTTTGGATGGGGACCAATTTACTCAAGTTTCAAGACCCAGATGAACTATAGTTAACTTATATTCTGAGATTTCCTAGAGGCAACTTTAAGTTGAGGGGGAAATGATGCAAAGAAAGACTGATGTGAAGGGAAGCCCCCATGACTAACTGTGTCCATGTAAGCCTAGTACTTGGGATATTGGGCCATGGATTACATGATTTCTCTACTACTTTTAATTCTGCCCTCTGGGGCAGAACAAATTTAATCCCTCTTCCACATGGCAGCCACTCAAATATTGCTTTTGTCATTCTAAATTGTTTCATATAAATCTTCCAACATTTGTATTTTGTATTCTTCATTTGTTTTGATTTTCATAATTTCTTATAGTGAAATAATTTTTCATTAAATTCATGTACCACAATTTATTTACCCATTTCCCAATCAGTAGGCATGTAGTTAATCTTCAGGTTTTTTTGCTGTTACAAATAATAAGGGGCAGTTAGGTGGCACAGTGGATAGAGCACCAATCCTAAAGTCAGAAAGACCTGAGTTCAAATCCGGCCTCAGACAATTAACATTTACTAGCTGTGTGACCCTGGGCAAGTCACTTACCCCCGTTGCCTAGCAAAAAACCAAAAAACAACCATAAATAATGCTATAATTTTTTTGTACCTGTAAGTCTTACCTTCTTGCGACTTACTTGTATCTTACTCCTTAGGGTATAAATCCAAAATAAGATCATTGCGTCAAAAATATGAATTTTGAGCTGATTGTATAACTCCATACTGCTTTTCAAAATGGTTTTCTCATATACTCATTACCACTATATTTTATCATCTTTTACCATCTCGGTCAGTTGAATGGGTGTAAGATACTACCATAAGTTGTTTTAACTTATATTTCTCTAATTGTTCCAATGTAAATAATAATAACAACAGCAATCATTTTACAGTGTTTTGAGGTTTACAATGTGTTTTACATTTATTATTTCATTTGAAGGTTGAGTGACTTGCATAGTTACACAACTGGTAAATGTCTAAAGCAGGATTCCAATTCAGGTCTCTTTGACTTCAAATTCAATGTTCTACCCACTAAAACATCTAGTTGTCTATTATTATCCTTATTAGTAATACTGATAATAATTACAATTACCTTCTGGACATCTGTCCCAAATTATAAACTTTTAAAACAGTTACTAATTCATCCTTTTGTCCTACTCTTTTATTTATAGTATTAAGCAGCTGATCACTTATGTTCCTTCTTTTGATAACTTCATATTTATATTTGTTGACCACTGATTTACTGAAAAATAGTTCTTATTCTTGTAAATTTGGGCAATTCCATGTAGATTTTTTGACATCATCCTTTTTTCCTGAGGTTTTTAATACAAAATTATTTCTTCCTGTCTATATATTTTATTATTGCTTTGGAAACAATGTTTTTCATTGTATAAAAATTATTTTTGTTATTTCTTATAATTTCTTCCACAAGGAAATGGTTTAGAAATAATCTGCCAGGGAAATTAATAGGGCAAATGTCAAGTGAAAAATATCAACTGAAAAAAACACTGGCTACCTGAGGTGTTTTTCAAGATGGCCAACTCAAGTTGTAAAAGAACAAGTTGAATTCAAAGTAATCTTTGCTCAGGTAGTCAGTCACATCCTGTTATCCCCCCACGATCATACTAAAACAGATGCCCAGAGCATAGCCAGAGCAAATTGTTTTCTTGCTAACATCTCTAAAAAGAAAACAACCTGGAATAAATGTACCATGGAGACTATTTCAGTACTGCTCGAGGACCATGCGTTCTGAATAGGTCAGAGTCAAAGACTATGTTAGGAACCAAAGTCAACATGGCTCCATGCAGCTAAGATTCTTGAAAAAAATACACAATTTCCAATCCTCTTTCTTCCTCCTTTTCTATATCGGTACAACACACAGGGCACCTATATTCTTTGTCCAAGATATATGTACAGACAGGCTAGCTTAACGGGATATCCAGTCATCTATGTATCACAGCCTAGACAACAGGCATTTTTCCTGTGTAAAGTGTTAGACAAAATTTTTTTGAGTGGCTGTTGATCTCATTCAGGATGCTTTTCATAGTATTCTAAGGCTGATGAAATCAGTATATCAACCACAAACAGCAACTGGAGGAGTTTAACTTCAGAGAGAATGAATGCCTCTTTCATTTGGATTCTGTGATGGACATCCTCCATAACCTAGGCAAATACTTTTGGCAAATATCCATCATCCTGTTTCATGCCTCACTTGATATGGGTAATCAGAGGGTTATCAAACAAAATTAATTATTTTTGTTGTTTTATTTATCAAGGAATTTTGATTTCTTAATATATACATGAAATGCCTTTTTAGAGGAGAACATTTAAAGGTTTTGCTCTAATGAGTCAATATTCTTATGATCAGCAAAAAATAAAAGCAGTGGTATTTTATTTTCTGTGCCTTTGAGTCAACTGTAAATATGAGGCCTGCTGTATTTTGTATAAGCTTTTATATACCTTCTCGTATTTTCATCAAGGATATCTTTGAGACATCTGTAGATTAATCTCATAAAGATTTTATAGAGATGAGAAAGTAAGCATAATATAATTGTTATGTAATGAATTAATTATAAAATAATTATCTCTTTCCCAAAGTTAAACTGCAAAGAACACAGGTGAGAATGACTTATTAAGGGTTCCTTTACCAATCATCATCTTGATCAACATTCTAAATGCATATTTAATGTTTTACCAAAATTTATTATGTAGCATAAAATAAAAGAAAAAATTTAAGATACAAAGAATTTAAATTCTTAAAATATTATGAAAATATTATCAGTAATTGGGATTATTAATAACCAATACTAGTAATACAATTACCTTGTGTCACAAATTATATACATTCTAAGACAGTTCCTAATTCAGACTTCTGACTCACTACTTTACCTACAGAATTAAAATTCCTCCAAGCCCCACTGTTTGTTGTATCACTGATTTGTGCTATGTGTCAGTCTCTAGAGACTCTTTTGTGTTCTTCAGTTTCAGTATGCTACAAAGGGTTATAATAATATTGCCTTTTGCTCTGAAGGATGTTGTATGGAATTGCTGTTTTTAGAAGTTTATAAAATCTTTTGAAATCATATGTCAAATGGTAATAATAATGATACAAGAGACTTGTGACAGAATGGTGGGCTTACATAAACAGAAGGAAAAAATCCCCACTAAACTTCCACTAAATTCTCATAACCTATCTGATATAGCAGACTTGAGTCTTTTTCCCTACCAATATCTGCTCTTTCTAAGAATAATCACAAAAGCTTTGCATAAATGAATTTTTAAAAAATAACACATCTTATAATATATGGGTTAATCAACTTTAAGTTAATAAGAGCTAGAGGAGATGAACACGACATTTAGACAAGTGTTAGGAGAACGGGATGAACATTTGTATACCGGTCTTGTTGTTGTTGTTGTTGTTTTTTGACAAAATGTTTATCAGTATTTATTAGTTGGTAGATCTTACCAACATTGTAAAGAAAGTTCCTTTTAAAACCTTTAAGATAAATTGAGTAGAGGCAAGAAATATTACTATCATGGTGTAAAAACTGAGGCACAAGGAATTATCGAAGGACAAACAGGAACAATAATTAGTGTACCTTATGAATTAGGTTTACTGAGGCTGTATCTACCAACCTGAGTGGGCTTTAAGGACATTATCAGGATAATTCAAATAAAAACTACATTTATTTCCATTACTTGAATATTTTGGGTCAATTGTTTCCCAAGTCTGAATTATCTGGACAACTGCCTTAACACTTCACTGTGATAAATACCATCAAGGCTGAATGTCCTGAGGTTATTCTAATCTCTAGCCAGGGAGTGGGAAGTTGAGAGAATCAAGGCACATCTGATATTCCTTTTATAATGTACCTTTTCCAAACACTTGCTTAATGTCCAATATTTCAATCTAAAATGGATGAGAAAACAAACCTGTATCTGTCTACTTGCAATGACAAATTTCATCCACTATCCATTATTAGGATATCTCAAATGTTGCTTTTAAAATGGGCCATGATCATTTATGGTTCCTAATTTCCAATCTCTTTAATAATGTTAATATACTGTCCTGAAAAAAAAAAGGAAAATTAAAACAATTTCTGGCTACTATTCAGTGTGTTTAAAAGCTTCAGCAACAAGAAGCATCTTCAGATTTGACCACAAAGTTTTTAGGAGATCCCAACCAAATTAAATTGAAACAGGGCCCATCTTTCCTTCAGCAAATTGTAGTTACATCACTGACCATTTTTCAGATAGTAAAACCCTATTTTCAGTGTCACTCCAGACAGCATCACTCTGTCCTGCAATGGAACAGACTGTGTCATCTCTGCAGCTTGTCATATTAACTACAACTTAACTGTCACATTAAGCAAAAAAAAAAAAATTCTGATGGAGAATAAGAAATTATGTACTAATAAAGGTTTCAGTTTTAGCAATAAACAAGAAAAGCTATAGTAGAGACACACTGGGTGTCTGGCACTTACTAACTCTATTGAGAAGCATCTTCTGCTTTGCAAAATTAATAGTCAATTTCCACATATCCTTTTGTTACTATGAAATTAATTTATTTTGCAAGATGACTGGATAGGAAAGGATATATAAATGTATATACTTCATATATGTGTTATACAGACAGAATACCTGTGCCATGTGTCCATGGAATGGAACTACAGGTGTATACACACATGTACATATGTATATACACCTGTAGTTCCATTCCATGGACATTTGGCTCAGAAGAACAATGAAAATAATTTTTTTTATCAATTATCTCTTTTTAATTAATACCTTAACCAAAATTTCATTTTCATGGATTTTTCTGCTACTTAAGAATTAGATTATGATCTTTTCTCAAATAACATTTAAATATTTAAACCTAGTGTTTGATGATTACCTTCAGCAGATCCTTGCTACTGAGTACATTTCTAAGTTGGGCAATGGACTTGAGCTAAGGAATTGGCTATGGCTGGCTACAAGTTTATAATGCATTTGAGTACATTCTACAAATTTGTCAGAAGCATGCTTCTCCATAATTACGACAACAGATCACAGCCATATGTTCAAGAAATTACTCATGGCAAAAGGACCCATGTTTTTCTATGCATGTGCTAATACACTTGTCATGAACACACAGGTCAGAAACAAACAAGAGTGCAAAGCTCTATTTCACAGACTAATAACTAACATTCCTAAGTAGCATTAACCTGGGGAAAAGAATTTTTGTGTCCTGAGTTTATTATATTTAATTTTAACTACTTTTTAAGAATATGACACATATTCTTTTTCACATATGTCACATATGTTTTAATTCTTAAAAACAAATGAACGGTCTATGAAAATAAAGTTTATTTAAAATTAAGTTCATAATTAGTAATTATGTAGTGTATTAAATCAATCCTTACTGAAAGTACCAAGTTACACACACACACACACACACACACACACACACACACACACACACACACACACACACACACACACACCCTCTTCCTTCTTGGTGCTGCAGTTGTTCTATTTGACTCTTAACATATATTAACAGACAAATTAACAGCCAGCTCCAGTGATTCTGTTTAAACTCATGAGTGACAATCTTCATAAGTAAACACCTTGTTGATTAAAATTTAGTTTTTGGAGCTAATTTACTGTTATTTCATTTATCTTTTTTTCCAGCTAAATCTTATTGAATAATAAAAATAAAACTGGACAACTAAACAAAAAACCCATTAAATGAAATGATGCAGACCAACCTTTTATTGCACCCACAATATTTTGGTCTAGTCCTTTCCGGTTGTCATTGAGTCCTCTTTTCCTCTTTCCATTGGGCAATGAGTTTGCCAAAGTCTTGTCATCAAAAAATGCACACACCAATTTTCTAAAGAGAAGACTTCCCGAGCGAGTGTAGTTTGACAATATAGAGTCCAGCTGAGATTTAGGCATAAACACATCAAAGCCTTCAGCAAGTTGCACTTCTGGCTACCAAAAGAACATAAATATTGTATTAAAAAGTGTATTTATCTCGTTGGAATATTCTATTTGAACATTTGTACATCACAAAACATTGCTATTTATTGAAATGCCCACATATATATATATATATAGATAGATAGATAGGTAGATAGATATAGATATGTATATATATAATTCATCCCAAGTTTCTGCATACAAATATTTCTAGTTTGATTTGCACAACCATTTATACTCCATGGCTCTTTGTTTTAAAAAGTTAAATGCTTTAAAAAGCATCTTTAATTTTAATTATTAGAGCTGTGTTAAAATGGATTACTAAGATTGTTTTTAACTCTATAATTCCATGACACTATGAAATAAACATGCTAAAAAACTATATTACAAAAACCTATTATAATTGTTTCAAACTTGAGTATGTTGAAATATAACTAGAGTAGCCTACTGTAACTTTGAAAATATAAATCAATTTACATTTTACAAATGACAAATTCCAAAATCAAAAAGAAAAATGCTTCATTTAAACAGGTTCTTCATTAAAGCTTTGACTATAAAATATTCTGTGCACTTTTAAGTCTGAAAGTCTTTCCTCTGCCCCATTAAACTGTTCCTTGTATTGTACTTATTTGTATCTCTGTTGTACTTTAACGTTTTTAAAGATTTTAATTAGATTTTAAGTTCCTTGAAGACATGACCCGCATTATTTTTCTTCTTTATATCCCCAGAGCACAGGTGCTAGGGCTTACATGGGAGCTTAATGAATTATTATTGAGTTGAGTTGAAGTCAGGCATTGCTTTAATTGTTCTAAATAGAAATGGAAAGAGTCAAGTTTACTTTCTGAGTTGTTATAGGTAACATGATTGATCAAGGAAAGGAACCTCATAACAGATTTATCCCTAACTCCTACCATCCCTGATTTCTGTTGAAGTTTCTAAAACAAAAACAGAGTCTTTTTAGACAGAAGATTTATGATCAGAATACTGCTTCTACTACATAGGTTCTCTTGTAAGGTAGGGGGCACCTACCTTCTGTTCTAACTGGAAGAATAAAAAATTATTTTGGAGATGTTCTATCAGATTTAGAAGAAATGACTTACCTGATCCTAAGGTACCTCAGAAAGAGTTCATTAGATGTTAGGGTTTCTTACCTGAATGAGCATTATCATCACATCACAGATTCAGAATTGGAAGGTTATTTTATGTAAATCACACTTAAAAATGAATCTCTACAATACTACTAACAAGTGACATATTAGTTTCTGTTTGAACACCCCACTGGGGACTGGAACCCACTCTCTCTTAAGAAAACTCATTTTACTTTTGTACAGTTCTAATTACTAGAGTTTTTTTTCCCCCTTTATAAAGCCTAAATTTGCCTTTCTGTAATTTCCACTAATTGTTCCTAGTTCTTAGAAGCACTAGATGGCACAGTGGCTAGATGGTACAGTTCAAATCTGGCCTCACACACATAATAGCTGTGAGACTCTGGGTAAGTCACTTACACTCTGTTTCCCTCCGTTTCCTCATCTGTCAAATGGGAATAATAATAATAGCACTTATCTCCCAAGACTGTTTTAAGGATCAAATAAGATAACACTTATGAAACACTTAGCACAATGCCTAGCACACAGTATGTGTTATATAAATACGTTATTATTCTTAAATTTTTTATTATTATTGTTATTGCAGAATTGTAGATCAATAAAACTCTTCTCCAAAACCCTTCAAATAAATTAAGATGGCTACCAAGTTCCTGCTAAGGTTTTTTTTTTGCTTTTGTTTTTGTCTTTTTTTGGCCAAGCTAAACATTCCTAGTTTCTTTAGATGCTGCTTATAATGCCATAGTCTCCATCTTGTTGACGTTCTGGTCTGACCCCAATTTATTAAAGCTCTGCCTAAAATGTGGCAGTCATAACTGAACACAAGAATAAAGATGTGGTCAGACCAGCGCAGAGTACAGCCTGAAGAAGAAAAGACTTGGCCAGAGGATGGTGAAGATGAGCAGGAAATGATAGCTGTCTCTTACAGTTAGAAATAGTAGGTAGAAATTGTGAAGAGGAAAGTTTAAGTTTGATATGGGGAAAATCATCCTAACAGCTAACCCAAAATGGAAAAGGTAGCCTAACAAAATGATGATTTCCCATCACTGGAGGTCCTCAAAGAAAGGTTGAATAACCACTTGTCTATAATATAGAAGGTACTAGGTAGCCTCTGAGGTCACTTCTAAAATTACTTATAGTACTCCAATAGTCATCAAAACAAAAAAAAATAATCCCACTGTTAGAAGGCAGAACTAACACGTTCTTCTAAACACTGTAAAGCTTAATGCTATCTAAGATCACACTAGCTTTTTTTGGTTGCCATAATGTACTTTTGAGTCTACTAAAACCCCAGACCTTTTTCACGTGACTTGCCATCTAGTGATCTCTTTCTTATTTCATATTTGTGCAACTTCTGCGAACCCCAATGTCAGATCTATGTTCAGCAATAGCAAGAGGCAAAAGTACTAAGAGACAGAGGTAAATATCCTCTCGTTAACCACCCCTCAATACATCCATTCCTTATCTCTTCACTCAAAAATTAAATAAATAACTCTTAAGTGTTAGTTGTAGGGGCCTAGAGATTTGAGACTCGAGAATGTGGAAGAAAATTATGAGAAATTAAGCCAGTTTTGATACTGAAAACTTCCATTTAGACAGACACGACTGTATAGTCAGTATTAGAAAAGGTAATGTGTTGCTAGCATTAGAATATTCTTGTGGAAAACCCCTATTTGCATAAGGAATATCAAGATTTTGTGGAGAAGGACAGGGATGGGGACTGACTTGTCTTTCATCAAAGAGAAACTCCTGAATTAAGAAATGTCTTCTACAAATGCAGATTGGCCTACAGCACCATGACTTTTAAGTGACTTGGGGCTCCACAACAAGTATGTGTCAGAAATAGGACTTAAATGAATGCCACTTCCACTGCCAGCTCCAAACTGTGTTAGTGTATTAGTATAAAATATTTGAGAAATTGGAAAACAGTTGAGATTTGGGTGGTTTATGTAAAAGGGGGTATTGCACAAACTTTCTGCCATGGTACCATGTGAAAACCATTGCTTGGTAGACTTTAAGTGTAAATTACTATGCTTTTAAATTTTTTTCCTTATTTATTTGCCCCCCAAGTGGCATATCTTTGCTTCATATTAGAAGTAAAACAAAAAAGAGGAGTGTTTAAAAAGTCATATCTTTGGAATTCTTTTGTCTACAAGAAAAAAAATTATCCATAAAGCCCTACTTCCAGACTATATTGGAATATGAAGCTGAACATGGGTTCTCAAAGGCTTGTTGTTTGTCTTTTGTTTTCGAAGACTACCAATGACATCACAGGATGTTCTGGCAGGCCCTACGACATTTCAAGTACAATTGTAGCAACAGCCTATATCTACTTTCCAAAGATTAGCTTAGCAAAACATGGAGAGTCATGCCTGGCTACTGAGTCATGAATTTCTGGGCCATGGCAGTCCATGAAACAAAGAAAATTACAAAATGGCCCTCAATTCCCTTCTGCTTCTATACTGTTAGAGTGATAGAAAGATGATCTCTGGAGTCAGGAAGACCTGAGTTCAAATCCAGACTCAGACATTTGCTAACTCTGTAACCCTGAGCAAGTCACTTAATCTCTTTTTGCCTCAGTTTCTTCAACTACAAAATGGGGATAATTATTTCATCTACTTCCTAGGGTTGTTGTGAGGATTAAATGAGATAATATTTATAAAGTGTTTAACATAGTGCCTGGCACATAGTAGGTACTATATAAAGGTGACGATGATGATGATGATGATGGTCATCATCTATAAGCATTAAATTAGCTGCTAGTATTCTAAGTGTGACATCTTTGAAAAGTAACATTATATCAGAAGAACAAGGGTTCTTGATCTGGGTACCATTAACTAGATTTAAAAATATTTTGATAACTATTTCAAAACAGTTGCTTTCCTTTATAATCTTATGTATTTTATTTTATGCATTTAGTAACATTATTCTAAGAAGGGGTCCACAGACTTCTCTAGACTGCCAGAGGGGCTGATGACACAAAAATGAAGAACTCATCTATTAGAGGAACTGAATAATATCAGACATTCTCACTAGAAATGAAATAAAAAAATAAAAAAAAGTTACGGCTAAATGGAAGGAATGCTGATAGATTCTCTATAGAGTAGCAAATAAAGGAATTATCATTTATCAGTCATGGGCAACAAGAAACATCACAAGTTATTTGGTATTCATGATAAACATTAGCTTCTGTGATATTAAAAAGATAAGGAAATAATAAAATTCTACGAAGAAGTCACTAAGACCCTACAATTAAGAAATATATATACCTTAATATACAGCAACTTCAATGGAAAGATAATTATAGGGGAGGAAGTAAAAAAAATATTTTGTAAAATTTGGCTCAAAAATAAGAAAAAAAGAAAGAAACAAAGAATAGGCTTACAGACTATCCTGAAGTCTACAACCTAATAATATGAGTAATTTCTTTGAGAAGAGAACTGGGAAACACCAGACATGACCAACACAAAATAATATCACAAAAATGAAATTAATTCTATTTTAACAAACAGGAGAAAACTGGTTATTGATGGAGGAGTTGCTTTGAAATCAACAGTATGTATACAGACTATCACTTTGTTAGAGGAAAAGATCAAAATCAATACCAAATTAGAAAGATTTAAAAAAGAGAAGATACGTAATGTAATTTGGGCAAATGCAATCTGACTTACTAGGTTCTTGATGCTAAAAAATGGGAAACAGATAAAAGTATAGACTGTGACACAGGCTAATCACCATTTCCTAAGGAATTTGAGTTTGTTGAGGTTTTGGTCTGGACCTTTGATTTTTTAAATGATTTTTAAAATGTAGAAACTCCTTTGCAATCTTAAAGATTTGCCTGGAACATTGAGAGGAAAAATGACTTGTCCATAATCAGTAAGTCAACGAGAATTCATTAAGCACCTACTATGTGCCAATCAGTGTGCTAAGTGCTAGATGGAAAAAGGAAAAAACAGAAACTCTGCTACCAGGAATTTCACATTCTAATGGGGAAGATTCTGTAAATAACTACGTAATTCAAGACACATACAGTGTAAATAGAAGGTAATTGAAGAATATTGGGAGCAGGAAGGGATTCGGGGAATTAGAAAAGGCCTTCTACAGAAAGTAGGATTTCAGCTGAGTCTTGAAGAAAGCCAGGGAAGCCAGGATAAAGAAGTGAAGAGAGAACACTCCAAGCATAGAGGACATCTGGTACAAAAGCACAATCACAAGATGGGCACTTGTGTTTTAGGAAAATAACTTTGGCGACTTTGGAAGATAAATTGGAGCAGGGAAAGGCTCAAGTCAGGAAGACCAACTAGAAGACTACTGCAATGGCACAGATGAGAGGTAATCAAGGCCTATACTAGGGTGCTCTCTATGTGACCGGAAAAAGGGGAGGCATATGAAAAATGTTGTGAAGAAAGAATCAACAAAATTTGACAGATGACTTTGAAGTTGTAAGCCTGGGTGACTAGGAGAATGGTGGTGCCCTTGACAGTAATGAAACAGTCTAGAAGGAAGAGAGATTTGGTGGGAAAGATAATGAGTTCAGTTTCAGACATGCTGAGTTTGAGACGCTTACAGGATATCCAATTTGAAGGAGGAGGAAGATACAGTAGAGGCTTGACAAAAATACTGTTGTTCAGTCATTTCAGTCACATCCAACTCTTCATGACCCCATTTGAGGTTTTCTTGGCAAAGAAAATGGTTTGCCATTTACTTCTCCAGCTCATTTTACAGGTGAGGAAAATGAGGCAAACTGGGTTAAGTGACTTGCCCAGGGTCACACAGTTAGTTAGGTGTCTGAGTGCAGATGTGACCTCAGATCTTCCTCACTCCAGGCCCAGCACTCTATCTATCCACTGTACCACTTAGCTGCCCCTTGACAAAAATACTAAACCTTTAAAACCCTAAACCCTCAAACCTCGGACCTTATTAATAGCACAAAAATGAGCAAGAATATATCAACAATTCTTGATCCATATGCCCCTTTTCAGGATAACCAATGTACATGCTTAATGGCGATGTCTGGAGAGGAATACATTCACCTAATAGTTGGGCTCCTTGTGGAATATTTATGGGAGGACACAGACAAGCATTACACGGGATGAAAAGGCATGAATGAATTGTGTTCTGCATTGATGAAGGGAATACCCACATTGACCTCACTGACCAAGGTAAGTATTCAAGAACAGGGAAAAATTTGCCTTTATGGAGGATGTGGCAGCATTTGGGTCCATGAAAATTATCTTTGTATGCTAGATCAAAAGAAACTTTCAACAATTTTAAAAATCTTTTTCCTCTCAAATTAACGACTAAGTGGTAAATGTCAAGATTGGACTAGGGCTTGTTTTAAGCTAAAGATATTTAAGTTGATTTTTATTATATTGTTTAAATGCACCAGGAACTTATAAATCACACAACCATGTAATATTTTAAGAGGTAACAGGAAATTTGTTTGGAATGCATAATTAAGATAATTTTTAAAATAATTAAAATTAGGTTATAAACCTACTGAAAAAGAATTGTACCTTCTTTAACACCTTACACATAGCTAGGCAACCCACATGCTAATTAAATGGTACTACATGGAAGAAAAGGGCAACTTCTATTACTTTAACTATGTCTTTTCCCTAACAGTAATTTCATTTAAAATATCATACAGCTCAAAAGTTACTTTTTATTTTTTTTTAATTCATTTTACTTTTTTAAATCATAAGCATTTCTTTCCTCCTTTCCTCCTCTCTCCCACTGGAAAAAAAAAAGAAAAAGAAAAACAAAACCCTTGTAACAAATATGCACAGTCAAGCAAATTCCCACACTGGCTATGTCCAATAATGTATGTCTAATTCTACATCTTGTGTCCATCACCTCTCTATCAGAAATTGAGTCTGAATCATTATTTGTCCATTATTTGTCCTATGGTTACTGCATAAATCAGAGTTCTTAAATCTTTAAAGTTGTCCTTATAACGTTGTTCTGTGTAAATTGTTCTTCTGGTTCTGCTCACTTCATTCTGAATCAGTTCATATAAATTTTTAGAGATCAAGAATTATAAGGAAACAATGTTCTTTTACTGTCAAATTTGATAGACTTTACTATGTTGTTTATGTTTATTGAAGTGAATGTGTAACTAAGTTTTATATTGAGTTTGATATTTATGTTAGCATCCACTAAAGTCCTATTCTAATTCTTAATCACTGGAGATATGAAGAGAAAAGTATAATAATTTCTGCCCTCAAAAAACAAAACAAAACAAAACAAAACAGGGGAGACAAAACATACATAGAGAACATATATAAACTGAATGAAAGGTAGTTTTGAGGAGGGCATTACAACTAGTGGCATTAATGGGAAATGCTTTGAATAGAAGGTAGTGCTTGATCTAAGATTTGAAGGAAATTAGAGATTTCAATAGGCAGAGATAGAGAGGGACACTAGGAATGGGGGACGGCAAATGCAAAGGTACAGAGAGGGGAGAAGGAGCCCCCTAAAAGAAGAACAAGGAGGACAATATTGTTGGACTATAGAGTACATGAAGGAAAAGGAACATGAAAGAATGGAAATGTAATAGGGGCAGCTAGATGGCGCACTGGATAGAACACCGGCCTTGAAGTCAGGAGGACCTGAGTTCAAATCCGGCCTCAGAACAAACACTTGACACTTACTAGCTGTGTGACTCTGGGCAAGTCACTTAACCCCAATTGCTCAAAAAAAAAAAAAGAACGGAAATGTAAGAACCAGACAGAGGAATTAATACATAATCACAGAGATAATAGGAAGACACTGAAGTTGAATGAATGTGTGTGACACGGTGAAACATGCACTTTAAGAAAATTACTTTGGTGGTTACATGGAGTATGGATTGGAATGGGGAAACCAAAAATCAAACTGAGAAACCAAACAGGGGGCTATTACAATACTGCATGTGAGAGATCATCTGATCAGGGCTTGAATTAGGCTGATGGCTGTGAGTGGAGAGAAAGGAATATATATAAGAGATGTAGTGGACACCAAAAAGAGATTTGGCAACTGACTGGGTATTGAGTTGAGTAAAAGAGAAATGAGGATCACATGAACTTGGATGACAAGCAGCATGGTGGTACCCTCAACAGTAACAGAAAAGTTCGGAAGAAGGATGGATGTGTGGGGAAAGAAGAGTTTTTATTCATAAAAGTCTTTCAACTCTCCCTGAACCTGTACCTTTTATAAGTTTTTATGGCATAATAGCATTCCATTAAATTTATATGCTGTAATTTAAGCCATTCCTCAAATGACCATAAATAGTTTGGTACACTTGAGTCCTTTTCCTCTTTCTTTGATCCCTTTAGGGTATGGACCTGGCAGTTATATTGCTGCATCAAAGGGTATTATGTACAATTTAGTAATATTCAGGTATAGTAATATTCAGGTATAGTTCTACAATGCTTTCCCAAATGGCTGGTCCAGTTCACAGGATCTGTTTTCCTAAAGTCCCTCCAGCCTTTCCCATATTCTTTTTCTGTCAACTGTCTCAATCTGATGGGTATGAGGTAGAACCACAGGGTTGCTTTAATTTGCTTTTCTTTAATTAGCAGTAATCTGGAGCATTTTTTCCTATGGCTAGTGTAGCTTGCATTTCTTCTGAAAACTTTATATCATTTGACCATTTATTAATTGGAAAATGGTCTTTATTTTTATATTTGAATTATTTCCCTACATAGCTTAGAAATTAGACCTTTATTGGAAGAAATTGCTGCAAAGAATTTTCCCCAGTTACATGTCTTCTCATATTCTTCAATATATTTTTCACCAACTTCACCTATTTTCATCTTTGCATCAAAGTACATGCACTTGTATGTATGTTTATCAAGTTCTCATAATCTGTCTACTTTGCTATCCTTTGCAAAAAAGCTGATAAGCTGCAATTATTTTCACAGGGTTCTTATTGCAAATGCTAATCATGAGCATTTCAATAAGAGTTAACTATAGCATGAAAATAATGCATTTCTTTGCCTTTGGATGCATGATAAAATCATCTTCACCTATTTCTTTAATTGTCTCTCCAAGAAGAAACTGCATGCCATCCTTCCACTCAGATACAGTTTCCTTTTGTTTTATGGATTCATTTAGAGAAAATTATAAGATTGATATGATTTATTTTCTCCTGTAAGGCATATACTAGCTAGTCACTAGACAAGAATCTCACATGTAGAATACTAATAATTTAAATTAATGTTTATAAATGAAAACCTGTGATTATTAGCAACTATTGTCTCCTTTTCCTTCTTTCTACCAATTGGTCAGTCAGCAAGCATTTATTAAGCAACTATGTGCCAGGTGTTGTGCAAATCACTAGGAATACAAAGAGAGGCAAAAAGCAGTCCCTGCCCTGAAGAATTTCTGATTCTAAAGAGAGAGATAAACACAAAAATAACTAGATACATAAAGAAAGTATACTGAGTAGAGTGAAGGTAAGCTAGAGGCACTAGCAGCTGGGGATGGGGGGTGAAGGGAGAGGAGAACACCCTTAAATAAGTTGGGATTTGAGCTGAGTCTTGAAGCCAAGGAAACAAAGAGGCAGAGGTGAGGAAGGAGAACATTCCACTGTCATAACAGAAGTGAAAGAAAAATACACAAAACTGAAGGTTACTTTTTATTTTTCTTTGTTTTATGGGTCTCTATGGCCAAAGGATTCATCCACCAATGGCCAGCCTACTGGTAATGAACCTCTCCAGACTTAGTTATAAGGCTGGTCCACGGGAAGCAGACACAGTCTGCTATTAGGACTGTGCTCTGTCCTGAACCTGTCCAGTAAACCCTATGACAGCTTCTAAGAACCCACGCTCCATAATACACCATGATAAACCTAGGGCCATCTTCATGCTGTCATGAGGTTTTGCAGTTATATGTGCAGAGGCAATACTCTGATAAAGAATTTAAAAGTTATTTTATTTCTGATGAGTATCCCAGAGTCTAGAATGACTTCTTATTTACTTCTGTGAAAATTACTTCATGAATCACAGAATTTTAGTACATTTATAGTAAAGCAAGTGAGCCACTTCCTACTTCTTTCCAAACCTTCATATGTGCCATTCCTTTTGTCTGAAATGTTCCCAATTCACCTCCATTAAATTTATCCCTCACTTCCAAAATCCTGCTTAAATTCATATTTATGAAGCCTTTCTTAATTTCATCCAGTTCTCGTTGATCCATTTATTCTACACATCCCTACAGCTGTAATGAGGACTGACCTCACGTAGGCAGAATGTTTTTTTCTTAATATAAGATTTAAGTGTGTGCACATACAGATATACACATAAATACAATGTGTATGTATATGTGTGTATATATATTTATATACACAAGTATGTATTCATGTATATACACACACATGCATTTATACATGTGTATATACATTTATGTATGTATATATGTGTATTTATGTATATTTATATAGAAACAACATTACAAGAAATAGCATGATAACAAATAAGTGGTACAGAAAATAGTACTACAAGTTTCTTAAGAAGATGAGTTCACCATGGGTTTCAATTGTTAGAGAATTTTATGCAGTAAGTAGGAATTAATCTAGAATTTAATGAACAGGAGAATATGGACATATTGGGTGGAGGAAACAATAAGATCAAAGGCACAGAAGAAGGAATGAGTAAAATGATGGGAGAGTGGGCATATCAATCCGGCTAGCACAACTTAGGGAAGAAGTAGAAAAAGTGGAAAAGGTAGTTGGAACCAAGTTGTGTATTGCCTCAAATTCCAGGACTGTGGAGGTTATTATATAATAACAATACTACTATCATACTTTTATAGCATCTTGGTTTTCAAAGCACTTTCACAAGCTTTGATTCTCACAATTTTGTGAAATAAGTAAGTCATTTTTATCTAAGCAAAAACTGAGTCTCAGAGAAATTAAGAAAACTTATCTAAGGGAAAATAGCTAACGGTCTCGGACAAGAACTCAGGTCTTTCGACTCAGTTCAGTGTTCTTTCTATTACACTACAATGCCTCTAGATAACGGAGAACCACTGAATGTTTTTCAGCAGCACAAATAAAATGACTGAAAACTGTTTTAGGAAAATTAATAAAGCAACTGTAAGTGACAATGAGAAGAGACTAGAGGAAGGGAAATAAATTAATAGATTACAACAGTCCTGGTAGAAAGTAATAAGAGCCTATAATTTATGAAACAAAAGCAAAAAAAGAGAATCATTATGAAAAAGATTTTGACAAGGTACATATAGCAAAATTTGGTGACTGAATGGAAGTAACGGACAAGACAGAGCAAAGAATCAAAGTTGATGCCAAAGTTCTAAGCCTAAGAGACTAGAAAAATTATCTGGAGTCAGAAGATGGTGAAGATGATAGTACCAGTAAGAAACATGGAATGAGGAGGAAAAGCTAGCTTTGGGAGATGAGGAACTGTTTAGACAAGTTGAATTAGAGGTGACGGTGGGACAACAATAAACAGTTACTGACAAATTGTGGAATACTTCTTAGATGCATGCCTAAAACTAAAATTTTCCTCCAAACACTTCTTGGATCCTTTTTCACTGAAATACATTTTCACTCCTTTGATGCCCTATTCCAGCTCTGGCTATAATGCCCCACCATAGGGTGTGTTTTTGGAAGCCCAGTTTCCCAAATACCCAATCCTATATGCCTTCCCCACTTTCCTGCTCAGGACACTCTCTGGAAACTTTTCTTCAGTATATTTTTGTTTCCTGCTTGGAAGTTCCTCTTGATTTGAGAAAGCTTATAGCTAGAGGACAATAAATTGAGAAAGCATTGCGTCTACATACCTGGGCTTTAATGTGCACATGTTTCCAACCAAGGGATTTCATTTCTTATTCCTTTTTAAGGAACAAAACAGGAAATTCCTATTAATGCTAATAAGAGCTACAGACAGAATTCCCCATTGCAATTACAGAACTACCTACCTAATGTTATTATTTTTAAAATATATTTTTCATGTGTATAGTTATCAATCTAGCAAGCAATCCCTATGTCAAGATAACTGCTTCTCTTATAGCCACAGCTACTGAAGACCCAAAAAGAAAATTCTTTCCATCAAGGTCCTTGGGATTGTCAAATAGTTCAACATCAAAAACATAAAATTTTTTAATCATGAAAATAACATTTAACAGGCATTACCATCACCTTTACTGATGCACCGTAAGGACCATGGGATCTTTCCATGTGACTTATAGCCACAAGAGTTGTCTCTCTCATTAGTATATGAGATCTGTGCAAGCAGGTTCCGTCTCAATTTTCTATTTATATCCCCAGTGCTTAGCATAGTACTTTGCACATAGTAAGCATTTATTAAATGCTTTCATTTATTTATTTTAGTTTAGATATTTTTTCTGTTGAAAACATGAATCAATCTGTATATTAATTACATAATTTGGAGACAAAATGCTGATTTATTTCTGCTTTTCTTTAGGAGCAAGTGATTTTCCAATCAAAGATAATCAGTGCCTAATTGAGCTTTCACAGATAATGCTCAATGTACTCTACCAAATGCAATAGCTTGTTAGTAAATAATATTCAGGAAGTAAAGAAGCAATAGGCAAATTCTTCATGTATGGTACATAAATAAAATCTGAATGCTGAAACTTTTATATGGTAAATATAATAGCCAGTAAATTCTATTTTACTCTAAATATTTCATGAATATCTAAAAGGCCTTTTCCATATGTATCTTAATAAGAGAGGATACTGATAAATCAAAATGGTGAATAATAATGAGTAATAACAATTCATTTAAATATTATAAAAGTCAAATAGGTTCACCTTCATTCACCCTCATTCATAGGTAATTTTAGGATTTAGAGCTGAAAAGAAACTTGGAGACCATCTTATCTATTTAAACTTATTTTACAGATGAAAAAACTGAGGACCAGAAAAGTTAAATGAGCTGCCCAATACCACAAAGGTAGGGGAATCCAGGCAAATCTTTCATTTGTTTGGATGATAAGTAGGACATTTTATCTCCCTGCTCAACACTGCCCTTTAATTCAGCTTTACTTGTCTTCTAATCCCCCAAGCAGTATACCTCCCCTAACCTCACATATACCATCAGTTGCCAAATCTTGTCATTTCTAACTCCAAAACATCTCTTACACCTAATCGCATCTCTGTACTCACACAGATACCCTTTTAGTTCAGGTCTCTATCACCATTCACCTAGATTATTTCAATGACCTCCTAAATGGCTTCCCTGACTCAAGTTTGTCACCACTCTAATCCATCCTAAATGCTCTGCCAAGCGATTTCCTTAAGTGCATATCTAACCATGTTACTCTCCTATTCAATCAATTCCAATTCCCTGTTTTTTTCTAGTATAAAATATAAGCTCTTCTGTTTAGCTTTTAAAGCTCATTGCAAGCTGGCTCTATCCTATCTTGCTGGCTTAATTGGACATTACTCCTTGTCTCACACTCCGCAATCAAGCTAAACTAGCCTTTGCTTCTCACATATAGCATGACATCTCCCATCCCTGTGCCTTTGCCCTGGCTGTCGCTCATCCCTGAAATTCACTCCCTTTCCTCACTTCTGCCTTAAAGAATCACTCTCTTCCTTCAAAACACAACTCAAGCACCATGTTCTACATGAAGCCTTCATGATCCTCCAATTGCTAACTCCCATCTTCCCAAACTACCTTTATTTTATGACTGTACATCTATTTGTATTTATTATTTTTATATTTATTTTGTACACAATTATATATGGATTTGTTTTCTCTCCTGTTAAAATGTAAGCTCTTTGAGTGTAGGAATTTAACTCTTTGTATCTCCATCCTTTGTATCTCAGGAGGCCCTGGGATGGTCTCTGGCACATAATAGGTACTTAATATTTGTTGGCTAATTCAGTACTCAGCAGATTAATGGAAAAAGGCATTTTTTTAAATTCACTTCAATCAGTTTGCCTCAACAAATATCTATTGGACACTTGTTATATTCAGAAAAAAAGACATCCACAACTATCAACACATGCCTGTTTTTCAATTTTTAGAAAGTCTTTATGACAACGTCAATGAACGCACTGAGAGTATTCGTGGTGAAAACAAGATAAAGCAACATGTGGGCATTTCCAGGTGATCTTTTAAATAATAGAACCACTCCTTTACCATCATAAAAATTACTTAGAAGTATATAAAATTCTCTGTACATTCTACTTGGTGCTAAGAGAAAGATAAAGGACCTAGGTTTGTGATATTATTGGTATATGGAACTTCACAATTAGGAAACCTCTACCAGTGCAGATCAGCATTTTCTCTGCAACACATAGTCTTAGAGAACTGCCTAGATTATTCAGTTTTAAGAGACTTCCAGGGTAACAAAGAATATGTCAGAAGTAGAACTTGAACCCAGATCTTTCTGGTTCCAAGGCTGGCTCTCTATCTGCTTTGCCATGGATACATAGTTTAAACAAAACGTAGTCTCTGCCCACTCAGAGAATTTATGTAGTCTGGTAGGTGGATTTGGCACCTAAACAAATACTTTCAATACAAAATACCTAAGCGCATTGGTGAGGCCCTCACATGACAAGGAAAGGAATCTAAACTTTGCCTGCTTCTACAATGCCATTTTTTGAGCTGAAAAATGTTATGACCAGATCATGTACAGGATGCTAAGTACAAGAGGGGTATAAAGGAGGCATTAAATGGAACAGTGAAAAAAAGAGTTAGGAAGACCTGTTAGGAGGCTATTGAAAAAAGTCAGTACTAGAGGAATAGCAGCAGGAACACAGAGTAAGAAAGTGATTGGGAGATACATAGAAGTAGATTCAACAGTACTTTACAACAGATTGGATACTTGAGGAATAAGAGAGGAAAAATAGCACCAAGGGAAATGAATGAATGGTAGGGCCATTTGGAGGAAAAATATTATACTCAGTGTCATGGAATCATAAAAATTTTGATGAAATGCAATGAGACAGGATTTCTAGAAAGTACAGAGAGGAGAAATTTTGCAGTGACCTGCATAGAGTGCACAATTATCTTTCTGAAATAGTCACGTAACTGCTTTCTATGCTCAAAGTGCAGGGTAATCTTCCTCAAAACACAACAAAACAAAACAAAACAAAAGTAAAGGAATTTGTGGACTGCCTCTCCACTTTCCAGGTTATCAGGTGGAGTTGAGTATTCCTTTTAAAAATAGCAAAGGTCTTCAATATAAAAACAAATAGATGAAGAATCTGAAGAGACAGAGAAGGAATACTGGTAAGAGTCCAGAGGCTGGAAGGCATAAGATTGTGACAGAGAAGGGAAAGGAAGAAGGGCCACAAAACATTTACAGTAAGATAATAGCTACAAGGCTATTTGTTAAGGGCAGAGCTGGATGCCCTAAAGAAGCAGCAGCTACTTGTGTCCAAAGGAATAGTGGTATGGATCCACATGGACATGATGGCATCAGATTAGGATTCATCTGGTAAAAGTCAAAAAAGAAGACACAAATAATAGTGGTTGCTCACTCCCTGCGAGGGAGACCTGATACAACCATTTGTTGACGTGACTAATAACAGAGAGGTCTGCTGTCTAACATGGGCATATACCTAGAATATGACTGAAAACCTCCCAAGACTTATCATACCTTCTGACTACTTCCCATTTCTAGAGATTCACATAGATGCAAATGATACTGCCAGGAATAACTTTAAAGTCATCTGTGAGAATTATGACATATTAGTGAAGAAATGAAAACCTTGGGGGCACAGGTGGTGCTTTCCTCACTAGTATCAATTGAAAGCAAGAGTTTAAGAAAAAAAAAAGAGATTTGAGAAGTAAATAGCTAGTTAAGAAGATGGAATCTGAGAACAGGATTTGGATTTCTGGAGCATGGCTTAAAATACAGGAACTATGGACTCTTGGCTCAAATGGAATGTACTGAATGAGGGCTGGTAAAATTTATTTTCCTGAATTCTTATATATCTAATGAATAGGGCTTTAAACTAAAAAGAGTAGGTCTGGACATGTCTCCTCTCTCCTCTCTTTTCAAGTGTCCTACCAATTTCTGTTACTGAGGTGGTGATGGTGGCCATGCTGGTGCTGAATAAGTCACTGACGTTCCATCCTTTTTCCTGAGCATGGCAAATCATACCTGTGGCAGTTGCAGCCCTGCAGGAGGCACTGGAGAACTCGGGATGGCTCATCTGGCAAGTACAGGAAGACCACCTCTATCCCAAGAAGTATATGATCTACTCATGGTGCCAGTTCCAATGAGACATGTTTATTCACCTTCCTTTCATGACCCCCAGCCTCTCATTCTTCTAATTCTTTCAGTTCCTATGCCTCACCCTCAGGATGTAAATTCATTTCAACATTTATTAAGCTTTTAATATGCGCCAGGCACTGAGTTAGGCCACTGGCTAAAACCGAGCCCTCAAAGAACTTGCTTCTGGAGTATACAGATACAAAGATAAGTAAATTCAAAGTAGGGAGTAATGTAGACAGTGTTCTGAAGGAAATCTGAACAGGGAGAGGGCATTTTCAGCTGGAGGAGGCAAGCAAGGAAGATGACATAGAGGAAGTAGAATCTTAGCTGAGCTCTGAAAGAAGAGGAAGATCATGAAAGGCATAATCTATCAATCTACCCTACTGTATATATCAAGATGACATATCAAGTTTGGAGGAAGAGCTAGTAGTCTTGTTTGCTGATTTTATATTTTAAATATTGGAGGGAAGATTACTGAACTGTTCCACATTGTACCAGATGGACTCAGAAGTCCCTCTCAATTCTAATGTTTTCTGTGTAACAGCCTCTGTAAAAGTCTTCCTTTTAAACTCTACAAGCTGGCCTTTATATTCCTGCCAAAATTATTTTTCTGAAGCACAGATCTGGTCATCGAATTCAGCAAATATTTGTAAAGTACCTGCTAAACACAGGACACTATGCTAGACAAAATAAAGTCTCTGGACCAGGTTAAATTCCACTGAAGAAGTGTAATGAATACACATAAAAAGTAATTTGAGTAGGGAAAGGCCACTGGAAACTGAGGAGTCCAGGGAAGTCTTCAAGGAGCTGATGGGAACTGAGCATTGAAGGACAATAAAGAATTCTAAGGTGGAAATGCAGAAAGAGTGTATTCCAGGCATCAGTGATAACTTGTGAGAGTTCACAGAGGGGAGAAATGGCAAGTCCAATTTGACTGAAACAAGTGAGTGATGTGAAATAATGTGAGATAAAGTTGTTAAAGTAGACCAGGGCCAGATCGTGGAGGCCTTTATATTCTTGACCAAGGAATTTGTGTTTTATCCTAGACTCTGCTAAAGATTAACAGGGAAGCATCATGATCAGACCTATGGTTTAAGACTATCTTGGCAGTTTTGTGGAGGACAGATTGGTTCTAGAGGGAGAAACTGGAAAGGGGGAAACTAATTAAGATCCTGCTGCCATAGTTTAGGTGATAGTTGTTGAGGACCTGAACTGATCTGTGAGTAGATCCAGAGAAGAATACAGAATGGTATCTGCAGTATGTGTGTAATTCAGTGGCTACCCAGAAGTACCCTTCTCTTCTCTTCCCTCTTGTATTTCATCCTTTGTTGATAGCCTCAAAAGCATCAATGGTTTCACAAGAGAGCACTACAATGCTTCCTGAGTTTAAATCTGGCCTCATACACTTACTAACTGTGTGACGGTGGCAAGTCACTTAACTCTGGTTGCCTCAGTTCCTCATCTGTAAAATGAGCTGGAAAAGGAAATGGCAAGCCACTCCAGTATCTTTGCCAAGAAAACCCCAAGTGGGGTCATGAAAAATCTGACTCAACTGGACAATAACACTCCTCCACAGCATGGAAGAAGACAGAGCACCACAGTTTGAGGTGGCACGGTTCTGAGAGAAGTGACTATTTTGCTATTATGTTAATAACCAATTATTAAATTAGGATTAAGGTTTTTCCTTCCTATTTCCTCATTCAGGGACCAGCCCCTGTAGGTCATTCTGACAGTCTTTAAAGGGTAAGGCTAACAGAGGAGATTGGCCTAAATCCTCCCTGTACAAACTCCAAGATCTTGGGAGGTACCCCACCCAACTAAGAGACCTTACTTCTGTTTAGAGTGTAAACAGAATCTAATCTAGGTGAATTCCAGCCCTAAAGCATTAAGTCAATGCCCTTGCAGCCCCTCCCCCCCCACTGGAGTTTAGGGTAACCCAGCTTATGAAGGAGAAAACCAGATTCCTTTGTCCAGATTGCTAGAGGTGGCTGACTCTGATAATCAGGACACATTCTCAGCAGGAGGAGCTGAAGGCTTTCAGCCCACCTCCTCATTTGAAAGTCTACCCCCTTAATAACTGTACCAATCAGGGTTGATTTTCACCTGTCAGGGGCACCCCCTTTTCTAAAAGTATTTAAGCATTCAGGGATCTTCATGGTTTTATCTTTGGTTACCAAAATCACTGACCATCAATTTACTGATTATCAGCTAACCTAATTAATAAATTGATTACTAATTACCCAGAAACTCTGTCTCTCCAGCTTTTCATTCATCTCATCTCTAAGCTTTTAGGGCAGGTAGGTGGCTCAGTGGATAGAGTATAGTTGGGAAGATCTGAGTTCAAATCTAGCCTTAGACACTTAATAGTTGTGTGACTCTGGACAAGTCATAAAACCCCTATTTGCCTCAGTCCCTAATCTGTAAAATGAGAACACACTGGAGAAAGAAATGGCAAAACACTCCAGTATCTTTGCCAAGAAAACCCCACAGACAAGTCCATGGAGTTACAAAAGAGTCAGACATGACTGAACAACAACAAACATACCACCTACTTCAGAGTGGGTGTTGAGCCTTGCAAGCTTTTATGCTCAAGATTCTGCAAGCTAGGCTTCAGTAATATGTGAACTGAGAATTACCAGAAGAGCAGGCTGGTTTTTGAAGAGGCAGAAGAACAAGAGACCAAATTGACAACATTCAATGGATTATGGAGAAAGGAAGGGAGTTCCAGAAAAACATCTACTTCTGCTTCACTGACTACACTAAAGCCTTTGACTGTGTGGATCACAACAAAATGTGGCAAGTCCTCAAAGAGACTGGAGTACCAGACCATCCTGTTTGTCTTCTGAGCAACCTGTATGCGGACCAAGAAGTAACAGTTAGAATCGAACGTGGAACAACTGATTGGTTTCAGATTGGAAAAGGAGTAAGACAAGGCTGTATGTTATCACCTTATTTAAACTTATATGCAGAGTACATCATGCAAAATGCCATTGGATGAATCAAAACATGGAATTAAAACTGCCAGGAGAAATATCAACAATCTCAGAGATGTTTACAATACCACTCTGATGGCAGAAAGTGAAGAGAAATTAAGAAGCCTCTTGATGAGGGTGAAAGAGAAGAGGGTAAAATCTGATTGAAGCTTAAGATCAAAAAAATGAAGATCTTGGCAACTGGTTCCATCATTTCCTGGCAAATAGAGGGAGAAGAAATGGAAGCAGTGTCAGATTTCATATTCTTGGGCTCAAAGATCACTGAAGACTGTGACTGTAGCCATGAAATTAAAAGATGCTTACTCCTCGGAAGGAAAGCTATGGCCAATCTGGACAGCATACTAAAAAGCAGAGACATCACATTGCCCTTTTAAAATGGTTCATATAGTTAAAGCTATGGTGTTTCCAATAGCAAAGTATGATTGTGAGAGTTGGACAATAAGGAAGCTGAGCAACATAGAATCCACACTTCCAAACTGTGGTGCTGGAGAAGACTTCTGAGAGTTCCTTGGAGAGCAAGATCAAATCAGTCAATACTTAAAAGAAATTAATTCAGTCTATTCATTGGAAGGTGAAATACTGAAGCTGAAGCTTAAGTATTTGCTATATAATGAGAAGATGAGACTCACTGGAAAAGATCCTGATATTGGAAAAGATTGAAGTAAAAAGGAAAAAGGGATGACAGAGGATGAGATGGACAGTACCATGGAAACATCCTTGGACAGACTTCGAGAGATAGTGGAGGATAGAAGACCTGGTGTACTATGGTCCATGGAGTCACAAAGAGTTAGATATGACTGAATGACTGAACAACAACTACAATGCCATTATTCTCTCCAATTCCCTCATCTCAAGAATCCACTGTGTAAACCAGATAGCAGAGAAGTTTGAGATTTTTACTCCTTTTAATACTGGTATGCCATTGCCGTTCTTTCCCTTTGGGGGAACTTTAAACCCAAATCTCTTCTAGACTTGAAAAGTGCCACAGGAAATTGACAATTAATACTCTATTTTCACAAAGAACTGCCTCCTGTAGATGCTCCTCTTCCATTATTCTGGGTGCCAAAACTGTAAAGCAGTTTGTAAGCTATTAGGCAGCATTTACCAAGTAGCTTGTATCAGTATTATCATTAATAATGGTTAGTAGCAAAAATGTTATGTAGGAGTATCTCTTTTTAATGTTTTTTAAATTTTTACTATGAAATGGACAAACATAAACATTTCCAAATGAAAAAGAACGGAAAAAAAGGACTATATGTGACACAAACGAATAAAAAATAAAAATAAATTACCAAGAGTGAAGGGGAAAACTGTCTACATATATTTATGAAGTTATATACTATAGAGAGAGAATATATAAGATTAGAAAAATAATAATAGAGAAGCCCAGAAATTAAAAATCCAAGAAAGAAGCCAAAAATTAAACCTATTGCTAAAAATATCTATATGCAAATGCAAAAAGTATGGATAACAATCAAAGTAAACCAGAGTTCTTAACGCCATGAGAAAAATTAGGCCCCACAGATATCACCAAAACTTAGACAGATGAGATCCATTGATGGGCTAAGGCTTTGGATTACGCCTAAAAAACAACAACAACAAAACCAGGAGAGGTAAATGGGGGCAGGAGAATGGTGGTTTTAAGAATAGCACATTAAAGGGGCAGCTAGGTGGTGCAGTGGATAGAGCACTGGCTCTGGAGTCAAGAGGAACTGAGTTCAAATACAGCCTCAGACACTTGATATTTACTAACTATATCACCCTAGATAAGTCTCTTAACTGCCAACTGCCTCATCCAAAAAAAAAAAAGCATATTAATTTTTTTTCATGCTACCCACCTTCACGTAGAACTCTAATGGGCTCAGAGTGCAGGATAAAGCATATTTTCTTCTATTTTTTTTCTTTTTCTTGTTTTTTTTGGAGGGTGGGGGTAGCACATGATTAATGCAGAAATTTGTCTTATATGACTATAAATATTTATAATGCTTCTAGTTTTCTTGCCTCTCAGCAGTTAAGGGAGGGGGGAAAGACAGAATTTGGAATTGGAAATTTTTTAAAAATTGAACTTAAAAAAGTAATAGTATATTAAGAAGATATATTCACCTAGCTGCTAGAGGCAGCCAGGTGGCCCACTGAATAGAGTACTAAGCCTGGAATCAGGAAGACCTGAATTAAAATGCACCCTCAGACACTTACTGCTATGTGACCACGGGCAAGTCACTTAATCTGTTTGTGTTAATTTGCTCAACTGTAAAACGGAGATGATAATAATAGCCCCTATATCACAGGGTTATTGTGAGGATCAAATGAGATAATATTTGTAAAGCACTTAGCACAGTGCCTGGCACATGGTAAGTGCTAGATAAATGCTTATTCCTTTCCCCTGACATGACTTAATCCAAAGAACCAGAAAGGAGAAAACATGATGGAAAATACTTGGGTGAAGATTAAGAGAAATAGGAGTGTCCATACTACTAAATACTACTATTCAGACCCAATGAACATAAAGAGAAAATAGATAAAGAATTCAAGAAACAGAACGCAAGCCTGGCATAAAGGCAAAAAAATACAGTAATGTTGAGGAACTTCAATTATCTAGACATCTTCTGGAGTGTTCTCTCTGTCAAAAGCAGAGCAGCTAATAATTTACAGTGACAATTTAAGTCTTCAACAAGAGAATAATGTAGTAAGGGTAACTGCTATCCTGGATCTAAATCTGACCAATAAGAAAGAACTACTTGCTGGAATGGAAATGATGGGAACCTTAGGAGAAGCAACCACTACTGTCATTTTAGCTTCTATAACAAAGGAGACTAAAGTTAGATGTAGTCAACATGCACTTGAGATTTTTGGAAAGCAGATATTAAAAGATTCAAGGAAAGGATAGGTAAACTCATATGGTCTATAATGCTACAGAGAAAGTCATCTCTGAGAAATTTTCAAGGATGAAATTCTTAAGAGATACAAATCTGATGAGCAGGAAAAGGAGGAATATGGTTGGACAGGGAACCTAGATGTAAAACCAACTTAGATATAAAAAGGCAAATACATTATCCGATGGAAGCTAGGTAAGGTAAAGACTCAATTCAAGACTATTCAATTCAAGAGGAATTTGGCATTTACTAACACAAATTCAAAAGGCAAAAATGACAAATAATCCCTCTTCAAGAAGCTGAAATTCTACAAGAGTATATAATAAATAAACAGAAAAGCAAATGAAAAACAATTTGAGGAGGAACAGGGTATTAACGACTAAGGGGACCACAAAAGAAGGGGACAACCACAGAAGGTGGTACCTGAGTTGAGTCTTGAAGGAGTTTATGGATTCTAAGAGGTAGAAGTAACGAGAAGTACATACAAGCATGGTAACTAGCCTATGGAAAAGCAATAAGGTAAGAGATGATGTCTAAGTTCTAGGAACAGAAATAAGACCAGTGTAAAGGGGAATAGTGTAAAGTAAGTCTAGAAAGGTAATTTGGTGCCAAACTGTAAAGGAATATAAGCAGAGGATTAATACAAAAAAGCATGGTACATTACTATAAGAATGGCAGGATTACAATAATGTAATATAAACATGAAAAGGAAGCCAAACTCAGGTTAAGGGCAATGACCAAAAATTATTCCACATATGATAAAACTTCCCTTCCTCATGGCAGAAAATAAATGCCAAAGGTTGTCTACATATGGATCACAATATCAGTTAGTTGGCTTGATTGTTTTTCTTCATAGACATGGAAGAGTTCTATTTGGGGTGAGGGAAAGAATATATGGAAATGTCTGTCCAGTAAAAAACAAAAGGCACCAATAAAACTTTGAATTCAATTAAATAAGCATTTCATTAAATGCCTACAATTTGTAAGGCACTGTACTATGCACTAGGGATACAAAGACAAAAATAAAAATCCCTGCCCTCAAGGTGTTTATGTATTCTCATATGCTATTTGGGAATATATAACATAAACCTAGATAGGTAAGTATGAATCCCTGTTCAACAAAAACTTGAGAGAAAAATGGAAAGCAGGCTGGTAGAGGTTAGGTTTAGACCAATATCTTATATCAATACAATAATATATTCCAATTAGATATGTGACTTAAATATAAAAGGTCATATAAAAAATAGAAAAGTAAAGAAGATCTTTTACAACTATGGCTAAGAGACACTCCTAACCTATAAAAGGGACAGAATTTATCATAAGAGATAAAGTGAAAAATTTTAAATACAATAAAATAGTGAACAAATTTATTACATAAAATTGAGAAGTTTTTTTTTCTTCCTCAAAAATAACAACAACTAGAAGGAGAAGGAAAACAACTGGGAAAAATCTCTGATTTAAGGCAAATGTCTCTGATAATGGTCTAATACCTAAAGTAATTAAAGAGATGATATAAATATGTCAACAAGAGTCAATACTTAATTGATAACTGGTCAAAGAATATGAATGGGTAGTTCTCATATAAATGCACACTATTAACAATTACATAAGAAAAATGCTCCAAATCATTAATAATTAGAGAAATATAATTTAAAACAATTCTGATGCCCTACTTCATACCTGTCAGATTGACAAAGATGGCACAATAAGAAAATAGTAATTGTGGCTAGAGTTATGGGAGAAAAAGCAAATTAATTTACTATTGGTGAAACTGTGAATTGATTCAAACATTATGGACAACAATTTGTAACAAAACCCCCAAAGTTACCACATAGTTTTAACCCAGAATACTACTATTAGGCACATATCTCAAGGAGATCAAGGATAAAGGGAAAGGACCCATATGTACAATAATATTTATGACAGCACTTCTTGTAGTAGTAAAGAAGCAGAAAGAAAATAAGCATCTTTCAACAAGGAATGTCTTTAGAAAATGTGGTTATAAATGTAATGGAATAATACCAAACTCTAAGAAATTGCTGGAGATCAAACCGGAGACAATCAACAGAGAGAAGGCCCTACATTAAGGATGATCTAGAAAGGCTTCTTACAGAAGGTGAGATTTTAGCTGGGACCTGAAGGAAGCCAGGAGGCAGGGATGGGGATGGTGAGAATTCTAGTCATGGAGAACAACCAGTGAAAACGTCTGGAGTCTGGAAATGGAGTATCTTGTGGAAGATGCGGCCAGGAGGCCAGTACAAGAGGACCAAGTTATGAAGGACTTTAAAAGACAAGTAGAAAATTATATATTTGATCCCGAAAGAGACAGGGAGCCACTGAAGTTTACTGAATGGAGGTAAGCAGAATGGTGATGGGGTCAGATTTACACTTTAGGAAGATCAATTTGTCAGCTGAGTGGAGGATGGACTGCAGCAGGGAGAGACTTAAGATAGGGAGACCAACCAGAAGGCTATGTTAATAGTCTAGGTGTGAGGTGATGAGGGCCTGTACCAGGGTAGTGGTAGTATCAGAGGAGAGAAAGGTGCATATATCAAAGATGTTATGAAAGTGAAATCAATAGGACTTGGCAATAGATTGTACATGGGGTGTGAGAAAAAATAAGGAATCAAGGGAAACACCTAATTTTTAAGAAAGCCCGGGAAGATAGTGGTTCCTTCAACAGTAATAGAGAAGGTAGGAAGACAGAAAAATTGGGTGGGAGGAAAGATAATGCATTAGGTTTTTGACATGTTGAATTTAAGATGTCTATGGGACATCCAGCTTGAGATTTTCAATAAGCAACTGGAAATGAACTATCAGTTTTGGAAAGAGGTGTACGATCAGTGAGTAGATCTGAGATTGATCAGCATAGAGAAAATAACTAAATCAATGGGAACTGATGAGATCACTAAGACAAATAGTGTAGAGAGAAAAGGGCCCAAGTCAGAGTCCTGGAGAGCATTCATTGTTACCAGGCATGACCTAAACAAAGATCCAGCAAAGGAGAGTACGAAAGAGTGGTCAGATGGGTAGGATGAGAACCAGGACAGAGTATACTTGGTCCTTTTCGATCTTCCTTATTGCAAAATCATCTATCTCCCATCATCTAAGCATGAGTATTATTCTCTAGTACTTTTCCTTCCTCTCTCTTCCCTGATGACCTCAATGGTTTCCAAAGGTTCAAATATTATCTCTATACTGTTGACTTACAACTCTTTTCATCCAACCGAAATCTCTCTTCTAAACTCTACTCCTGAAACATCAGCTATATGCTGGACACTACCTGGATATCCCACTACCATCTCAAACTCTACATAATCAAAAAAGAACTGATTATCTTTGCCCTTAAATTCACCCACCCTCATAAATCTCCTATTTATTTTGTGGATACCATCATCCCCTTAGTCACCCAAGACATAAAATCAGAGTCCTTAATTATTCCCTTTATCTCAATGTCAAATCCAACGTTCCCCAATCCCAGGGGTTTTACTTTCACAGTATTCCTTGCATTTGTTATCTTCTCTCTATCCCTACATCTACTACCCTAGTTTAGATGTTATCACCTTTGAAAAGGACTACAATAGCTTTCCACTTGTGTTTTTACTTGTGGTCTTTCCTTTTCCAATCCATCTTCCATAGAACTGCCCAAATAATTATCCAAAGCACAGATCTGACCATGCCACTCTCCTGCACAAAAATTTTCAGTGGTTCCCTACTGCTTCTTGAATAAAATACAAATCACTGCCTGATATCTAAATCCTCCACAATATGGCTCTAACAAACCATTCTAGATTTGTTTCATATTATTCACCTTCATATATGTATAATACATTTTACCCAAAATGGATTACTATCACTGCATAAATTGGACATCGCTTTGCTCATTTCTGTACTTTCTTGAAGAGTGGCTCTCATGCTTGAAATGCACTTTCCTCATGTCTGCTCCTCAATCTTTACCATCCTTCAACACTTAATCAAATGCCCTTCTGTGAAGCTTGCCTTGATGTCCTCATTTGTTACATTCTCTTTATCTGTAAATCACATTGTATTTGCACTTTTCTATAGGTATGTTTTATTCCCCAGCAAAAAGTAAGCTTTTTTGAAGGTAGGGATTGGTTTTCTTTTTCCTTCGTACCATATACTTATATATACTTGGCAAACCAACTTGATTAAGTTTCTGAATTCTATCAGCTTTTTTGTTGGAGCAACTATTTTACATTAGTTAATGTCTCCAGAAAATGATAAAGTTAGAGACAATGTCTTTTTTTGTTCATTTCTCATTCTCTTTAATGACAGCTTCAATAAACCAAGCTGGCTGGAGCTGCTAACAAGTGTATGGTACATTTGATGCCTTTTTTCTCTAACTAGTCAGTGGTCTTACTTATACAAAGATAGTTGAAATGATTGCTATGTATGTAACTGCTTATTTCCTATCTAATACAATATAATACAGTTCATTTTTTATGATGATCAATTCCTTCTTTATACAACACCTTCTAATTCTCCGTCTTGAAGTATTCATGATATTCGCGGCAGAGGTTTTTGATCAGTTTATAAGCTTTTGGCTTTTTTCATTTCTTGACTAGACATATACGTACAAAACACATACTTCCAAACAGTTTTTGGTGCTTCCCATATGTCTACTTTCATACTTCAGTCATGAAATATCAAAGCATACAATGACTTAACTTGGTAATTCTTCATAAAAATGCCCTACTTCATTATCCCCTCTGTAATGTATACTATTGTGTAAACTGCATTCTCTCTCTTCAAGATGGTCTGTTTGCTTAAATTCAAAATAAACACAATTAATCAACGAATTAATCATAAAAATGGTACCTATTAAGTGTCTCACACTATGCTACGCTTTGGGAATATAAATACAAAAAAATTAAACCAGTGTAAGATGAGGTGACCAAAGTGTCTCATGAAAATTGTTTTTTGTTGCCTTTGGCCCCATGATGAAATAAACTCCGGACCTTCATTCAGCTGCTATCATTCTTTTGCAGTGAAAATGTCAAAATATAAACAGTTCAGCACTTATTGCTTGCTGATGAGAGATTATGCACTAAGAATACTATCAGAAATTAAATTAACAATGGTCTAAAAACTGGTCTGAGTGATTCTTAGTACTATCATGACAATACAATACCTCACTGTGGCATGATTTGATTCATGAAGGTTATTACAACCAGAGTGAAAAGACAGGGTTTCTACCAGGCTGGAAAGGCTTCTAGGCTTAGCACCAGGTTATAAATCTGTCATCTAAGAACCAATCTAACTAAATGCACAGAAACTCATCACCAGGTCACTGGTTACCAGATGATGACTTCCTTTGGCCAGTGGCTTTGCTAAAAACATATATAAAATGGCACTCGTTCACTTCTGCTTCCACAGCAAATACATCAGTGAGCAGCAGAATGACTGAAAAGGTGTCTGAGGATGACAAGTGCACAAATTATTTTTAGATAAGAAATAAATTGTTATTTTTGAAATGTTTTAAAGGTATGTAAGGTCATTATTAAACTTTGTAGGAGTTCTTAGCAAGATCCTTAGGCCATAGCCTGATAATTTCATAATAAAAAACTATTCATTCTTGTTCATTTGAGGAGCTCTCATAGCATGTGTGATTCAGAATACACAAATGTATGAACAAGTACTGTAAATAGAATATCAATTATAAATATTAAACATTTTTAAAGAAGCTAACTTATTAACTACTAAATAAAAATATGGTCAGTAGGATACTTACAAGTCATCAAATATCAACAACTGTAACAACATTTTTAGCTATAATATTAAGATAGAGAAACTTCTGAAGAACATTAACCTCTTATTACACAAATGGCAAGAAACTGCAACCTAATTAGCAATGTAATTTGTATCTATAACACAAAATTAGCACAATTTTTCCTTTTTATTATTAGTTTGTTTTGCTGGAAAGGTGAGACCTTATCTACATGGTTCTGTTCATTTATGCTCATCTACAAAAGGATTTAATTATGTTCTTTAAGTTCTCTACGATAAGGAAAATTGAAAACTGACACTTCAAAATTAAAAATACAAAAGAAATTAATGATCAGATTCTTACTAAGGAGTTTTTTGGGGTTTTTTTTGTGCCTGGATGTCACTATCCTGACCAACAAAGCAAATCAATCACCCTCTTTCCTTCAAGGTTAAGGAACAGAAACTTTATTAAAAAAGAAAATATGAAGAAAGGAAGATTTCAAACATAAAAAATACCTACAATCTCTATTTCCTTCATCTCACTTTCCAATGTATCAATAATTTGTCCTATTTTATTAAAAAGTATAATAAGTTATCTTTTTACTCCTTCCCATGTATATTTTATACTAGCTAGTGAGGGAAACTTGTTATACTACAAATTTATCTCAAGCTAAACCAAAAATTCTATAGTATTAAATATCAACTTACATCTGAAGATGGTGATTCAAGAACAATGCCAAATCCTAAAACGTGATTCTCAGCTGGGATGCGTTCGGCTTTTTGGAGAACAGATTGTTCAGAGGTGACTGTTGTCTTTTCTTTCTCTATTACACTAGGCTTCTTATTCATAGGAAGAGGTTCAGTGATCTTTGGGAGTACTTTTTTCTTTTTATTTCTTTTTCGGGACACAGCTGTTCTCTGGGAGCATAGATGGGAAATTGGGGGCTGTTGTCTGTTTTGACTTCCAACTGAAAACAAACAAACAGAAGCATGGTAAAGGTACCTGCCAATTCAATTTAAAACTTCTAATCAGGCTGCCTACTATTTTACAAATTTTATGCTAAAATGAAGCCCTTTCATATCAGGACCTCAAATATGGCCTGACAACATGGATTAAAGGAATAAAATACAAAATTAACTTCAATCTGGACACAAAAGTTAATAAAAAAAAAATCTGGTGGTCACCTAATGCAAGCTCTGGAATGCTGCTAAAGAAAGTTTTAAATGAGAAAGGCCCTCTAAGAGAAAAACCTTGTTACTAGTTTTCAAGCAAAACATCACAGGTAATATCTCAAGTGGAATTTACTAGTACTATAAGTTACAAGGAAAGAGGCAGTTATAAGGTATTTTAAAAAGAAAAGTATCATATTTTAAAATATGTCTTTATAAATGAGATTTATCCAATACAAAAGAGAATCACTCTAGGAATTTAGCTTAATTATATATCGTTCATACTCTGCAGCAAAAATACTCAATGCAATGTAATAGAAAGAGCAGTGATTTTGGAATCAAAACAACTGGGTTTGAGTAATAGCTTTTCTATTTACTAGTCATGAGATCATGGCCAGTTACAACTTTCCTTAGCCTCTGTTTCCTCAAAAATAAAATGATGGCAATAATATATGTACGATCTATGTTTTAGGGTTCTCCTGAGTACAACAATTTGTAAAACTTCAAACACTAGCTCTCAGTTATTACTGTTGTTGTTTACTGTTACTATCATTATTATGATTATTCCATGAACATTTCAACTGCAGCATTTTGTTTAACTAATCAGCTGCTCTCTGCATAGCTCCATGGTTAGAGATATTGAAGTGGTAACTCTATGCTGTTGGACTAGCAGATATGATTCGTAAGTCTGAGCAAAACACTGAGTTTGGAATTATTTTACAATACAAGTGACGTTTGTCACTGAGCATGTAGGCAGAATCTAAATCCAGGACCTGTTACTGACTTATTAGATTCATTCACAAATTAACATATTATTTTCTAAGCATCCACCATGTTCATAGCTCTGTCCACATGGTTTCATCTTTCTGCATCTCAGTTTTATGTATCTGGAAAATGGGAACAATGTTTCCATATCTCATGGACTATTAAGTGAATTAATGCAAGCTATAAAACACTCTGAAATCCAAAGATGAAAGACACTACACAAGTAAAACAGTACTAATACTGAATAAATACTTGACAAATTAAAGTATAACAACTATAGTCCTTACAAGTTTGCTCTGAAAAAATAATTAAAGTTTGTAACTCATTTTGCAACTCTTTAATGAAAACTGCCATAAAGACACATCATTATCTATACCATTAAACATCAAAACATTGCTAAGTGTGACTACTGGGCATGCCTGTAATAAATCCATAAATAAATATAAGATATGATGTCTAAAGAACTCTTATTAAGCTAAAAAAAAAACTGTTGTACTTTATCATTTTTGTCCAATGATCAAAAAATAATTCATCCTCAAGATGAGGCATAGAAATGGAAAAATTATTGACCATGACTATAGTAATGCCTACCTAGTTTATCTTGATATTTATGCAATATCTACATACATCAAGTGAAATGGGTTACTCAGACAATTATCACAATGGTTAAGAACAGAAATATAGAGCAGGAAATGATCTTAAAAGTCATCTAGACTAATCCCTTCACATTATAGATGATAAAAATGAAGCCCAGAGAGGGGAGGCAACTTGACCATGGTCATACAGAGAATAAAGTAGCAGAAGAAGCTCAGTGCTCTGACTCCCAGGTCAGCTCTCTTTCCACTGCCCTACTCTGTCCCTCAGACTATTCTTGCTTTAGTTGTGGGGATTCTTCACAAAAAAAATTTTCTAACTTGAAGTGCTAAGGAATTGTTCAGACTTTGCAGCTCACTTTGCCTCTTTTGATATAGCTTAATCTCCTACCTCCTAACTTAATACTGATTCCTATCCTTTATCTTTTTCCTGAAATAGAATTAGAACTTTGAAAAACAATATAAATTTAAGTTTAAGAGGCAAAACATCTTTAGCAAACGCATACTACAATACGAAATTTTACATTTTTTTAAATTAAAGAAAATGGGAACAATTAATTCTGTTTTATCGCCTATAGGATCAGTAGCATCATAAAATCCTGAAGTTCTGGTGTATAGCTTACCATCCTAATCTCTAAACAATCAGAAAAGAAAACATGGTGACAAGGTGGCATGTCTCGGTTAGGGTAAAAAGGTTTTAGGGATTTAAAGAACTATAATGTGTAGCTTGTCATTTCCATAGCAAGGAGTTGAAATATCAAAATCATCATTATATTTTCATGTGCATGCTTCCTTAAATGAGAATTTTATAAACTAAAATGTAAGTAAAGTTAAGTGCTTTTTCTGAGAAAAAAATTCTACATGAATTATAAAAGTAATTGTTATTTCTGTCTGAACTCTCTACTTTAGGAAACATTAACTATGTACCAGGTTATTGAGATAATTTCCACACATCACTTCAAAGTTTATAGAGCTTTTTCCTCACAAAAGTCCTATGAGGTAGGTAGTACAAATACTATTGTTTTCATTTTTATAGATTAGGAGACTGAGGTTTAGGAAGGTTAGGTGACTTGTCCAAAGTCACACATCCAGGAAGTATCAAGGGCGGTATTTAAACCAAATTTTTTTAACTCCTGGTTCAGTCAACTTTCTACATACCATGCTGTCTCTGAAATTATTTTTTTATTATTATGTTATGACTGAACAGATTGAGTAAAATTCTTATCCTTAACCAAAATAAAACAAAATACTTTAAAAATGACCATTTTACTTTACATACAGCATGTTACCCATTTAAAAGGTAGAATTTAGTACATATGACATTGTGTGGCTAATATGCTAAACGATAAGCTTTTAGAATCAAACCCACATTATTAAATGTTAGGATTTTATTAAAATTCACTAACTTGGGGCAGCTAGGTGGCACAGCGGATAGAGCACTGGCCCTGGAATCAGGAGGACCTGAGTTCAAATTTGGCCTCAGACACATAACACTCACTAGCTGTGTGACTCTGGGCAAGTCACTTAACCCCCATCGCCTCACCAAAAAACAAAAAACAGAAACAAAAGAAATTCACTAACTAGCCAGAAAAAAGACCGTGAAATATCTTACTATTCTATAAGCAAGCAAAAAAAAAAAATCCTTCCCTGATTGGTACTAAAATTCTAAAATGATAGTAGTACAATACTTTTACATCCTTTTTTTTTTCTTCCATTTTTCATCTTGGGGCTAATATGAGGCTCTTTTTTCCTGGACAAAATAGACATTTCATGACTTGTTGAAAGTCTTTAACTTCTCTATAACTAGTGTAATTCTGTTTTATTCTAATTGTAAAGAAAGGAAAATATAAATCATGTAGTTAAGAACTAAAATCCTGGGAATTCTAGAATTCCACCATTGATGAGGCTCTATGACCAAATAAAAATCTCCCATCTTTTTAATGCCTCAGAAAACTATAACAGTCACCTCAAAAAAGAATACAGACAAATTAATTTCTCTGAACCATCAGGAACACAATGCTACCTGCTAGATGCCAATGAAATGAGCAATAATTAGAAGAAAGATCAATGAGGCCCATTATTTTTTCTCACTGATCTCTTCCTATATGTCTTTGTACCATTGGGAGTCACACTAGAGCCCATGCTTTCTAGGTGGCAGCTACATACACATAGCAAAACAAAGGACCTTTTCTATGGGCAGTATAGACATTCACAGACTACCTGGCATACAACACGTCTACAGTGATTTCTGGTACAGTGAAAGTAGAAGAGAATTCCTATATAGGTACAGGTTTTAGATAGCTTCAGATATCCCTTTTGATTCTCAGATATTATGTTAGGTTAAGGAAATAAATAAAGCCCTGAACCTAAGTATATCAAGAAGTAATGAGCTAGGTTGCCCCATTCTCTCTGCTTCTTTGAATGAAACTTACTGTTGGTTTGCAACAGTAAATGGACATAACAACATCACATACATTAGAAGAAATATTCAGAAATTCAATTAAACTAATACTTGTGAACTAGTTGAAGAATTCAGGATGACATGCAGTGAATAAAGAGAAAAGAATATTGTTAGCAAGAAAAAAGTAAGTTTGATTTGCTAAAGGATGAATGGATTACATAGGCAGAAAGAACTAATAAAATTGATAACATGAAGAAACACCATAAGAAAGCAAGGTGGGAGGGATTAATAAAGAAGGCACAATAAACATCTGTTCCTAAAGATGTCAGATGTGCATTAAATGTTGAAAGAACGAGGTTTGAGGCCATTATCTTTGTACCTGCTTGAATCTGCATTAATTTTCTCATGGTCTTGAGTTCTTGAAGAATGGCCTGCAAGGTTGACTGGCAGTTACAAGTACAGCAGTTTGATCCAATTGATGAATTCACTGCTGGAAGTTCTCCTAAGCATGAAAGAAAAACATGACAGACTCCAAACCAAAAAATAAAATTTAAAGAGAGAAAAAAATGTATCTTGACAGGATTTTGATGCATATACTATTATTAAGGAACCATGCCTAAGGAAAATGTACCCAATAATTTTCACAACCTGAATTTTGGGGTCTGATTTTATCCAATTATACAGACTTCCATATTGTAAGATACATGCTGCTTCGTGATTTGGCAAAGACTGCATGCAAGTATGAACACAATGCAACCTCACAGCAGGCTTCTCTATTGTCAGACTAGTTCATCTAAGATAACAATAGCATAGAAATTCATTATAAACACTCTCACTGTATTATGCATAAAAAGTGACTCTAAGAAAGAATAGACTTGGAAAGAACTGGTAGTTGTATATGCAATAAAGGTTTATATTAAGAATTAAATGAGAATCTAACTACTCAAAAATAGTTTGAATAGTAAGAATAATGCTTCACAATACAAGTAACAGTGGGTAAAATAAAAGCTGAGAGTTTGTTCTAGGATAGTAGAGAATATGAAAGGTCGAGTTATAGCTGTATGGCAGAAAGAATGTAGGTGTATAGTACTCTGTCAACTTGATAAAGAATGTTCTACATTTTTAACTATCTCTCCTCCAGCTTTCTTTCACCCATCACTTAATTCCCCTTTATTTCACATATTCCCTTTCTTGATAGGCTACAACTCTTCCCCATAGCCACTGTGGCAAAATGGTACAATTCATTCTACTATGAAAGTCCTTCTGATGTCACTATTCATACTCACCATTCTCGAAAGCAGAGTATATAAGAACACCTGGGCCTTTATTGACTGACACCTTCTATGTTAAATCCAATTTAATTTCTACAACATAAATTTTAATCCATGTAGCTTCTCCTGACCAAGAATACAGTTAGAAAACTGGCCATAGTAAAACTACTATATTCTTGAAATATCTTTTAAATTCTGAGTAGCAGGAAACCTAAGATTCAAAATGCAGCAAACTGACATGTGAAGACTTAAAAACTACATATGACTTAAATGATATGCCTACACATAGTCATCACATATCTAATAAAAGTATATACACAATAAATGATAAAAAATATGTTTTGACAGTGGTATACTGGAAATTTACGCGTTAACTATTAACTATAACCAAAGTTACTAATGTAAATTCACTACCAAGTTTGCAAATTGGAAAATGGGATTTTGCTTTCCAATTATGAAGGAAAAGGCCTACCAACTTCATACATAAGAATATCTTGGGGTTTTTTTAAAATCATTTCTTCATATCAACAGAGTTTGGATCGTCTTATAGAAGTCATTAGAATAGTCACTTAGAATAGTCATTGTTCCTAGGTACTATCTTTATCAATTTTAGAGGACAAAGGCAACCTTTTCCAACTTATTATAAATCATTTTTTAATTTTAAAGGGAACTGACTTTTTATTTTTATGGAGGAGTCTTTAAAGAGCCATCTCCAATCATCTTGGAAGTAAGCCAGCATGTGAATTTGGTACTGGTTTATATAATAGCTAAAAGAAAGAGAAGATACAAATACAACCTTGCTGTCTCATCAGCAGGTGTCTTTACAGTAGTTTTTCTTGCATTTGAACTAGTTACTGAAGATTATAGAAACATCACAAAAATGTTTAAATAGCAAGAACAGATTAAGATTTTCTTTTTTGTGAAGGATACTAAAAAGTCAGGTACACAACCTGAATTTAGTAAAATAAAACATAAAAGGAAAAAATATCTTTGGGACCTTTGTTCTCTAAAGAAACTGAAAATGCACTTTCCTTTCAAATATATTCTTATTTGTCTTCTTCCTGTACAAATTAAGACTTCAACAATGTATAATTCATGTAAAGGAAAATAGGAAATATATCAATGGATGGGACATTAAAATGCGAAGAAATACTTGTTATTATTTCCCATATACATTTTTTCAAAACTTCGCATGAAAAAAATTGACACTGTAATTATGTGAATTTTCCTTTAAGTGAATTATTTTCAATACTAATTAAGCTAAACTGTAAAATATGGATTGCTGTTTCAGTAGCTGATAGCTAAGACTAAAGCTGTGGTGCCACTTTGGACTGAAGGTTATAAAGTCCTTTTCTTGGCTATGAATTCAGTATCACTGGCACACTCTACACTGGTATTACAGAAAAATAAAGGAGTAAGCAAAAGGAAATATAAATACATCACTTCACTAGGAAGCCTCTTTTGAGAGCAAAGGTCAATTTTCTATCATGCATGTGAAGGAATGGTTTCTGCGTTTGCTCACTCTGCTCCTGCCTGCAATGTACCTTTTAGCCTATGGAATTCCTACTCATTCATTCTCTAAATGCTTCCTGAAGTCTTCCTGAACACACCCACCTACACACCTCCATCAGAAATCACTTTCCTCTTTGGATCTTGCATATAGTGTTTTACTTTGTACTTCTCTAATACCCTTTACTTATATTACATGAGGTGGGGGGGGGGGGGGAGAGAGAGAGACAGAGAGAGACAGAGACAGAGAGAGAGAGAGAGAGAGTGTGTGTCTGTGTGTGTGTCTGTGTGAGATACCTCCCACAGACTAGAAGGTTTATACCCTTTAGGTGCTAATAAATGTTTTTTAGATTAGAATCATGAATAGTTTAATTTCTTAAAGCAGTACCTCTACTTCTAACAGTTTGGTCAAGTAAACAATGTCTAATTCTTAAAGTGAGTTAAAAACATTCTTGGACTTCAGTACAACTGGAGGCATTTTCAATTATAACTTTGATATTTCTCCCTTTTCTAAAATGATTTTGCTGATTTTATGATTAAGGGTTTACTCTACTGAACTCAAACAAATAAACCACACAGAACATAAAGCTTAACAATGAAAATCAGAATATAAATTAGGATCATACCATTGGATCCTCCAGTAGTTTTGGACTGACTCTGGAAAGTTTTCGATCGGGTTCCATACTGGCCTGAGAATTGGCCAGTTTGGGATGGTAACTCATTCCATGTACCACTGGGGGAAAGGTGGAGGCTCTGTGAGACATCAGCAGAAGAATTCAAACTTTGAGCCCAGACTAAGTCTAAATCCTGAGGTTCTTCCTTTAGTTTTTCTCCTTCTTTGCCAACACGCTGATAGATCCTTCCAGTGCTGTCATTCAGTAATCTTCTCATCCCTGTAATTTGTTTTTTAATTTCCATGCTTTCATCTCCTAATGAAAACAGAGCCAGAGTTATCACTGCAAATTAGAAAAAAGAAAGAACTCCCTCTGCCTCCCCCCACACATGAAATTACTGATTTCTGATGCTAGTTACAGTACAAATAATGCATAAAATAAACCTACTAACTTCATCCTGGATATATTAGAAAGAGACTGAATTTTCTCATGGTAAAGGGTTTCCTGAACTTGCTTTATCTCATCAATATTTTCCAAGTCCTTTCCAGTAAGACAGTACTTTGTTTTCTGCTAAGTAAGCATAAGGTTGAAGAATATGCAGAGAGTGGGAAGCATAATAAATGCCTTCCAATCACACCATAGCCATTCATTTGCTTTCTAATCCTAGCTAGGTCACTTCACCACTTTATGTTTTATACATACAGACAACTAACCAGGCTTCCTGTTCCATCCTTACCCACCCCCTAGCAAGTGTTTGGAGAAAGAGTTCATAATCATTAGGAGGTAAGATTTTTTGGATAAGAACTGCATCATTTGTAATGTTTTATAAAGGACTTGGATCAGTAATACTTCTGTTAAAAAAAATGTGTTCTAACACTACACTTCATTGTAAAAAATCTTATCAATCTGTAAATTCCTGGGGATCATAGACTTAGAACTGGAAGGAACCAACATTTTACTGGTGAAGAAATTGAGGCCCAGAGAGATCAACTGACTGGTTGATCATCATGCTGGTAGTAAATGGCAGGACTGCGATTTGAACTTAGCTGCTCTGACTGCACATACAAAACTCTTTCCACTCTATCACACTGGCAGGGACTATGTCATATTTTGTATCTTCTCCTAATAACTAGCAAAGGAAACCATACATTGTAGAGGGTGATTAATAAATATTATTTAATGAACTGGTAAATGAGATAGAAATAATAAAGAACACACTGGGATTGATTTAAAAAATGGGATTCCTCCTTCAGAAACCTTAAGGTCACTCTCTTCTTTCCCTTACAGACAGCACCAAGGGGTGTTTCCCTAGATAAGGACAAAGAGGCCTCTTTTAAGACAGCTTCCCGCCCACTTAAGTAGGTATTATATATAGCAATCAATCAATAAACACTTATTAAGCACCCACTTCAGGCCAGGCACTTATCACAATAAGTGCTGGGGATACTTAAAAGAGGCAAGAGATAGTGCCTGCCTCAAAGAGCTTACAATCTAATGAGGGAGACAACATTCAAACAAATACATACAAAGCAAGCTTTATACAGGATAAACAGAAAATAGTTAACAGAGGGAAGGCACTAGAATTCAGAGGGGTTGGGGAAGGCTTTCTGTAGAAGATGGGATTTTAGTTGTGACTTAAAGGAAGCCAGGGAGTTCAGTAGTTCGAGCCAGAGGATGAGCATTCCAGGCGGGGATGGGGGGAGGGGGGGTAGCCAGAGAGAACTACCTCAGCTGAGAAATGGAGTGTCTTATTCATAGAACAGCTAGGAAGCCAGTGTCACTGGATCAAAGAGTATGTGTTGAGGAGTAAGATGTAAAAATATTAGAAAGAGGCCAGGTTATGAAGGACTTTGGATACCAAATAGAGGATTCTATAGTTGATCCTAAGAGCAATAAGGAGCCACTAGAGTTTACCAAGTAGGGAAGAGATATGACTGGACCTGTGTTTTAGGAAAATCACTTTAGTGTCTGAATAGAGGATGGATTGGAGTGGGGAGAGAACTGAGACAGACAGACCCACCAGCAGGCTAGTGTAATAATCCAGGTGTGAGGTAATGAAAGCCTACAGTAGAGTGGTAGCCATGTCAGAGAAGAAACTCTAGTATACTTAAGAGATGTTGCAAAGATGAAATCAACAGGTCTTGACAACGGTTTGGATATGGGAAGTGAGAGATAGTGAAGAATCCAGGATGACTCCTATGCTACAAGCCTGAGGGATTGGGAAGATGGTGTTGCCCTCCACATGATAGGGTAAGTGTAGGACAGGAGGTGCAGAGGATTTACAGGGAAAAATAATGAGTTCTGTTTTGGACATATTAAGTTTAAGATTTCTAGTGGACATCCAGTTAGACATTCTGAAAGGCAAGCTAGAGATGCAAGACTAGCAGTCAGAAGAAAAACTGGGACAGGAAAGGTAGATTTCAGAATCAGCAGCATAGAGATGGTAATTTAACTCACAGGAGCTGATGAGATCACCAAGTGACATAGTATGGTGGAAGAAGAGAAGAGAGCCCACTACAGAACCCTGAGGGACATCAAAGATTAGAAGGTGTGATCTAGAGGAGCAAAGAAGACAGAGAAGGAGCAGTCAGATAGGAATGAAGACAACCAAAAGAGAGTACTGTCCCAAAAACCTAGACAGAACAGAGTATCAAAGAGAAGAGAGTGATCAATAGTGTTAAAGGCTGCAGAAAGGTCAAGGGGAATGAGGATCAAGAAAAGGTTTTAGATTTGGCAACTAAGAGATCATCAGTAACTTTGGCGAGAATAGTTTTAGTGGAATAATAAGGTCAGAAGCCAGACTGTAAGGAGTTAAGAAAAAAGTGAGAGGAGAGAAAGTGATGGTACCTATTGTAGCTCACCTTTTCAAGTTTAAGAAATATAGGACTATAGTGAGGATTGATTAAGCAAGAGTTTTTTTCAGGATGGGGAGACATGGCATGTTTGTAGGCAGTAGGAAATGAGCCGGTAGAAAGGGACAGACTGAAAATAAATGAAAGATCCCCAATTGATAAATGGCAGGCAGTTTTCAGATGAAGAAATTAAAGCTATCCATAGTCATATGAAAAAATGCTCTAAATCACTATTGATTAGAGAAATGCAAATCAAAACAACTCTGAGGTACCACATCACACCATCAGATTGGCTAACATGACAAAAAAGGAAAATGATAAATGTTAGAGAAGATGTGGGAAAATTGAAACATTAATGCATTGGTGGTGGAATTGTGAATTGATTCAACCATTCTGGAGAGCAATTTGGAACTATGCCCAAAGGGCTATAAAAATGTGCATACCCTTTGACCCAACAATACCTCTTCTATGGCTGTATCCCAAAGAGATCATACAAATGGAAAAGGACTCACATGTACAAAAATATTTATAGCAGCTCTTTATGTGGTGGCAAAGAATTGGAAATCGAGGGGATGCCCATCAATTGGGGAATGGGTGAACAAGTTGTGGTATATGAATGGAATGGAATGCTATTGTGCTATAAGAAATGATGAGCAAGCAGACTTCAGAAAAACCTGGAAAGACTTGTATGGACTGATGCTGAGTGACATGAGCAGAACAAGGAGAACATTGTACATAGTAACAGCCACGCTGTGTGATGACTAACTTTGATAGACTTAGCTCTTCTCAGCAATGCAAGGATCTAAGACATCTCCAAAAGTCTCACAATGGAAAATGCTATCCACATCCAGAGAAAGAACTATGGAGTTTGAATACAGACCAAAGCATACAATTTGCTCTTTTTTTTCTTGTTTTGTTTCTTCTTTCTTATGGTTCCTCCTACTGGTTCTAATTCTTCTTTACATGATTAATGTGAAAATGTTTAATAGGAATGCATATGTAGAGCCTATATCAGATTGCACTCTGTCTTGGGGAGGGAGGTAGAGAATGAAGGAGAGAATATTTAAAACTCAAAAGCTTATGGAACTGAATGTTGAAAACTAAAAATAAATTAATAATAAAACTTTTTAAAAAAGAAAATAAGTGAAAAATGTGGGGATGAGAGAGGGGGCAATCTGTCAGAGATGTGATGGAATGGGACTGCTTGAACAAGAAGAGGGGTTAGCCTTGGTAAAGAGTAAGGCCACTTAAAGATAAAGGAGGAGATAGTGGAGGAAGGCACCTGCTCAGTGATAGGAAATAAGGAAGAGGACAATGAGGGAGATTATAAGGGAGGCCATGATAAATGACCTTTTTTTTTCCTGAAAATATGAGGCAAGGTTTTCAGTTGAGAGAGTGAAGGGAAGGGCAGTCATAGAAGGTTTGAGGAGGGACTGAAGAGCTGCTGTGGAGAGTGGAATAGTAAGTAGATAAGAGAGGTATTATAGGACTTCCTTGAAGCAGTGAGGGCCCACTTGAGATCATGTAACATAAATTTGTAGTGATCCAGTCACAACAGTTGCATGATTTTCCCCACCTTCATTCAGCAGCACTTGTGTAGGAGTGAATGGTGGGAGTGATCCAAGCTGAGGCTTAGCTGGATGTAAATGGCAATAAGGGGGCTAGGGATTCGAGACAGGATAGAATTGAACTGGTTCACCAAGGAGTCAAGATGGTGAGAAGAGGAGAGAGTGGCTAATGCAAGGGTGATGGCCTAGAACAGAACTGAGGGGTCAAGGGATTAGAAGTCAAGGTACAGATAAAGAATAGGGTTATGTAAGGGAAGGCAGAGTGGGAGGTGAAAAGCCAATAGATTACATTCAGATGAAGGGATTTTAGAATATTTGAACATGGAAAAACTACAGGTTTCCAAATCTTAGGTGACTGATTCATTCAAACTTTTAAAGTACTGCTTTCCCCTCAGCCTAGTCTGGCCTCTGACCCACACTTCAGGGCTCACTCTTTCTCAATTACATTGCAATCAACAAGGAAATGAGAATTTCTCTCAACCATCTTCTTACCCAAATCCATTTTGTTAAAACTCAAAGGAGTTTCTAATTGTGGTATTAGTCTACTACACATTCCCTACAGGCAATTACTAAACACTATTTGATGTTATTATGAAGCACCATGCAATTATAAAGTATTTTAAAGAAATGATGACACCATTAGGGAATGCTAACCCCTACTGGGAGCTATGTAATAGAACCATATTTGTAATCAGAGTACCTAGGTTAGAGTCTCAGCTTGTGTTACTCTGTTCAAAGAAATCTGAGCATCAATTTCTTCATCTATAAAGTAGAGACAAAAAAAAACAACAACAACTTATACTATCTACATATGCAAAAACACATAGCACTGGACTAGGGAGTCCAGAGGATCTGAGCTGGAATCCTCAGACATTTGCCTGCTGTGTGAGCCTGGGCAAGTCACTTAATCTTTCTCAGTTTCAGTCTCCCCAAGAGTAAAACAGGTATAACAATGGTGCCTATTTCACAGGGTTTTTTTTTTTAGGCTTAAATGAGATTTAATACATATGTATGTCTATACATGTTCTAGATTCTGCACATATATGTCATGTATATTTACATATAAAATCATGTAACTACAAATATTAAATTGCTATATAAGTGGTAGCAACCACTATTATATAAGTACATGCAATATATAAAATATGCAATTGAAAGAGAATTCCATCAACACCAAGATTAATTACAGAATATACTTTAAAATAAATACAAGAGATACAAAGAATTTAAATAAAATGTTAGCTAGGAGATTATAACAATATATCACAAAGATTATGCACTATGACCAGGTGGGATTTATACCAGGAATGAAGGATTCTTTCAATAATAGGAAAACTATAGCATAATTAACCATACCAATAACAAAATCAACAAAAATCATATGATTATCTCTATAGATACAGAGAAAGCTTTTGACAAAATACAACACAGTCATTCCTATTAAAAACAAGAGAAAGTATAGGAATAAATGAAGCTTTCCTTAAATGATAAGTAGATCATCAGCAAAATCATCAGCAAGCATTATCTGTAATGGAGATAAACCAGAAACTTTGCAAAAAGATCCGGGGTGAAGCAAGGATGTCCATTCTCACCACTACTATTCAATATTGTATTAGAAGTGCTAGTTATCGCAATAGCAGAAGAAAAAGAAATTGAAGATATTAGAATAGACAATGAGGAAACAAAACTATCACTCTTTGCAGACTATATGATCGTATGCTTACAGAATCCTAGAGAATCAATAAAAAACTAGTTGAAATAATTAACTACTTCAGCAGAGTTGAAAGATATAAAATAAATCCACATAAATCATTGGCATTTCTATATACTGCCAACAAAGTTCAGCAACAAGAGACAAAAAGAAAATTCCATTTAAAATAACTGAAGACATTACAAAATACTTGGGAGTCTATCTGCAAAGACAAACCCAGGAACTGCATGAACATAATTATAAAACACGTTTCACACAAACAAAGCAGATACAAACAACTGGAAAAATGTTAATTGCTCACAGGTAGGCCAAGCTAATATAATAAAAATGACAGTTCTACCTAAATTAATTTACTTATTCAGTGCCATACCAATTGAACTACCAAAAAATTACTTTTAGAGTTGGAAAAAGTAGTTTAAAAATTCATCTGGAAGGACAAAAAGTCAAGAATATCAAGAGAAACAATGAAAAAATATGAAGAAAGGTGACCTAGCCCTACCATATCTCAGTACAAAGTAGTAATCATAAAAACAATCTGGTACTGGCTAAGAAATAGAATGATGGATCAGTTGAAAAGATTAGGTACACAATACACAGCAGCAAATGACCATGGCAATCTAGTGTTTGATAAACTCAAAGATCCCAGCTTTTGGGACAAGAACTCACTATGTAATCAAAACTGCTGAGAAAACTGTAAAGCACTTTGGTAGAAACTACAGACCAACACTTCACACCACATACCCAGATAAGGTCAAAATGGGTACACCATAAACGGTGATACCATGAACAAATTAGGGGAATATGGAATAGTTTACCCATAAGATCTATAGATAAGGGAAGAATTTATGACCAAACGAGGTAGAATGCATTATGGGATATAAAATGGATAATTCTGTTTACATTAAATTAAAAAGATTTTACACAAACAAAACCAATGCAACTAAGATTAAAAGGAAAGCAGAAAACTGGGGGGGGGGGAATTTTACAGCAAGTTTCTCTGATAAAGACCTCATTTCTCAAACGTATAAAGAACTGGGTCAAACTTATAAGAATACAAGTCATTTCCCAATTGATAAATGGACAAAGGATATGAATAGGTAGTTTTTAGAAGAAGAAATCAAAGCTATTTAGTCATCTGAAAAAATGCTCTAAATCATTATTGATTAGAGAAATGCAAATTCAAAGAACTCTGAGGTATCACCTCACACCTATTAGATTGCCTAATATGACAGAAAAGGAAAATGACAAATGTTCGAGGGAATATGGAAAAATTAGGATACTCATGCATTGTTGGTGGAGTTGTAAACTGATCCAACCATTCTGGAGAGTAATTTGAAACATGCCCAAAGGGCTATAAAACTCTGCATACCCTTTCACCCACTAAAACCACTGTGTCTGTATCCCATAGAAAAGAGAAAGGGATTTGTAAGTACAAAAATATTTATAGCAGCTCTTTTTATGGTGACCAAGAATTGGAAATTGAGGGGATGCCCGTTAGTTGGAGAACGGCTAGACAAGTTGTAGCATAATATTTTGATGGAATATTATTGTACTAAAAGAAATAACAAGCTGGATGCTTTCATAAAAACCTGGAAAGACTTACATGAACAAATGCAAAGTGAAGTCAGTAGAACCAGGAAAACATTGTACATAGTAAGAGCAATATTGTATGATTAACTTTGAATGACTTAGCTATTCTCAGCAATACAATAATCAAAGACAATTCCGAGTGACTTATGATGAAAAATGCTATTCACCACCAGAGAAAAAAACTGATGGAGTCTCAATGCAAATTTAAACACACTTTAAAAAAAAATACTTTATTTTTCTTGGAGTTTTTTGGATTGTGTTTTTTTTGCAACACAACTAATGTGAAAATGTGTTTTGCATGACTGCACATTTATTATTGATATCTAACTTCTTACCACCTCAGGGAGGGGAGAGGGAAAGGAGGGAAGGACAGAATTTGGAACTCAAAACTTTTTAAAAAAAGTTAAAAATTGTTTTTACATGTAAACTGAAAAAAAATATAAAAATTTTCACAAAAATAACACAAGACAATTTTGGAAAAGTTTCACTAGTGACTACAAAGATGAAGAAAGGCCTCATGTAGATAGTCTTGAGTTCAGCTTTAAAGGAAGCTAAGGATTCTAATAAGTGAAGGTAAGGAGGGACTGCATTCTCAGAACTGAGAGATAGAAGGCCATGTGTCAGAAACAAGAACCATACACCTGCAATTTTCATCACAGGGCCCACTAACATCTCTCAGCCTTGAGACATCAGTTTGGCCATTCCCTAGCTCCAGGAATTATGAAAGCATTTCAGATCTTTCCCTGAGGCTTTTATCCTTCTACTTTCAGAGGCCATGAAGAGTCCTGAGATGGCCTATAAAAAGTGACAATCATTTCTCCTTCCCCATCTCATATCAGCGGTCCAAATGAGATTATTATAAACCTGTTCAACTCCCCAAACTTACCCAACACATACAAACCAAAAGAAAAGGGGTCTGAACCTCAGTATACCACTAGAAAAGTTGCCAACAGCTAATTCTTTTTAAAATTAATTTATTTTTAGTTTTCAACATTCACTTCCGTAAGCTTTTGGGTTCCAAATTTCCTCCCCATCTTTTCCCTCCCTCCACATGCAATCTGATATAGGCTCTACATATACATTCATATTAAACCTATTTTCATATTAGTCAAGTTGTAAAGAAGAATGAGAACCAATGGGAGAAACCACAAGATAGAAGAAACAAACAAAAAAAAGAGAGAGCAAACAATATGCTTCAACCTGCATTCAGACTCCATAGCTCTTTTTTTTTAAATAGTAAATTTATTTATTTCTAGTTCTCAACATTCACTTCCATAAGCTTTCGAGTTCCAAATTTCCTCCCCATCTCTCCCCTCCCCCCAGGCCAAGACAGCGTGTAAATTGATATAGGCTCTACATATACATTCATACTAAGCATTTTCACATTAGTCATGTTGTAAAGAAGAATTAGAACCAATGGGAGAAACCACGAGTAAGAAGAAATTTAAAAAAAAAGAGAGAGCAAATAATATGCTTCAATCTGCATTCAGACGCCAATAGTTCTTTTTCTGGATGTGGATAGCATTTTCCATCGTGAGTCTTTTGGAATTGTCTTAGATCCTTGCATTGCTGAGAAGAGCTAAGTCTATCAAAGTTAGTCATTGCACAACGTGGTTGTTACTGTGTACAAAGTTCTCCTAGTTCTGCTCATGTCACTCAGCGTCAGTCCATACAAGTCTTTCCAGGTTTTTCTGAAGTCTGCCTTCCCATCATTTCTTATAGCACAATAACATTCCATTCCATTCATATACCACAACTTGTTCAGCCATTCTCCAACTGATGGGCATCCCCTCAATTTCCAATTCTTTGCCACCACAGAAAGAGCTGCTATAAATATTTTTGTACATGTGGGTCCTTTCCCCATTTGTATGATCTCTTTGGGATACTGACCTAGAAGAGGTATTGCTGGGTCAAAGGGTATGCACATTTTTATAGCCCTTTGGACATAGCTCTAAATTGCTCTCCAAAAAGGTTGAATCAGTTCACAACTCCCCCAACAATGCATTAGTGTTCCAATTTTCCCACATCTTCTCCAACATTTATCATTTTCCTTTTTTGTCATGTTAGCCAGTCTGATAGGTGTGATGTGGTACCTCAGAGTCTTTTGATTTGCATTTCTCTAATCAATAGTGATTTAGAGCATTTTTTCAGATGACTATAGATAGCTTTAATTTCTTCTGGAAACTGCCTGTTCATATCCTTTGACCATTTATCAACTGGGGAATGACTTGTATTCTTATAAATTTGACTCAGTTCTCTATATATTTTAGAAATGGGGACTTTATCAGAGACACTGATTGTAAAAATTCTTTCCCAGTTTTCTGCTTCCTTCCTAATCTTGCTTGCATTGGCTTTGTTTGTGCAAAACCTTTTCAATTTAATGTAATCAAAATTATCCATTTTGCATTTCATAATGTTATCTATCTCTAGTTTGGTCATAAATTCTTCCTTTCCACAAATCTAACAGGCAAACTATTCTTTGCTCTCTCAGTTTGCTTAGCCTTTTTATCTAAATCATGTACCCATTTTGACTTTATTTTGGTATACGGTGTAAGATGGTGGTCTATGCCTACTTTCTACCATACTATTTTCCAGTTTTCTCAGCAGTTCTGTCAAATAGTGAGTTCTTACCCTAGAAGCTGGAGTTTAGGAAACAATAGATTACTATAGTCATTGACAACATGTCTTGTGTATCTAACCTATTCCACTGATCCACCACTCTATTTCTTAGCCAGTACCAAGAAGTTTTAAATGATTGCTACTTTATAATACAGTTTAAGATCTGGTATGGCTAGGCGCCACCTTCCCTAGCATTTCTTTTCATTAATTCCCTTGATATTCTGGACCTTTTGTTCTTCCAGATGAATTTTATTAATTTTTCTAGCTCTATAAAATAATTTTTTGGTAGTTTGATTGGTATGGCACTGAATAAGTAAATTAATTTAGGTAGAATTGTCATTTTTATTATATTAGCTCAGCCTACTCACAAGCAAATGATGTTTTTTCCATTGTTTAGATCTGACTTTATTTGTGTGAAAAGTGCTTTGTAATCGTGTTCATATAATTCCTGGGTTTGTTTTGGCAGATAGACTCCCAAATGTTTCATAATGTCTACAGCAACTTTAAATGGAATTTCTTTTTCTATCTTTTGCTGCCAACAACTAATTCTTACATAAAAGGGAATCCTAAAAGAAAGTATGACTCTAGAGCTATATCTGGATAAAAAGTCTAAGGATTCTTATGAATTCCAAGAGCCAACTGACATTAGGAAAGCTGTGAGATATACAGATCGAAGTCTTTTGTCTGTCAAAATCACAAGACTAAAAATGAAGTCTGGGAAGTTCAGCATTTTCCTTTTTAATAGGACACCAGAGAAGCGGGCACTCATAAGTCTAGACAGGCCACCTAAGAGACAGGGAAGGTTATAGGAAAAGAACTGTAGTAAGGTTTGATTCTTTTCAGCAACAAACCTCATTAAAATTCTATCCTATTAATCCACTCCACAGGGCTACCTCATAGGTAAGAAATTTTCTGCTACTTTTATAAAGACCCTTGCTTGGATATTGAGGCAGTAGAATGGATTCTATACTACAGGAAATAGTATTATATCAAGATACAAGTGTATCTTGAATTTCCATAAACTACTGCCTGCCTAAAGTTTAAATCATTAGTTGCAACTTAAGATATTTGTTTAGGGAGAATTATTTTTGAGTATGTACTTCTTTGATTATATCATTATATCCATATTGTTGTACTATAAACCAGAAGCAATGTAAAACTTGTAGGTTTCTAGTAAATTAAAGTTACTTCCAAAAGATGAATTGTTGCTATTACACCTATACAGATAAACTCACAAATACATATGAACATCTCTATAATCACTAATAAAATATAGTACTACTAATAATAATCACAGTCCTGTGTATCATCATCTTTCCTGCTACTTCCTAAAACTACTATTTAAATTTTTCTAATTTAATTTTTTATATTTTTATATTATCTCCCATGAGGTTGGAAGCTCCCAGAAACAGCATAAATTCTTAACTTAAGCATGGGTTCTTAAACATGCATGGTTCTTATCCTTTTTTAGTGTCACAGTGCCCTTTACAATTTGTTGAAGTCTGTGGATCCTTTTTCAGAATAATGTTTATAAATATATAAAATTAAAATACATAGGAAATACAAAGGAAACTTATTGTACACTTTTTTTTTAAGTTCACAGACAGGAAAGTAACTTGAAGAATAAGTTCAAGTTTGACTTTGCTATTAATTAGTTGTGAGACCCTAGGCAAATCATCACAAGTTCTTTGGAGACATGGTTGGTTCAATGTACTGATCAACGTTCTTAAGTCTTTAAAGGTTGTTTTTCTTTACAAAGTTGCTATCCTTGTATAAACTGCTCCTTTGGTTTATCTCACTTCACTTGGAATCAATTCACACTGCTCAGGAATCTATGAAAACCATCTTTTTTGACACTTCTTACAGCACTATAATATTCCATTACACTTACACACCACAATTTGTTCCCCCAATTGTCTAAAAGGCCATTTAAGGTACCCTTAGATTTTGGTTCTTCTCTCCTTTCCCCTTAAGTATTGAAAAGTTTATTTTGCTTCTGATTGTTACTTCCCATTAGTATTATCTTCCTTAACACACCCTCCCCCAATCTCTCCTTGTTTCCCTATTGAGTCTGATATATTTCTATACCAAACTCTTTGTGTGTATATGTGCATGACTACCTTTGTCCATTTTAGATAAGTGTGAGATTTATCTCATGCCCACTTATCCCACCGGTTCCCCCATATTTGTAAACTCTCCTTCTTGCACATCTCAATTATGAGAAATAGCAAGTTCCACTTCCTTCCAATACTACTATATCGCTTTTAACCTCCCTTCTCTTTCCCTTCTTAATACCTTCAAAATAGAATCTACCAAGGAAACAATTCCTCCTCACAAGGAGCTTACATTCTAATGGGAGAAACAGGTAGAGATAAAAATGTATACAGCATAAACACAAAATTAATAAATACAAATATACAAAAAGTAGTTCAATACAAGATCATTTGAGAATGACAAATATCAACACAAATATCAGAAAAGACTTCATGAAGACAATGCTTGAGTTGAATCTTAATGGGAAAGATGGTCAGTGCAAAGGCATGTAGAATGTTAGTGTCACGTATAAGGAACAGAAAAAAGGAATGGAATGCAGGGTGTGGGAGGAGGAATAAAGTAAAATGAGGCTAAAAAGGCAGGTTGGGGCCAGATTGTGAAGAGATTTAAGAACTAAACAGTGGAGTTTATATTTTATAATAGAGAGCCATTGGAGTTGATTGACTGGGGGATTCATATAGTCAGAACTTAATGAAAATTACTTTGGCAGCACTATGTAAGACGGACTAGAGCAAGGAGTAAATTGAGACAGGGACACCAACTAGGAAGCTGTCACATAATTTAGGTGAGAGGCAATGAGGGCCTGAACTTAGGTGATAGCTGGCTTCTGTCATCACTCAACAAACTGCTCTCTCCAAGTTTACCAATGATCTTTTAAATGCCAAAGCTGATTCCCTTTCGTCAGTCCTTCTCATGTTATAGTGGGTAGAGTTCTGGACTTGGAATCAGGAATCAGGAAGACCTGGGTTCAAATCCTGCCTAAAACACTTACTAGCTTTTTAATTTCTCTCAGTCTGTTTCCTCACTGTAAAATGAGGATAACAGAACCTCCTCACAGGATTGTTGTGAAGATTACACACAAAACTTAAAGCATTATATAAAGATAAGTTATTATTATTACTCTTATTGTTACTAAGAGTAATAACATTATTATTTAGTATAATATTAGTTACATAAGAATGATAATTAATGATGACCTCTCTGCAGCATTTGTCAAGGCTAACCATCTTCTCTCTTCATCAGACTTGCTATTCAACCTCATCACTACCCTCTGCCCCTCTGACAGGGGTGGAGCCATGCACACCAAAATTTCTATTTAAGGAGGGAGCTCAGCTCAGATATTTCCTCATTTCTCACTTAGTTGTTCAGGTGTATTGAGATCAGTGCAAACAGTGACTTTAAGATCACACTAAGACGGGTAGACGTTACTTTTTTGGTAATGGAAAGTAACTCAAGATTTCTGAGCTCCTAGTTATATCGTCAAAGCCTATGCTTTAGGAAGATCTCTCTGGCAACAGTATGTAGGATGGGATGTAGAAAGAGCAGTTAAGAGGCTGGTTGGCTGTTGTCCTTCATTCTTGAAGACGACCAAAATGACATCATTATGTTAGAGTCAAGTTTCAATGTGTCTGACTATGGTTGATCAGACCAATACGAGTTGGGAATACTCTACCACCAGTTGGGCACAAAGAGTCTGTGTGAACATTTGGAATGGGTTCTCTAGATTACTTCTTTTTCTTTTTTAATTATTATTTATTTATTTTGGCAAGGCAATTGGGATTAAGTGACTTTCCCAGGGTCACACAGCTAGTAATTGTCAAATGTCTAAGGCCAAATTTGAACTCAGGTCCTCCTGACTCCAGGGCCAGTACTCTATGGGATGGATTCTCTAAATTGTGCATCCTGTGTTTCCTTTGAGCTGTTTCAATTCTGCTTTACTTATAGAGCACAGAACCTTCTCTGATATGAGCACACCATGCTGAGCAGTCCTGTGCCAGTGTCTCCCATGTCACACAATCAATTTCAAAGTTCTTAAGAGAGACCTTGAGAGTGCCTTTGTATCACTTCTCCTGACCACCATGTGAATGCTTGCCCTGTGTAAGTTTTCCATAAAATAGTCTTTTTGGCAAGCATATGTTCTGCATTAGAACAATGTGGCCAGCGCTCTCTGAAGCAGTCTGAATGCTTGGCAGTTTAGCTCTAGAAAGGACCTCAGGGTCTCTTATCTTATCCTGCCAGGTGATCTTCAGAATCTTCCTAAGACAATTCAAATGGAAGTGATTCAGTTTCCTGGCATGACACTGGTATAGTGTCCAGGTTTCACAGGCATACAACAATAAGGTCAGCACAATGAAGGTAGACCTTCAGTTTAGCAGTCAGTCTAATACCTCTTCCCTCCCACACTTTCCTTCGGAGCCTCCCAAACACTGAGCTAGCTTTGACAATGTATGCATCAACCTCATCATCAATGTGTACATCCCTGGAAAGTACACTACCAAGGTAAGTAAACTTATCCACAGCATTCAAAACTTTTCCATTTGCTATAACCAATGGTTCCACATATGGATGGTGTGGTGCTGGCTGAAGAGCACCTGTGTTTTCTCAGTGTTAATTGTTAGGTCAAAATGAGCACACATAGCTGAGAATCGATCCATACTTTGCTGCATCACAGCTTCAGAGGCTGCAATGAGTGCACAATCATCTGCACACAGAAAATCATGCACCAACACTCCCTCCATTTTGGTCTTGGCTTGTAGCCTTTTCAAATCAAAGAATTTACCATCAGTGCAGTAGTTGACCTTGATGCTGTGTTCATCCTCATTGAAAGCATTTGACAACATGGCTGAAAACATCATGCTAAAAAGCATGGGAGCGAGCACATAATCTTGTTTCACTCCACTGGTGACTGGGAAAGCACAAGAGCATTGTCCATTTTCCAGAACCTGGACAAACATGCTATCATGAAATTGCCATACAATGCTGATGAACTTCCCCAGACAACCAAATTTTGACTAATTTTCCATAAGCTCTCATGACTGACAGCATCAAAGGCTTTGGTCAGATCTACAAACACTGTGTACAGACTTCTATTCTGCTCTTGGCATTTCTTCTGGAGTTATCAGGCAGCAAACACCACACCAACCATTCCTCAGCCTCTTCTGACAGCTTAAGCAAAAACAATAAAACCTTGCCTATTTATGCTTTTCTGCAGGATTGTATGTTTTTGCTTAGTCCATTGATTCAACTGGATTTTACTGTAAGATGAATAAGAAGTAAATCAAAACTCACTTCTGCCCTGTTGCTTTCCAATTTTCCCAATCTTTTTTATAAGTGAGGGTGTGTGCCTTTCAAACTTTGTCAAATTCGCAGGAAGAAAGGGGCAAGTAATAGTAACAAGGAAATGTAAAGGTAAGCCTGTTTTAAACGAGGGGATCATTTTGCTCCTTTTAAAGAACATAAAAAATATTGTGAGGCTTATTTGCTTCTTTTAAAAAACAAGAAGCTTCGAGTGTAACTCATTTTCATATTAAAAAGGCTAGGAAAGAAGAACAGCCAGGAGATACAATGACTTTGCTCCCAGCATCTTAGACTGCCTCTGATCTTTTTCTTAATCACTAGCAACAGGAAAAGGGCCTCTGCTAATTTGATTCTGAATCAATTCATATAAGTCTTCCTATGCTTCTTAGAATTCTTCATATTCATCATTTCTAACAGAAAGTAATATTCCATCATATTCATGCATCACAATTTGTTCAACCATTCTTCAATCAATGAGCATCCATGTCATTTGTAGTTCTTTTATGGACTGGACCTGTGACTTCATTGGCATAGGGTCCTGGAAAGGAAATTCCTTACACCAGTGCAAACTGGTACCTGGCCTGTTAACTATAGTCAGTGATAGCTGTCTGATCCACTAAGAGTTTAAGTAACATGTCCAGCTAGTATGAGTTAGGAGCAAGACTGAACACAGGCATGTTATCTATCGATTTTGGGGGTATAATTTTCCTTGAATTACTTGCCTACTACTTTTTTTCATATAAGTTTTTGTTCTGTAGTACCTAATTCCTTGAACTAAGCTATTGGTATGACATTAAATCTATAAATTAATTTGGGTATTTGACACACTTGCTATATTAGCTAAACTTAATTGTATGCTGGACATAGCTTTCCAATTGTGTTTTTTCCTATATTTCCATTAAAATAATTTAAAAGTTAACATAAACAAGTTCTTGGTAGGTTAATACTAAAATTCTAGATATACAAAGAAAAATAATTCCTCATTTATAAAGTAAGGGGGTTGGATTACATAGTCTCTGAGGTCCCTTTTAGCTCTAAATGCATAATCCAATGATCCTATGAATTGGAGAACCAAAATAGTGTAGTGTCACAAAAACCAAAGAAGATGCAAAGAGATAGATGGTCAGTGTAAGTATGGGACATAAGCCTCTTAAGTTCACAGAGTGTTAGTACTAAGATTAGTATGATAATCACAAGCACAAATAAGTATGGGGATATTTTCAAGAGGAATTATATCAAACAAGACAATAGATAAGCACTATGCCTTAATCATTTCCCCTGACTATTACAGTGAAGTTTAATCTTCAAGATTGTATAGGTAAACCATATTCACTGATTGGCTATAAAATGTTTCTGCATGGTACAGAGGAGAGTGCTGAATCTAGAATCAATCCTAGCTTGGCTGCTTACTAGTTATCTGACCTTGGACAAGTTACCACCTTTCTGGGCTTCAGATTTCTCACTGAAAAAACGAGTGCGATGGGCTCAGTGATCACCAAGGCCCTTTCCAGCAATAAATCAATAATATAATAAAAGACATTTGACTCTAAAGTCCCTGTAACAAAAGTAGCTCTTATGTACCACTATTAAGCCTATACCCCAAAGAAATCAAAGAAAAAAGAAAAGGACTAATATTGCATAGAATTATTTACAGCAGCTCTTTTTGTAATAGAAAAAAACTGAAAACTAAGAGGGTTAACCATCTATTGGTGAAGGGCTCAACAACTTATGACACATGAATGTAATCAAATATTACTGTCTCATAATAGAAGACAAAAAAAAGAAGACAAAACAGAAACAAAAGTTTCAGGGAAATTTGGGAAGCTCTCTATTACAGAGTAAAATAAGCAGTAGTAGAACAATTTATACAACAACAAAATTATAAAGAAAATTCTAAAAGTCTGGATCAATTCAATGACAAACTATAATTCCACAGGACTGATTAAAATATGTTAACCATTTCCTGAGAGAGAGGTGATATACTCAAAGAGATGCAAAATAAGTCATACACTTTCAGACACAGAAAATGTGGAAATTTGTTTTGCTTGACTACACATATTTGTTAAAAATTATTTTCTTTTTTTTTTTCCAATGGGAGGTTGGGTAGAAAGGGGAATAAAGATAGAAGAGAAAAAAAGAAAAGTAAGTCTAAAGTATCTTTCTTAAAAATGCAGAGATCAGAAGAAAAACCCAAAAGAAACAAAAACAAATAACACAGCTCTGAAGCTACAGGCTCAACTTATTATATATTTTAAAAGAAAAGCAAACTATATATAATAATGGTCAGTAGTTTCCTGTATAATTCTCTTTTTTATGATCTACTCTATATATGGAAATGGCTATTTTATTTGACATTTAAGTTCAGAATAAAAATAAATTTAAAAAAAGAAAAAAAACTGGTTCTGAGGAACTTTCAAGCAAACTTGCTGATTTGAAAGGTACCAACCAACAACTTTATTCACAATGGAGAAACACTAGAAGCTTTCACACTAAATAAAAGAGTAAGGCAAGGATTAACTTTTTCTTCACTGTTATTTGATATAGTTCTAGAATCCTAGTGATAGTAATATGACAAGAAAAAGAAATTAAAGCCAAAAACAAGTCAAAGAAGGCACAAAATGACCATCTGCTGATGAGATGATGGTTTACTTAGAAAACCTCAGAAATTTGGCAAAGTAAGTGACATAATTAATGTCCTTAGTAAAATAGCAAGATATAAAATAAATCCATACATGTCAACAATTTTTTTAACATAAAGCAAGAAAATAACCCAAGAAAAAAGAATAGAAACAGAAGTCCCATTCTAAATGAGTACAAAATGCATAAAATATCTGGCAGTCAGTCTACTCAAGACTTACATAAATACAATTATGAAACATTCATTAAAGAAAAACTTAAATAATTTGTGAGATATTCATGGCTCTTGGCTGGGCTACCCTGTAGAATAAAAATGATATGACCTCAATTAATTTAGAGCAATAAAAAAATTAGAATGCAAGCTCTTTGAGAGTAGAGATTACTTTATTCTTTGTATTTGTACTTCTAGTGACTAACAAAGTGCCTGGCACATAGCAGATGCTTAATAAATGTTTGCTGATGACTGAGAATTCTTAATTTAAAAAGGGACAGAAGCATTTACAAAACATAAATCATATAATTTAAATTATAGAAAACTGAAGAGTTTTTGCAAAAACAAGATTGATGCAATGAGGATAATAAGGGGAGTTTTCAATTGAGACTTTAAATTTATATTCACAATGTAAATGAAAACAGGAAGATAAAAATCAAATTTGAAAAAGGATAAATAATAATGACAAGGAAGAAATAAGAAGAGTAGTATACCATGAAAATAACTGTATTTAGAGATAGGAATAAGGTTCAAATTCTAGTTCTGTCACTACCTCTGTGACACTGACAAGTTATTTGACCTCTCTGACTCAATTTCTCATTTGTAAAATGAGGGGGCTAGAACAGAAAGTCTCTAAGATCAATTCTAGCTCTAACTCTAAGGTCATATGATCCCTTTTCCCCATTATATTGCAATAAGGCAGAAAATTTAAAATAAAACGTACAAATATTTATAAATATGCAAAATATCTAGCTTTATAGAAAAAGAAATAAAGAATTTAAATAGCCCAATCTCAAAAATAGAAATGGAACAATCCATAAATAAACCCTCACGAAAAATTCCCAGACCTGGAAGGCATTGTTAGTGAATTATATTAAATATTCAAAGAGCAATCAACTCCTATATTACATAATTTTTACAAAAAGAAAAAATGATAGAAGACACTTTATCAAACTGCTAAGAGACAACTGTCTTTCTAATACCCAAAACCATGGAGAGGTAAAAAAGAGAAAGAAATCCATTGGCCAAAATCACTAATGAATATTGATGTAAAAATAATGAATAAAACATTAGCAAAGATATTATAGCAACACAATCAAAAGATTATTTACTATGCCCAGGTAGGCAAAGTATACTAAAGATGCTTCAACATTAGGAAAATAACCTGTTCTGCTAGACCATAGATAGAATAATTGCAGAAAAACTAAGCAAAATATAACACTTGAAGCTATTAGAAAACACTAAAAAGCCACAGGCTAAACAGACTGTTCCTTAACATGATATACAGTATATAAAACCATGATCTAGCATTATTGATAATGGAGAAAACACCAGAAGCTTTTCCAATAAGACCTGGGATAAAATAAGGTTTCCAGTTGCAACTGATATTATTAGATATAGTTCTAGAAATCTATGGCAAATCCATAAGAAACACATAAACACACACACACACACACACACACATACACACACAAGTAATTGAGAGAATGAACAAAGAGTAAAAAATTATCTCTATTTTCAGATGATATGACAGTTTACTCTAAATACCCTAGAGATTCAATAATAACAACAACAACAAAATCAAAACAATTAGTAGCTTCAGTAGAGCTGCATTTAAAAGCCAGCATTTTTGTACACTAATAACAAAACCAACCAGGAAGAGATGGAAAAAGAAATCCCACTAAAAATAACTACAACATGTATAAAATACCTTGGACTTCCATACATGAATACAATTGCAAAATGCTCTCTGCAACTGCGAGATGTTGAAGTGAAGTACTGGACTTGGAGTCAGAAAGACCTAATTCAAATCTTTCTTCAGATACTCATTAACTACATGACCTTGGCCAAGCCGTTTAACTTCTCTCAGCTTCAGTATCCTTATCTGTAAAATGGGGATATTAATACCACCCTCACAAAGAATAACAACACAACCTCATAATAATAATTGCCATGAAGATTGAATGAAATAATTTATATAAACTACTTTGCAAACTATATTTAAAGTATTGGATGGTAGCTATGATGATACTGGTGATTATAAAGTTGATGATGATGATGGAAATAAATGAAGATTTAAATAACTGGAGAGATATTCAGTACTTACGGTTGGACCACAGCAATATAATAAAAATGAAACTAAATTAATTTACAGATTTCACATTATATCAGACTAACAAAGGGTTAGAACTAGACAAACTATTAACAAAATGCATCTAGTGTAACAAAAGATCAATAATCTCAAGTGAAATCACAAACAAAAAGGAAGTTAAAGGGGCCTAACACTACAAATGATTACCTCAAGTAATCATCAGAAGTATTTGGTATTGTTTTAAAATAGAAAAGTTGATCAATAGAATAGACAGGTAAACAATAAACACAAGCAATCACATTTAATAATCCAACGTTTGATAAACCTCTTCCTTCTCTTCCTCTAGCAATTGATATCTGTCTCAGTTACCTGAACTATAAAATGAGGATAATAATTGTATCTACCTCTCAGGTTGTTGTTAGGATCAAAAGAGATAATATTTGTAAAGCACTTAGTACAGGACCTGGCATATAGTAGGCACTTAATAAATGCTTGTTTCCTTCCTTTCTAATATATTGTTGGGGAAACTATAAATTATCAAATCATTCTGGAAAATAATCTATAATTATACTAAAACATTAAAATTGTACATGCCCTTTGACTCAATGACAGCCCTACTAGTCAAATATCCATCAAAGAAAAAGGAATGTGTTCAAAAATATTTAAAGCAGAATTTATTGTGGTACAATGACCAACCACAATTCCAAAGGGCTCATGATGAAATGTTCCGTCTACCTCCAGATACAAAGCTGATAAACTCAGAGTATAGACAAAAATATAGCTCCTTTTTTCTCCTTTTTCTTTTGGTGGGGGGAGGTGGGGGGAGAGATATGACTAATGTGGTAATTTATTTGTTTTGCATGACTATACCCATTTGTAATGGGTTTTTTTTTCTTTTGCCTTCACAAAGAGTGGGAAAGGAGAAAGAAGGAGAAAGAAAATTCAAACTTAAAAATGATCTGAAACTGAATTTAAAAAAATTTATCATGGTAGCAAAGAGCTAGAAAGAAAGTTGGGTACCCATCGAGAGAGATGACTGAATGAATTGTGGCGAATGTAACAATAATTGCCATATATAAGAAATGATGAATATGAAACATTCAGAGAAACTTGGTAATACATGAACAAAGATGCACAAAAAAGTAAGCATAATTAAGAAAATAATTTACAAACTGAACACAACTGTATAAACAAAAACAACACTGAAAGACTTTCAGAACCCTGATCAATGAAATGATCAATCATGACTTCAGCAAACATAATGGTAAAGCACCCTTCTTGCCTACTGGCAAAAAAGTAATGGATAAGTAAGAGCCATAGCATCCAAATTTCAACTTGACCAATTTCTTCATTTGTTTTGCTTTACAACCAATCATTGGGCTTGCTAGTCATGCTAAAAAAGAAAAATAGCACCAACAAAATGTATTATGTAGAGATTAACAAGAATATAATTTTTAATGGATCGAAGGAATAAAGCTGAGAAGGTACCTGCAGATGTTTGTGAAACTTAAAGTTATACAGGTTCCTGTAAAAATGAACTAACTTAAATTAGGCTTCAAGTAGGTTTTGACCATTTCCCCTGGTGGACCATAGGAAATAGGTCTGTACCAAAAGATTACATAATAGACAACAATTACATGAATGAAAAGGTAAGAGCTAACAGTCAACAGTATCAAATGCAGTGTAGTCAACAGAATGAGGACTGACGCTCAATGTACTTGTCAATTAGGGTTTTACTGATGATTTCTGAGCAAGCAGTTTCATTAGTGTTGAGGAAAATAAACACACAGCAAGCAACTGATGAATAAGAAAGCTTCAAAGAAAGTATAGGTTACTATTTTAAGAGTTTGGCTATGAAAAGGAAGAGGGAGAAAAGATGACAATTTGAGGTAAAAGGGCAAAGGCAGGTAGATGAGAAATAGTGTGTGGTATATGAACAATAGAGAAAAGGACAATTTGGCTAGATCACAGAATATGGGAGAGGAATATTCAACAAGACTAGAAAAACTGGTTAAGGTCAGGTTGAGATGAGCTTTAAAAACCAAAGGGAGAAGTTTCTAGACCACTGCAGTTGACTGAGTAGAGGAGTGGCATGCTCAGATTTGTAAATAAGGAATTCACTTTGGCAGCAGTGTGTAGGATGGACTGGAATGGGAAGAGATTTGAGGCAAGGGGACTAATTAGGTAGCTGCTGCAACAATACAGCAGAAAAGTGACAAAGGCCTTATCTAAGGTGGTAGCTATGTAAGTGGTAAGAAGAAAGTTATATGGGTGAGAAGTTGTAAAGGCTGAAACAGCAAAAATTGATAACAGAATGAATATGTATGGTTCAGGAGAGTGATGAGTAGAGGATAATGCCAAAATTTCAAACCTGAGAGACTGGAAGGATTATGGTATCTTCAACAGAAATAGTGAAGTTCAGTAGAGTGGAGAATTTGGGGAGCTGGAGGTGGGAAGAAGGGATGGTAATAGTTCAGTTTTAGACATGTTAACTTTGAGATGTCTCTAGGACATAAGCTGGAAATGTACAAGAGGAAGTGATGATGCTGGACTGAACCTGAGAGGACAGCCTAGGACTAAATATGTAGATGTGGGAGTCATCTGCAAAGAGAATAAAGATTTAACCAATGGGAGCTGATGAGGTTACTGAGTAAGCACATTAAGATGGAAGAAGACCTTGGACATAACCTTGTGGTATATCAAGAATAAAGAATGTGATATAGATGATCAGCCAGCAAAGGAGACAAAGGAGTGGTCAGATGAGTGAGAGAACCAGAAAAAAAAAAGGTTGTCATGAAAACCCAGAGATAGAGAGTAGTCAAAAGTGTAAAATTCAGCAGATTATTTGGGAGGATGAGAAAAGACCAGCAGATTTAGCAAGTAAGAGGCCTCTGGAAATGTTCAAGAGCTGTTTCAGGTTAAGTGATGAGGTCAGAAAATAGATTATAAAGGTTTGTGGAACACAGCAGAAGACAGGAAATGGATGCAGCAAGTGTTGACAGTTTCTCCCAAGAAGTTTGGCTGAAATTTGGAACTATGCCCAAAGGGCTATAAAACCATGCATACCCTCTGACCAAACAATACCACTACTATATCTATATCCCAAAGAGATAAAAAACAAAAAGGAAAAGGACCTACACGTACAAAAATATTTATAGCAGCTCTTTTAGTGGTGGCAAAGAATTAGAAATTGAGGAGATGTCCATCAAATGGGGGATGGCTACACAAGCTGTTGTATGTGATTGTGATGGAATACTACTGTGCTATAATAAATGATCAGCTGGACACTCTCAGAAAAACCTGCAAAGACTTACATAACTGATGCAAAGTGAAACGAACAGAACGAGAAGAACACTGTATACAGTAACAGCAAAATTGTTCAATGAAGAACTGTGAATGACTTAGCTATTCTCATCAAAACAATGATCCAAGACAATTCCAAAGGACTCATGATGACAAATGCTATCCATTTCCAGAGAAAGAACTAATGGAGTCTGAATACTTACTGAAGCATACTTTTTCTTTACTTTCTTTATTTTTCTTGGTTTTTTGTCTGTGTTTTCTTTTGCAACATAGCTAACATAGAAATTTGTTTTGTATGACTGTACATGTATAAGGTATGAGGGAAGGAGAGAATTTGAAACTCAAAAATGTTTAAGATGAATTTTTAAAAATTGTTTTACATATAACTGGGTGAAAAATAAATTTTTTAAAAGAAGTTTAGCTGAAAAAGGAAGGAGTGATATACTGTAAGAAAATAATTTAAGGTAAGGGTTGGTTCTAATGCAGGGTTTTTAAGGGTAAGGGAGACTTGGGCATGTTTCAAGGCAAGAGGGAAAGAATCAGTAAACAATGAGAGATGCAAGACTCCAGAGAGAGAAGAAATGGTTGAGACTGCAATTTTGTTAGAAAAGATGCTATGGACTGAGACCAAGTACATATGTTGGCATTTGCAAGAAGAGCCACCTTTCTTTCAAAGAATGGAGGAAAGGTAAAAAGAGTGGAGGAATATGTCATGGGGTTTTGAGATGAAGAGAAAGGGATGAAAGAGTTCATGCCACATGACATGAAATTTTCTCAGTAAGGTAAGAAGCAAGGTCCTCAACTGAGAGAAGGGATCAGGAAGGGGGAAGTGCTGGAAGCTTGGGAGAAGAAAAGGAAGTACGGAGTAACTTCTGCAGGTAGTGAGATGAGGAACCAATTATGGAGGCCACAAAAGGCCTACCTTAGTGCAGGTAGGCAGGCAGCAAGGAAGGAAAAAAGCATCATTAAGTGTCTATGTATTAGGCACTTTACTAAGTGCTTTCTAATTATCTCATTCGATTCTTACAACAACCCTGGGAGGTAGGTGCTATTATGACCCACATTTAACAGTTGAGAAAACCAAAGCAGACAGAGGTGAGGTGATTTGTCAAGGGTCACACAGATAGTGTCTGAGGACAGAACTGAACTCAGGTTTTCCTGACTGCAGGCTTCCCCAGAGTCACATACTAGTAAATCTGAAGCTGATTTTGAATTCAGGCCTTCCAGATTCCAGATCCAGCATTCTATCCGCTGTACCACCTAACTGCCTCCTAGCAAGAGCCTAGCCAAGATTGGATAACACATCTAAAATGGCAGACCATAACTTCCAGGTTAGGTAGGAAAGTAATGAAGGCAGGACAAGCTGATAAAACAGGCTCCAATACACTTTTACATGCTTATCATGTATTAGTTCCCTTCATATCCACTATGACCTAGCCAAACTAACCTTATTGTTCTTCCTCAAGCACCCTTACCTCCCCCCTCTTTCTGTGCACAGGTTGTTTCCCAGGCCTGGAATGCATCTGATCCTCACCTGCATATCTCAGAATCCCTAGTTTCCTTCAAAGCTCAACTCAAATGTCATTTCCTACATTTTCTATTAATCCCAAATCCTGGGATTGCCTCCAAAAATTATCTTGTATTTAATTTGCATATATTTATATAGATTTGCACATTGTCTCCTCTGATAGAATACAAGCACTTTGAAGATAGGGACTATTTCATTTTTGTCTTTGCATCCCCTCTACCATGCACAGCGTCTAGCACAAAGTAGATTCTTAAATGCTTGCTGGCTGAGAAAAGGCAGTGTAAATCAAATTCAGAAGTCACTGAGAAGGACTTGGGAATGTTACTACAAATTCAGAAGTCATTGAGAAGGATCTGGGAATGTTACTGACATTAGCAAATAAAAATGACAAGGATGGACTTTGTAAGAAGAGAAGCATTCAGTAATAACCTAAAAAAAATGTAAATGTGATTAGTAGAATTGATTAAGTACGCAACATAGATAAAAATAACATTCAATAAACCCAAGGACTTCAACTGCAAGGGTAAGACTGGAAGAACTTACCCTTAAGACCAACATTTCATACCATAAGCCACAATAACTTCCAAATCTAAAAATGACCTACATATACAAGGTCATATTATTAACAAATTAGAGGAACAAAGGAGAAGCCTTTCACAACTACAGACAGAGGAAGAGTTCTTGACCAAAAAAGGGATTAAAGGATAATAAAATGGACAATTCTGATTACATAAAATGGAAAAACTTTTGCAAAAAAAAAAAATCCATGCAGTTTAAATTAGAAGGAAACAGTTAACTGAGAAATGATTTTTGTAGTAAATTTCTTTGATAAGGGCTGATATTCAAAATACGTAGGAAATTGATAAAGGAACAGATAAAAATGTTCAAAGAATCTGCCAGTTCTCAAAAGAAATGCATACTAACAACAACATGAAAAAATACTATGAATCACTATTTTTAAAAAAGAGAAATGGAAATTAAAATGACAAGTTTCTACTTCATACCATCTGACTGGCAAATATGATCAAAAAAAAAGGAAAATGACAATTGTTAGAGAAGTGATGGAAGGACAAACTCACTAACATACTAATCATGGAGCTATGAATTAGTTCAACCAATCTGGAAAGCAATTTGGAACTATATCCCAAAAGTAACAAAACTCTATACCATTTGACCCAGCAATGCCACTACTATGCATATACTCCAAAGAGATAAGGAGATGGCACATACTCACAGAAATATTTATAACAGCACTTTATGTTGTAGCAAAGAACTAGAAACAAAGTGGGTACCTAACAAATTAGGCATGGTTGAACAAATTATTATATATGAATATTACTGTACCATAGGAAAAAAGGAAAGGTATATAGATCAGAGAAACTTGGGAGGACTTGCATGAAGTGCAGCAAAGCAAAGGAACCAGAACCAGGAAAAAATGTACACAATGACTATGATATGGTCAAGGAAAACAAGTGAGAAAAATTTCAGAACTATCATCATTTCAATGATCAATCACACAACTCTGGAAGACTGATGATGAATCCTGCTTCCTACCCCTTGGCACAGAAATCACGTCACAGAAGTGAAGAATGGCACGGTCCAGGCATGGCCAACCTATGGATTTGTGTTGCTTGCCTAGACTTATTTGTTATAAGGCAGGACTTTTTTGGGAGGGAGGGAAAAGGGATCATTGGAAGAGGAAAGAGGATAGTTATCTGAGAAAGAGAGAGAAAGAGAGAGAGAGACAGAGAACCAATAAAGTATTTGAAAAATACACATAAAAGAACAGAAGCAAGTTCATAAGGGGACACAGGCAAGAGGGTCATTGTTAGAATTATGTTAAATTTAAAATACATTTGAAGGAAAAAATTCCCTAAGAGAGATTCATGGTGTTACATACAATCTTCTTTTTCTATTCTTTGGACAAAGAAATGCTGATGTTTGTTAACGTTTGTCAAGTTCACAATAACTTTTTCAAAAGAAGTTGTTTGGGGTGATGTTGGTTAAACAATAGTCTAGAAGCTACAGGCGGTTAATAAGGACTCATAACAACTCCTGTATCCGTCAGTTTGGGCAAGTAGGAAAAAGTAACACTTCCACTGTGCACAACATGAGGCATGTAAATCACCAGTGGAAGGCCAAGTTTTGGTTAAGTGGCAGAGATGCAAAGAAAGTTTAAAGAGAAGGCAGAAGATCTAGAAGAACTTATTCACAACAAAACTGGGGACGGATTAAGGAGGCTTAATTTTGTAACTGGAGGAATAGATGGAAATAACTATGTTACCCACAAAACTTTAATCCAGTGGTTGTTGCTAATAGTTTTTGTTTTGATTTGTTGTGGTGGTGGTAGTAGTAACAGATGCTGTGTTTTACTAAATAGGGCACAGGCAATAATATGTAGTCATTACAGAAATCACATATGCCAATACTACATGTAGTTATGTTTATATATTTTACAGGCCATTTTCACTTGAAACTTTTAGAAAACTTTCATCAAGGGGCAGCTCGGTGGCACAGTGGATAGAGCACCGGCCCTGGATTCAGAAGGACCGGAGTTCAAATCTGGCCTCAGACACATAACACTTACTAGCTGTGTGACCCTGGGAAAGTCACTTAACCCCACTGCCTAGCCAAAAAAAAAAGAAAGAAAAGGAAAGAAAACTTTCATCACATTACTATCATCTTCAAAATTCCTAATGATTCCTGATTACATTTTACATCATTCTAGGGAAGATAAAATTCGCTTTATTGTTCTTCCTTCCCATCTTTGTACCTTTACACCTTTCGATAACATAACAAAAATGTTTCATATATCAAAAGACCTATCATCTTCTCTTACTCAAAATAAACAGATAGTCTAAAGATTTCCCCTCAAAAACTTCACAATTTCTATTAGCGGAATCAATGTTTGTTCATTAAATTTTCTAGATATGAAACTGGTATATGATCTTTTTTTTTCCCCTTTTGGTGAGGCAACTGGGGGTAAGTGACTTGCCCAGAGTCATATAGCTAGTGAGTGCTATGTGTCTGAGGCCACATTTGAACTCAGGTCCTGCTGACTCCAGGGCTGGTGCTTTATCCACTGCGCCACCTAGCTGCCCCTGGTATATGATCTTTTAACTTCCCTCTCCCTCACCTCCTATATTATAGTAAGTTAAACTGATTTTACATCTACAATACTGTTTACAACCATTCCCTCTCCCTAACTAGTCCTAATGCCACTACCCTAGTACAGGCCCTTCCTATACCCATATGTATGAAGCAATACACTCCCCAACTTGTCTTTTCAGTTCCATTCTTCCCCCTCTCCTATTAGTCTTTAACACAACTACCCGTTTAATCTCTCTAATGCAAAGGTGTGATCATATTACTATTCTATTTTAAATCCTTCACCTGTTCTCCAATGCTTTCTAAGTAAAGTTCAAATTCCACAGCCTGGCATTCAAGGTTTTGCACAATCTGAGAGTATCCTAACTTTCTGACCATGTAAAAAGTTCCTCAACTACAGGCATACCTTGTTTTATTGAGCTTGGCTAAACTGCACTTCACAGATAACGCAGTTTTGTTTTGCTTTTTTACAAATTGAAGATTTGAGGCAACGCTTCATTGAGCAAATCTATTGGTGCCATTTTTCCAATGGCATGTGCTCACATGGTGTCTATGTATAATATTTTGGTAATTCTCACAATATTTCAAACTTTTTCATTATTGTTATATATTTTATGGTGATCTATGATCACTGATGTTTTATTATTGTAATTGTTTTGGGGTGCCACAAACCATGCCCATATAAGATGGCAAACTTAACTGATAAATTTTGTGTGTGTTCTGACTACTCCACTAATCAGCTGTTCCTCCATCTCTCTCCTTCTCCTTGGGCCTCCCTGTTCCCTAAGACATAAAAATATTGAAGAATATGACATAAACTTAGTTGATAAAGCAACAGCAGAGTTTGGGAGGATTGACTCCAATTTCAAAAGAAGTTCTATTTTGGGTAAAATGCTATCAAACAGCACTGCATGCTATTGAGGAATCTTTCATGAAAGGAAGACATTGTTGTCTTATTTTAAGAAACTGCCACAGTCACCCAACCTTCAACAACTACCATCCTGATCAGTCAGCAACTATCAACATTAAGACAAGACCCTCCACCAGCAAAAGATTATAACTAGGTGAAGGGCTCAAATGATGGTTAGCATTTTTTAGCAATAAAGCATTTTTCAATTAAGGTATATACATTGTTATTTTAGATGATACTACAGCACACTTAATAGACTACAGTTTAGTGTAAACATGATTTTTACGTGCACTAGAAAACGAAAAAATTAGTGATTCACTTTACCATGACATTCACTTTATTGTGATGGTCAGGAACCAAACCGACGACTCTCTAAGGTATGCCTATAATCTAGAGACCATTTACAAACCCTGATTTAAAACTGAACATTGAATCTCTTCAATTTTTGTTACATATGTACAAAATTCTGGTCATACTACCCTCCCCAGATTATTCAATGACCCTTGGACAGATGTAATGGTTTCCCACCTCCATGTTTCTGTTCACAATGTTCCCCATGCCTACAATACTATCCTCAACCCCATTTCTCCACTTAAATTTCTGTTTATCCTTTTAAACATCATTTGACTGAAAACTTCCTCTGTGAAGCTTTCCCCAATTTTCCCAATCAATAATGGCATTTCTCCCATTAAACCTTATAGCATTCTTTTTGCACCTCTGGTGTAATATTTTACATAAGTTGATAATGAAACAATAGCAAGTGAACTTTAATAAAGCCCTCAGCATGTTGCATGGACCCTGAAGTGGAATTATGTGAAGACATGGACAAGAGTTGCATAGAATGGTATGGCATGGATGGTTAACAATATACATTGTTGGAGAGTGCCCAATGGAGTGAGATCACAAATCCATTACAGTCACAGAGACTGATTGGTGTCATGGAAAAAAGCTTGGTACTCTGAATCAAGAAGACTTCTGTTTACAATCCTTTCTCTAGCACTGACTAGCTATATGATCATGAACAGTTATTTAACCTAAGCCTCAGTTTCCTTATTTCCAAAATAATTCTAATATTCATAGTCCTATACTCCCTCACAGAGTTGTTATGAGGATTAAATGAGATAATGTACATAAGAGCATTAGGTAAGCCTTAAAATTCTAGATAGATGCCACTCATTTCGTGATCCATTATTACAGCTGTCTTTGTATGTTCCTATCTACCAACTTATCACAATAGGAGGGAACCAAGTCTCAGTCAAAGTTTGTATCTTCCCTAGGATTTAGTATAGCTTTCTGTACACAGAAGGTACTTAAGAGTTTGTTACACAGATAGATAAAGGTATGGCTGGGTTAGAGGGAAAAAACGGACTCCCCAATATTCTAATTCTCTCTCATACAAGTATTCCCCATCCTTGCCCATTCATCCTATCTAACTCCAGTCCATGGTTTTTCTTAAGTCTGGCATTGGGTGTCCACCTAATATACCGGGCTCTAGAGTTTTAAATTTTAAGGATAGAAAAAAAAATAAAAAACAGTAAAGTGAAGAAAGAGTTCAGAGTAGAATCTTGTCATGAGTCCAGAATTTCTGGACATAACTAATGACAGTAAAGGAAAAGTTATATGATATATGAGGTAAACTGTTCTAAATAACATTTCAAACCTATATCAGCATGTAGATTTCATCATGGTCTCAATTGGCAAACCTCAGGTATAAGTCATATTTACAAGTGACATGAGTCTGGGACTCGTAACTCAGCAGTGAAAGGATCTGAATAGCATTAGACTGGCACAGAAAGACAGTGGAAGGACTGGAGTGGGTCACTTGATTGGTTTACTCAAAAACTGTATAGTATGGGATATCTAGAGGCAAATAAAATTGGAACCTATTAGGAGCCCTTTGTTGGTGGTAGAAAAATCACATGTAAAAAAAAGCTAAACAGTCAAATGTAGTCAAGTGATATTGGTGTTTATGGCACAAATGCTTATATGTCCTATTTTAAGTTCCACTTTAAATGATTTAAAGAATATCTGGATAGTTTTTTCACTTACTTAACAAATACTGAGCTATGTGCAAAGCATAGTGCTAGGTGCTCCAGGAGAGACAAAGAAATATAATATCAGGTCTATGATCTCCAAGATCTTACAATCTAGGTGAGAAAATATATTGCCTTATGCTACAATTAAGCTGGAGAGAAGAGAAACCTGTTGGTAGGGAAATAAAAAAAAAGAAGAGATGAGGTTGTGACATCTAGTCTGCTTCTTCCCATCAAAAACAACAGTCCCTATGGACCTAGACAGGAAGGTAGAACTGAGCATGGAGAGGGAAAGGGGACCCAAAGGCTGGCATAGCTCTTCTCACCTAAGAAGGCTTATCTGTTGAATGGAACAGCCCCTGGCTAATAAGCCAATAAATTTTGCATGGAGCCCCCATTTACACTGCATAGAACCCTCAGAGTTCTGCTGGACTAATCAATTAAAATGCATAGCTCTTAGGAAAATATTATTGCATATAGTAGGTAGTATCTACAAGTATTAGTCTAATCACAGTTATATCAAGATACAATATAAAAACAATGAAATAATTTATTCTAATTACCTTCTTTATAATAATGCAAATAAAAATTAATTGATTGCTCCAAACATAAAACCTTTCCTAGGAGGAATGCTGTATGTAATTATTCTCCTAACAGGAATGTAGAATTGTTTTAAAAGTTCTAGCTAGACTAGCACATTCACAATTATCTGTTAAAATGAACATGCTAACAATGTATATACATTTCATCCTATAGTAGAAACCATGTCGATACTTTTAGACCTACAAAGTTTGTAATTAAAGGCCAGGAAGAAAAAGAAATAGAACTTACACAAATATTTCATAGAAACATGTAGAAAAAATTCTTCAAAGAAGTGACAATGGATATCATAGAAAAATTACTGATAGTGAATTAAAGATATCGTCTACTATCTTTGCAATATTCTTGTAGTATTTAATAGGCTTTCATTTAACAAAAGATATAATTTTTATCATTTTATCTGGGTAACAGACAACTCAACGTGACTTGATACACTACTTCCCTGTTAAACTGGCTGTGCAGAAAACTTTCTTCAGAATAATACTAACAACAAAAAGGTATAAACTCTCCTTTCTTTAATGAAGTGTTTATTTAAAAATCTATATTAGTGGCAATGTGTGAAAGACCACTATTAAATCCTAATATAGAAGATACTCACTGAATGCCGAATGAAAAAATCTAAGCAATTAAATATGTACACATATAACAATTCCATCTTCAATATTAACATTAATGATGATTACTACAGAAGTAATGTCTCCTTATATAATGCCTTCCTTCCAAGAAGTTAAAAGAACTTTACTGCCTTTGGGTAAAAGGGCACATCAGGAATTGATAGCAGATGATTACATTTTCAATAAATCTAGAAATATTAGGAGTGAGACAGCAATTAGAGTGAAAACTGCACAAGAAGGTACGAGGCATAATGGCATTTTGTGGTAGCAAAGAACTGGAAACAAAGCAGGAACCCATCAGTTGGGGAATGACTGAACAAAAGTAGGTTGTATAAATGTAATGGAACATTAGTGTGCTGCAAGAAAGGCCAAAAATGGTAAATTTGGAGAACTATAGAAAGGTTTGTATGAACCAGTACAAAGTAAAATAAGCAGAATCAAAAGAACAAACTATACAATGACAACAACATAAATGAAAAAAATCACAAAAAAGGAAGCCAAACTCTTAATAACTGAAAAGCCAGTGTTGGTCCCAGAGAATAAAAAATGAAACATCTCTCTCAGCAGGGCAGAGTGACAAGGGGCGATAGAGCACAGGGACAAGGAATGACAAGGCAGAATGTTGTATGCACTGTCAGATGTAAAAAGTGTTTCTGCTGTTTTTGATTGTTTCTTTTTTAGAAGCAAGGGTTCAACAGGAAGGGAGGTGAAGGGGAGTTTTTTCCAGGAATGACTTCAACATAAAGACAAAAGGTATCAATAAAAATATATGCTTTAAGAAAACAAGGGAAAATATTAAGCATGAGTGAAGAAATACACTGGAGATAACGAAAAACTACCAGTGAGGTACAGGAGACACACACTTCTACATAGATTGCAGAGAAAATCTTCCTTTTCCCCAATATATGTAGACTATTCCTTAATGCCACATATGCCTTCACACTACTCCACTATCCTGAGAAAAGTCTGTAGACTCTACAGCATAATTTTCTAATTAATCCTCCAAAAAGAGGAAAAGGCAGGTAGTATTTCTCCAATCCAGCAAATGAGAAAACTCAGGCAGCTGGTTCAAGATAAAACAACTCTGGAAGGAACAGAACTCCTAGTTGAGGGTTCTATAAACCAGGCTATACTGCTGTTAAAATAAAATCAGGTTAAAATTTAAGGGCAAAACTACTAAAAATGCATTCTTATGACAACATTTACTCACTTATATTTCACACAATGCATACCCAGTTACCCATCAAAGTCCCACTAGTAATCGAAAACATTATATATGAACAACATGAATGAGTTAATGTTACCAAAAGAACCTTAACTTTAGCATTTCTTGACTTTTTAGGTTCAAGTTTTTGCCTTAACCTTGCATTTTTTGTTACATTTACATTTATGTGGAGGTATAAAGTCACATTTGAGATATAATTCCATTAAACATACAAGCAACTTCGTGGTCTATTATGTTAGATCAACTTTTTCTGTAAAAATAAATTGTTAAGGATATTATTCCTGGAACAGAATAAATTCTTGGAATTACTGAGTAACTTATGTACTGTACCACTGTTCCAAGAACACATTACTTATTTTATCATGACAAAGTAAAGTTATTAATCTTCTGACTTCCATTTCAACAATGAGAAATGCTGTTAAGATGCACAGACACCTGCATTACATTTCAGCACAACTTTATATCATCCATAAACATTTCTGGTTTGGACATCTCTTCCAAACAAATGCACACAGAATACTGTATGTAGCATTTGATTTTATGAAACTATAAAAGTTCCTTGCTGTTAATTACAAAGACAAATGTCTCATCACACATTTGGTTATCAGATAGTATAATTAGTTTTCTACATTAACCTTTCAAATGCAAAGTCTGATTTTCAAGTATAAAATATTGTAAAATCCTAGAATTAAAATTCTTTACAGTATATTTCCACAAATTTGGGAAAGGATAATATGTAATTCTAAGAAAAACCAATTTTAATGACTCTAATGTATAAGGGTGTTGATTATTAGGAATACTGAATAAGAATCTGATCTACTTAATGATTTTTAAGCTATGATTTTAAAATCTAATATACCATAATATGAGGCTTTGCAGAGGAATTAATACCCAACCATCAACAGAAATATACCCTTTGATCTCTTTTGCTAGTAATGGTGAAGAATTTGCAATAATCCTTTATATTCATTCTCTTAGTCCCCCCACTTTATGTACTTGAAAGATAGCTGACTGGAAGTAGATGTGTAATCTGTAGAAAAGAAGAGAGAATTTCTGTCCAAAGCAAAAAGACTTACATGAAAACTGAAGTTAAAACCTTGACTTAGACTATAAATCCCAAAATGGCAAGGATTGTATCTTACCTAAAGACTATCTCACTCAACACAGTGTGTTCTGAATATAGTAGACGATAAACGTTTGTTGAACTAAAACCATGTTCTAACCAAAAACTAGCCTGGCCTAATGTTATAACATGGTATATTACACTTCAGGTCAACTATTAATAAAAAAGAATTGTCACCAAAAGTGAAGAAATGAAGAAAAAGATATACTTCTGATGAAAGAAAAAATACACAATTGTATGCTAACTATAAGCATCCAATTAAATTTATAAACAGGCAAAGCAAATTTTCATGTCAGGTCATTGCTTGTCGAATTTAGACCTGTCAAAAACCAGTGGGTGGTATTTCAAAATGTCCTATTTCATTCTGCTAAATTTAGATCTAATTTGAACCATACATTCTAGTTAAGTAGTGTCTCTTTCTATTTCTTTCACACTCCTAATCAGGTAATCTTTCCCTCAACTAATATGATGCTTTCCATATTTTCTGCATGATGTTTTACTATGAGATGCCTATCCCATTGTTACAATTTAATTTTATTTTAAACATGATTATAATATTCTCTTCAGTGTATGAAATCTATATTCCCATGTGAACCACATTTTGCTTATAAGCATGAAATTCTCTAGATCTTCTTTGGTATGCTTTTTATATCCTTTATTCTAGTTAAGTTAGAAAAACTTCTTCGGATACCAAGTGAGTACAAGACAATGTCAAAATCAGTTTATAAGTCAGGTAAATACTGTCATAAGCACTACTTTAAAAGTCTATAATGTTTTAAAATGTATAGCCATACTCTGAATAATTACTGGTCATGTACTTTTTCATTTCTGATTCTTCAAATATGCATTTTTCTCCTGAGTATATGTCCTTCATATCCCTTTTGATAAAAACTGTTTTAATCTGTTCCATTTCTGGGCAAATCTCTCAGGTCAACAAATCTGTACTCTGATTTAGATGATCAAAAAGATTTCTTAAATAAAACATAATATAATTTATCTGACTGAAGTTTCCAAAATCTCAATAGTCTCTATTTGTATAGAAATAAGAATGAATTTATAACTAGATTCTTCAAGAGCTAAACAAATGTATTTATTCATTCATTCAACAGTTATTTGGACACTTACATAGATACTATGTTAGACACTCAGAACAAACTGGGGGCAGAAGAAAATTGTTACACAAAGAATCAGAAGCCTAAATTCTTGCCTTGTAGCAGTTTAAAATCTAGCTGGAGAAACAAGATACATATACACACACACACAAAAAAAGGCAACATAAAGTAGTCCACAGCAAGTGCAACATGAATGAGAGACAAGCTATAGGAATTCAGAGGAGGAAAAAAATAACTTCTGGTTAGAATTAAGATCTTTATGAAGTATGTTAAGATTTGAGCTGGTCCTGAAGAGTAGGAAGAATGTTTACAGACAGGGATAAGAAAGGTGGGGGCAGAGAGGCAGGAATAGAAATCAAAACAACAATACCATTGTTACTAGGAAAAGCACAGAAATCTACCATCACCTCATTCCATTCAGGGTCCTCTGATTCCAAATAGTGAGCTGCCAGACCAAAGCACCCATTCCTGGTCACTGTTCTCTGTTCTCATACCAATGTCTTTCAGTCGCATTCTCACCATTTCCCTTTCCTACTTTATCTTTCCCTTCCACAGTGTCCTGGGGAACCCCCATTCTATTGTTAACAAACTACCTTTTATATTGATGTGTGCCCTCCAAATATACAATAACTATTTATTTTGTATTGACTTTGTTTGTACATGTTGTTCCCTGCCCGCCTCCGCAACAGAATATAAGCTCCTTGAAGCCACAGACAGTTTCTTTTTTGTCTTTATCCCCAGAAACTAACACACAATGCCTGGAACACAGAAGGCATTATAAATGCTTATCGAATTAACAGGATTAAATAGTTTGAGAACAGACATGGAAGTGAGAAAGGGCATAGGACTTGTTTGCATTTGTTCTCATCTGGTATATCGCCCTCTATGGGAGAAGGTTGTCATGAGGAAATAGTTGAAGATGAGATTGGTAAGGCAGGTTGGAGGTTGAATGTACAGGGGCCTCAAAGGCCAGGAAAAAGAGTCTGGGCTTTATCCCAGAGATTAAAGGGGAGGAAATGACCAGGAGAATAATTTAGTATTTTAAGGAGATTATACCTCAATCTTACAATAGTTAGAAAAAAGAATAAGCTAGGAAAAAGTCTAGATGTAGAGAAAACAGGTTGGAGGTTATTATTATAATCTAGGTAAAAAATTACAAGAGTATAATAATAAACTAGGGTCATAGGAGTGAGAAGGGAAAGGAGAGAATGTATGTAAGAGATATGATAAAGAAATCGAAACTAAATTTAATGAAGTAAAAAATGATTAGTAAAGAAGTAGAGAAAATGAAGTGAAGACAACATTAAAAGAAAGAGAATGGTAGCTAAAAGAGACAGGAGAGTAAAGAGAGAAAGTATAGTTATTGATTTTTAACTATATTAATACAGTGGGTTAGTCACAATCCACCCTCCCACTATCAATTTTTTTAGTTGTCATGTAAGTACTTTGGTTAGCATAGCAACATTTGATGCTTCTCTTCATCATTAAACAAAAAACCTTGTTTCTTCAAGAAAATCTCTAAAATTTGACTCAACAAATAATTTTCTAATTGTCTCTAAAACCCATCTATAAGTCTCTCATCTGACTTGAACGTGGCATAAATAATCAAAACATTTTCAAATGTTAGAGCAGTAAGTAGTTTCAAGACTTTATGCTGTTTAGTGTATTAGCCTAGTATCAAACATTTAAACTAAAATTCTGTGTGAGAACACATTCTATTTAAAGTTTACATTCTCGTTCTAAGTAGTATTAGTTGGCTCATTAAAATATCCAGAGACTTGTTTCAGCATTCTTTGCTACTTAACCTAGATCTCTCTTCCTTGACACTAGGTTACACTATAATAATAACACCTAAAATTCATGTGGTTCCTTAAGGCTTACAAAGAACTTTTATACATATTATCTCATTTGGTACTTAAAACAGAATTATGAAGTAGGAACCAGTATTTTTACCTCCATTTTACAGATGAGAAAACTGAGATTTAGAGAAGTTAACTGGCTAATCCACAGTTAATAGAAGTAGGAAGTATCATAGACAGAATTCAAACCCAAGCCTCTCCACTACATAATTCTGCTTCTCGTGTTCATAGCCCCTGTACTTCTGCCTATGCTCTTCTTACCATTTCCTCCCACCCCTCTCCCCCTTCTCTATGCCTATTCAAATTTGACCTATCTTTCTTTTTTAATTTTTAAACATATTTTATTTGTTTCATTAAATATTTCCTAATTATGTTTTTTAAATGTCTTAACATTCATTTTTGAAAATTTTGAGTTCCAAGTTCTCTCCCTCCCACATGCCCCTTCTCACCCCTTGAGAGGGCAACTAATATATCTATATACATGTGAAATTATTTATGCAAAACATATTTCCATCTTAGCCATGTCGCAAAACAGAATATATACCAAAGGGAAAAAAAAACCCAGGAAAAATAAAGTAAGTACGCTTCAATTTGCACTCAGAGTTCATCAGTTCTCTCTCTGGAGCTGGATAGCATTTTTCATTATGGGTCCTTTGGAATTGTCCTGGATCACTGTCTTGATCAGAACAGCTAAGTCTTTCACAGTTGATCATCCTTTCAATATTGCTGTTACTGTGTTCAATGTTCTCCTGGTCTCACTTCACTTTGCATCACTTCATATAAGCCTTCCCAGGTTTTTCTGAAAACATCCTGCTCATCATTTCTTATATCACAATAATATTGTCACAACCATATGCCACAACTTGTTTAGCCACTCCCCCAATATCTGATGGACATCCTATCTTTCCTGTCTTTGAGGGTCCTATCTTTCAAGGTCCATTTTGGATCTCACCTCTCCCTTGAAGTCCATAAGATCACTAGGCTTTCCTTTCTCTGAATTGCTAAAGAACTTAATACCTACATTACTCATTTTGGCATTTATCTATACTATTTAATTAATCACAGAATACTTTGCCATATGGACAGCCAGGTGGTGCACTGGATAGACTGCAGGACCTAGAGTCAGGAAGACTTATCTTCTTAAGTTTAAATCTGGCCTCAGACACTTAACTTAGCTGTATGACCCGGGGCAAGTCCCTTAACCCTGTTTGCCTCAGTTCTTCATCTGTAAAATGAGCTGGAGAAGGAAAATGGCAAACCACTCCATGATCTATCCCCCAAAAAAACCCAAATAGGGTCACAAATAGTTGGATACAACTGGAACAACATAACAGCCTTGCCTTACATCATTATTTTAATTGCTACTTGAGTTCCTATAGGTCCCAATTAGATTATAAGCTTTATTTTGTGTCCAAACACACAGACACAGACTCGTAAAAAATCTCTGTATAAAAGAGTAGAAGGAATAGATGAAACCTTTGTATAAAGAAGTAAGACAAGGTGGAGGACGTTTCAGTATTTCTTACATCACCAAACTTATATCAGTTATATCTCATAACCTTTTTATCAGATATACAACACCATCTTTAATTGGTGCTAATACAACTGAAATAGTTCATTCTGTTAAAGGAGGCAGTATTTCAGGAGATATTTCATACTTGTTTTGGATTCATACTTGTCTTTTCTCACAGAACTTTTCTGCATGAGTGTTCAAATCGTTGGAACTATTTACAGAATTTGAAAGTCTACATAGTCTAATATGGTTCAAAACTTAAGAAAAACATCAAAACACTTGGCCAAACAATGTTTTATCTGATCCAGGAAGAAAACTAACTGAATTTCCTCTCCATGAAAGATGCTAGTAAAGAGCTTATACAATTTTTTGGAAGCATATTTGATTTGAGAACTTCTTCCAAAGCATGGAACAAGTCTGTTTTTTTTTTTAACTTCAATCTCATCAATGTGAAGTATACTATCTTACAAACTGGCATATAACATTAAGTTGAGGGTCCATGTTTCAGTTCTAAGTATTGAATAAAAGTGCTATAACTGTCCTTCTGGTACCTTTAATAATAAACTCCTTTTGAGTTCACTGAATTTCAAGCTAACTAATGTCACAGTCACGCTTCAGTAAATTGTATAGCAAATACTACTTAAATATATATTTTGAGAAGTGTCGACATAAACTGCAAAGATGTATTTTCTTATCAACAACAGAATTTTTAATTAACCTGTGGGTGCTGTCAATAACTACTCACAAATGTTTTAGAAATATTAATTTTATAATCACTTCTTCCTTTACTACTTTATTTTATTACTCTAGCTACCACAAAGTCAAGATATTCGTTGAGAAACACATCTTACTTTCCTCAAAGTAAGCAAGATTTGAGAAATATCACTTAGTATACTTTGATACTACTAAAAGCATAAACTCTTTTGCCCTTGACAGAAAAGGCCTTATTTAACAATAACTTCAATTATGCATTCTAAAACTCATCTCTCTTTTCATATACTTTATCTTCATGGGTTCTGGCTGTAGAAAAGGAAATCAGTGATGTCATCTTTAAGAGTTTTCATTTTATTTCATTCTATATACTGGTTACATTAGCCTCCTTTCATGCTCCTCAATCTATATGCCTCTAGTCTGTCATACCCAAAATAAATAGGCACTTGACAGTGTCATTACTATTTTCCAAATACACAGAAAAAAAGCCCACTTCTTTGGAGAATAACTAAATCAAGGACATCATGTTCCCTTTTTTATGATAAATGCTGATTTTACACTAAAAAGCTAGTCCTTCATTTCAAAAGACTGAATAAGGCAGTACTTAAAAAAGAATTCCAACTGTTTAAATTTAGGGGTACTGAAAAACTACAATCCAAAAATATTCTGGTTGTAGGTCACAAAATTTCATTTGATTGTGAACTGGCTGAAATTCCTTGAGGTTGAAACTTTTACCTTAGGTAGGTAGTTCTTTTAAGAAAGGTAAACCGATGCTGATAGCTATGTTCACCATAGAAATACTGCCTCCTTTAACAGAATGAACTATTTCAGTTGTATTAGCACCAATTAAAGATGGTGTTGTATATCTGATAAAAAGGTTATGAGATATAACTGATATAAGTTTGGTGATGTAAGAAATACTGAAATGTCCTCCACCTTGTCTTACTTCTTTATACAAAGGTTTCATCTATTCCTTCTCCTCTTTTATACAGAGATTTTTTACGAGTCTGTGTCTGTGCGTTTGGACACAAAATAAAGGCTACCTAAGCAAGAACTATACTTTCTTACCTTAAGTTGTTGTGCTGTTGTTTTGGAAAGGAAGGTTTGCTCAATTACATGCTAACCTTAGTCCCAACTAGTCTGGGCTTATCCAGCAGGACTGCTAACCAGTCCTAACTTGAACTCTAGACTTCCATTTGCACCCATCCGCTCTCCCCAATTCAAGTGGTAATACTTTCCAGTATTTTTTTTTCACTTGTTCCTTTCCACATGTTATTTCTTTACAGTTCTGCATTAACCTTTCCCTTTAGGGTTGTGACTAGAACATTCATAGCATGCACATGAAAGCTAGAAAAAGCAAAGCCTAAAGCAGACTTTGATGGCCCAGGACTACTCTACTTTCTATCCCACTGCTTTAGGCTGCCATGTAAAAACTCAATTATTGTATAAATGACTAGGACCCACAAAATATCTGCGAGTCAATATACAATAATTTTAAGATCTACAGGTACAATATTTGTACCAAAAATGATAAATGAAGAATGGAAATTTTTTTCCTACCTACCCATCTGTCATGCAGCTCTTGTTTGAAGGACAGTCAGAGATGTTGCTTTTGTTCTACTTGTCCTTTAGGTGAGCTGGGAATGAGGATGGTAAGAGGAAAGCACAGTTGTTCTTTCTGATCAAAAACTCTGAAGTATGTAACACTATTGACCACTCTCACCTTCTTGAAGTCCTTCTCTTGGTTTCAATGCTTCTCCACCTACCTCTTTAGCTATTCTCCTTCCATCTCTTCTATAGCTTCCCTTCCTCCTTCTCCCTCTCCTTCCCTCCTCTAAATGTAGATTTCCCTCTGACTCTGTCCTACATCCTCCTCTCCCCTCTTTTTTCATACTCTTACTCACTCTCATGCTTCAACTATTACTTCTAGATAGATAATTCCTAAATCCATTCTTCTAGTCCTGATCTCTTCCCTGACCTCAAGACACTCATTTCCCACTACCTACTTGCCACCTCCAACTTCATGTACAACTAGCAGCTCAAGTTCTACCAGTATAAAACCGAATCCATTGTTAAAAAAACAAAAACAAAAAAAACTCGTTCTTCTTTCTAATTTCCCCATTTCTGTTAAAAGTAAAACAGTTTTCTCAGTCACCCAGATTCAAAAACTCAGTCACGTTTGACAATTTTCTCTCTCTTGCTCATCTCTGCCATTCTTCAACTAACCAGTCCTACACTTCTTTTATGATTTTACCTCCACAATCTCTCTCCAACCCATTTTTTCCCCTCCATTTCTATGGCCATCAGCCTCTCTTGAAACTCTCTCCAAAGCATCAGCCCGCTTACAAACTGGCCTCAGTTCTTTCTCCATTCAAATCCATCCTACACATTGTCATCGAATTAATTTTTCTAATGCACAGCTCTATTCAATTACTTCCCTGCTCAAAAACCTTCTACTCCTTATCAAATAAAACCCAAACTCCTTGTCATGACATTTAAGGCCCTCCTCAATTCTGAACCAACCTTTGAACTATTCTCTACCTTTCTACTCTCATCCCACTTTAGCCCCCTGTGTATGGTACTTTATTCCTTTGCCAAACTAGATTGCACACTATTCTTGATATCATCCTATCTTCTCCCACCTTTCTTTGTACCATTCTTTATGTCTGCAATGTACTATCCCCCTATCTCCACTTAATGAAATCCTACCCTTCTGTCAAGGCTCATCTCAAATGTCACCACTCCCGTGACTTGCCTGACAGACATTATGTGTCCCTCTTCTGAATTCTATTAGTATTTTGTTTATTCCTCACCTACAATGTTATAACTGATTTGTATAATAATTGTGTACATGTTTATTTTCCCTTAGTATGCTGAAAGCTTTTTAAGATGGACCATGTTATGTATCCTGTATGGCAGTACCCTCGTACATAACTGGAACTCAATAAATGGTTAGCTTGAAATGAATACAAAATACATGAAATGATGAGCCCCTTGGTGATAACTAGTACTATCAAGAGATAGTTAAGCAAGCAATACTTCTGTTTTCCTCAAACTTTTAAAACTGTAGATTTAATTTAATTTTGTCATGGCAGGATTAGCCACCAGGCTACAGAGGTGAAGGGACATTACAATATGACAGCACATTAATCCTCTATCCCACCCAAGGCAGAAGCAAAACCAAACAAATAGCAGCTTCCTGGAAATTGAATTTCTGTTATCCAGATGTCAAAGATGTAATACCCCAATTACACAAACTATTGCCAGTGAAGCATGCCAGCAAATATGCAATGTAAATGGGGTGAGCACAGAGCTACAAAACTGCACAGTCAGCATCTGGCTGTGTGAGTGAGTGATAATTAGCACTGTGTGTAGACACTAATAAACATTTATGTCTGAAATTACAACTTTTAGCAATGTTAATAAGGGATATATTGGCAATCTGTAAAATAAAAGGTCTTGAAAAGAATGTCATACATTAAGCAATGGCAGACATTTCCCGTTCTTGCACAATCTTTTTTTTTTCCTAATTGCAAATGGCCACACTGTTTTGCTCAGAAATTAATCGACGTAAGAACCTACCTAAAAAAATGGGTTGTGTCTCTTTGGCCTCTCCATTAACATCATTGCTGAAGTCAGAAACCTTATATATCTCATGGTGATAATCTAGAAGAGAAACAACCAAAAATTAGAATTCTAATGACATGGAAGATATAAAAAGGCATTGAACTCTAGGCTTTATTACATATGGTATTAAAACTCTACAGTTTAATTTGTAATTGTAATTTTTAAAAATCAAATTAACCACAGAATATAAACTCTATAGCAGCACCCAAGAACTTTATCAGTATTTTTGAAACTGTACAAAACAGAAATATTTCACAGATTTTTGAGAATAGCTTTGCCTGACTTATGTCAGATTTTACTGACAAGTATGTCAACATAAAAGTCCAGACATTTTTCTGAAGCTCAGCAAGTAAATTCCAAATCAAGAGGGAAAGTGTGCTGTATCCCAGATCATATAAGTCTTTTACACTTAACTTTACACCTAAATTTGTATAGGTCATATTAATATTAATTCCCAATATTTAGCTACAACACACTTGATTTTAACAGTTAATACTGAAAAATACTGAGAATTAAAAGCAGTCTAAAAGGAAGCCCATATGAAAAATACTAATTTGTTGTTTTAAATAGAGTAGAATTTGAATAAAGAAGCCAGGGTCTCATCTTTCACACAAGGGTATCTTTTGCATTCAGCTACTGCACTTTAATATGCAGTGGCTTATTTTCTGAAAATGCACCTGCATAGCAGAGAAAAGAATCGGACTCAAAATTTGTTAGAAACTTGCTATGTCAGTCCAACTTAAAAATACAGTATTTCACTAGCCTCTCTGTAGAAACTCATGTGGTTTTGATATAGTTCCTACAAATTGCGATCACCTAAATATCTGCCTTAAATAAGTTTCTTTTTCCATTCATGCCTTTTGGGGGCCTTGGACGTTACAGACCAATACCTACACAACTATTCTCATTTTCAAGATACAGTAATAAGTTATCTGAGGTTAGAAAAACTAAAGTAACACATATTCTTGTATGAATCAAGCAAAAAAAAAAGGCAGGTTATATACGGAGAAACTTTTAAAAGTTCAAGTAACTGAGCAATCAACTCTGTTGAGCAATGTTATAAAGAATCAAAAAGAACCTAATATTTTGAAATAGGCACAGTGACTGAAAACCCCTTTCACCAACTTCTATCCACTTGTTCAACTATTTAAATCAATTTAAATGGGAAGAAGAAAACATATAATCAATTGAATTTTCAAACAAACTAAAAGTAGGCTTTATTTGCTCCACACTAACATTTAGCTTAGCTGGGGTTTAATTAGAAAAAACCCTGTTATTTGCAAATAGCCCTCTACTTTTCATTAGTATGTATGATGACTTTTTAAAAATTGCTAAAACAATTGGTTTGCTCCCACCCCTAATAGCCCATAAAACAGCAGAGGAAAAACAGACTGGTTCTGGGTGTCTGTGCTTAAATTTAAGATTAATTCAAAAAGGTTTAAGGAAAAAAGATGTTCTGAACCCTCAAAATATAAATGTAACATTACACTGTACTAATCACCTGCTTTGAATTTAACAAGGCACAAGGTAGTTAACAGATATATCTTACATTTTTGCCTTGGGCTTTAATTCTTCTCAGGCTTTTCTAAGTCAAATTAGAAAAATTAAAATTCTAAGAAGTAACTCATCCTGAAAAGCGTTTCCTTGTCCTACTACCATCTCCCCTCCAAACAACCTAAACCCAAGCAGCTGAGATATACACTTGTTAAATTATTGAGAGATTTGATGGAATTTTTAAAAATGGATTTTTACCAGATGCATAATTCTTTTTAAAACACCTTTTCCTAAACCAATAATACAACCAAACAAGTTAGACAGAAACAAATTTTCGTTGTGCATGATCATTGTTTTTCCTCAGAACTGGAAAAAAAAATTAAACACCACAACTGGGGGAGGAGGGGGAAATTTGGCCGCAAGGGCAGGAATCATTAGTCCAGATTTCTGTACACCACTAAAATGGAATAGCAAACACCTCACTTCCCAAACCTGGTCACAGTAGTGGAATGCACAAGAAGGCTCTTTGCTCCCTAAGTGTCATTGTTTGCTAATTTCCTGATTTGCTTTTTGGGCTGTTTACGTTCAATAACATCCTGCCTCCCCCCCTTCACAATACAACTTTATTTTGTGTACAGCGGTCTCGCCGCCAAACATCAACATTGCCCCCCCCATCAAAATGCCCCCGCTTTAGAGCGGGTTCTTTTAAAAAAAATAAAAATAAAACCCATTTTTAAAGATACAGTTACTGACTTGAAAACATACAATTGCACTGACAACAACAGAGGGTGAAGGAAATGACAAGGGAGGGGGCGAGAGAGACTAGGAGAGCGCCGGTGGCTGGGGAGATGTTTACACCCCGGTGAAGTCCCTTCTCCCGGGCTCTGACACCCACCGAGAGAAGCCCCCTAGCCTGTCCCCACATCTGTCTCTCTCTTTTCTTCTCTTCTTACCTTGGTTCACCAGTTTGAAGCTTTGGGATTTCCTGCTTCTTTTCCTCTCGGAGAACTCCATGGTGCTCGGGAGAAGGAAGGAGGAAGGGAATGTAGCAGGGGAGAGAGAGAGGAGAGACAGAGAGAGGGAGGAACGGGGGGAGGGAGAGGAGGTGGAGAAGAAGGAGGAGGAGGTGGATGAGGAGGCGGCGGCGGCGGCTCTTGTCACCCGGCCTCAGCAGCAGCCGCCGCCAGGAGGACCAAGGTCCGTCTCTCGAATCAGCCGGAATGATAATTGTAAGAATAATTTAAACCAACCCAATAAATCCGGCCCCCCGGGCGCTTTCGGACCCGGGCGTGGGCGGGGCTGGAGGCTTCCCCGGGAGAAGTTACCACTTTGCTCTCGCCCCCCAGCCCCGCACCCCGGCCCCCGGCCCGAAGAAAAGGCGAGGAAGCCGCCGAGCCCGGGCCCCGCCGCCCTCCGCCACAACTTTCGGCTGGGGCCGGACTTGGCCCGGGGCTGGCTCGGGGCTGGCCCCGGGAGCAGAGGGCTGGGAAGGGGGCGGGCAGGCGCCGGGCGCTTTTTCCTGCTCCTTCCCCGCGAGGTGGCGGCGGCGGCGGCGCGAGGGCGGCGATGGGCCGGGAGGAGGCGGCGGCGGCGGAGCTGGGGGAGCCGGGTCAGAGGCGCTCGCCACCCCCCCCCCCCCCCCCCCCCCCGGGGGGGGCGGGGGGAAGGAGAGGAAGGAGCGGAGGAGGGAGCGCCCTCGCTGCCTGGGACCCCGGTGCCACCTGCTGGGGGGAGCCAGCCCTCGCACCGGCGCCCCGGGCCGCCCCCCTCCCCGCCTCCGCCATCCCCTTGGGGGCCGAGCTGAGGGAGCCAGCCGAGCCCGCCGGCCGCTCCCCGGGCTCGGCCCCAGGCCCCACGCCATCCCGAGGAGGCGGAGGCCGCGCAGGCAGACGGACCCACGGACTGACCGACGGACTGGGCAGCTTCCTGGGAGCCGCGGCCGCCGCGCGCTCGCGCTCTCGGCCCGCGCTCGCGCCCTCCCGCTGCCCCCCCCCCCCCCCGCGGCGCCCCCCCCCCCCCCCGGGCCCTGGGCTCGCCCGGGAGGGGGGGGGGGCTCCCTCCTCCCAGCTTTGGAGAGCGCTGCCCAGGTCACCCCCCCGCCCCGCCTGGGAGCTCTCTGGGGAGCCTCCCCCCTCGGGCAGGATCCTGCTTGTTCTTTCTTTTTCCTTCGAGACTCTGAGTCTTGTGGGGTCCACCCCTCTTATCTGCTTCAGTCCCGGGGAGGGTGGTGTGCCCCGTTACCCCCAAACCGCCTCCCACTCTCAAATTCCTGAACCAAGGAGCCCCTATTTTAAGCAGCTGTTAGAGGTAAACTCTCCTGTCCACAAATACTTCATATGAAATGAGCCAACGCTATTGAGAAGAGCATTGACAACTGAGCCCCCAAAATAGACTACATTTCTCGTAGGGGTGGCCCCGGAATTTAGAGAATACATGTGGATTGAGGGTCGCCTTGAGAAAACTTGTCATCCCTGAGGTTCTGCGTTAGCTGTCTCTGTTGCCTCTTTAAGGACGAAATCCCTAAGGCAAATGCAAAAGACTGGCGTAATGATATCAAAATAAAAGGAATAAACAATAAGCATTTCATTAGACTTATTATGGGCATCTCTAAAGAGCACAGAGCACATCAAGGACACAGTTTGTTTCTTCTTCATAACGTCCTCTGGGAGAGAGGGAAAAAATAATTGTATACCTCCTGGGATGTGCAGCACTAGAGTGAGAGCCACAATAGTACTGGTGGTTATAAGACCTTTGGAGCTGGAGTCAAAGAACCTGTATTTAAATTCTGTCTCTGTCACTTATTCCCTGTGCAATGTTGGAAAATGCAATCTAATGAATCAAATAAATGTTTATGAAGTAGCTACTACGTGCCAGGCGCTGCAGACACAATTAATAAAAAGATAATTCTTGCCCTCAGTGAGCTCACAATCTAAAGAAAAAAGACCACACAAAAGGAGACCGGAAAGGGGTGAAGGTGGTTAGTGGGGAGAAGTTGGAACCACAGTTTCCTCTTCTGTAAAAGGTAGGGTTGGACCAGATGACTTCTGAGGTACTTTCTAGATCCATGATGATTTTGCATGAGGCTTTTAGGTGGAGGAATAGTTGGGCTACAGTACAAGATGTCCCAAAAGACTGAGTGCAATTTTAAATTGCACTCAGTCTTTGGGGACACTAGGTATGATAAATTCCCGATCACCTTAAAGGCTAGTGAGGATTGGAAGACATGGTGAATGGTAACAGCACGGTATTTCACCATGGACCCTATCCAATGAGACTATACCAGTGGTGTCAAACCCATATAGAAGCTTATAAAAAAAATCCCTACTGGTTGCATATTGACTTAGGAAACCACATTTAATGTTATCTATGTTCTATTGTATTTTTATTTATTTTGTTCAATATTTCCCAATTGCGTTTTCATCTAATTCTCTTCTAGACACTCAGGAGTGTTGATCTGTGTTTGATACCTGCTCTACACTGATTGACAGTTGCCGGTGTTTCAGGTTCTTTCTTCCCTGCTTTAGTGGATTACCATAGCAGAATTGCTAGTCCTGTGGCCAGACTACTGGTGATCACTGTCTCTGCACTTAAGTAGGCTGATTTTTAGTAAACAGGCACTAACACATCATTAAAGGCATGTTTTGTGAATACTTTGGAAGTAGAGCAGAGATCAATTATAAGCCACTATGATTTAATAAATGACAATTCCCACCAAACTAACCTTAATTCATTTTTTTGTTTTTTGTTTTGTGAGGCAGTCTGGGTTAAGTGACTTGCCCAGGGTTTCACAGCTAGTAAGTGTCAAGCATCTAAGGTCACATTTGAACTCAGGTACTCCTGACTCCAGGCTGGTGCTCTATCCACTTCACCACCTAGCTGCCCCTCCTTAGTTCATTTTTGATAGGACTATTAAATTTATACAGAAGAGGAATTCTGTAGGCATCATATACTCATATTTCCATGAGGTATTTAAGTGAGAGAACCTTTCACAGTTGGGATAAATCTGAAGTTCTATACTTGGAATAAAAATTACTTGTACAAATAAAGGAAGGGAGAGGTATGACTAGATAATACATATAAAAATGAGCTGTGGGGTTTAGTGGACTTTCAGCTCAATATGAGTTTACAGCGCCCCCCCCCCCCAAAAGCTTATAGAATCTGAAATTGCATTAAGAAAAGCTTATTCTGTAGAACAGGGGTGCTAAACCTGGAGTCTGTGAACTTGTCTTTTTAACATTTTGTAACTATATTTCAATGCAATTGGTTTCATTTGTATTTTATTTTATGCTTTCAAAAACATTCTGAAAAAGGGTCCCTAGGCTTCAGCAGACTGCCAATAGGACTATGATATAAAAAAAGGTTGCAAACCTCTAGTCTAGAATGAAGAGAGGTTATATCCTCCCCACACTTCCTGTTTCAGTTCAAAAAGCATTTATTAGGCATCTATTATGTAGATGGTACTGTGCTGGGTGCTAGGAATATGAACACAAAATATTGTACCTGCTTTCAAAGTTTCTATGTTACTAGGAGAAAACAATATGTACACAGATAAATGAATACAAAATAAGTATAAAATAAATTATTTTGGGAGGAGCACTACCTGTTGAATCAGGAATGACCTCTTCTAGGAGGCTGTGCTTGAGCAAAACCTTGAGGGGAACTGGCTTCTAAGAGGAACAGCTAGGTGGCAATGAACAAAGCACTGAGTTTGAAATCAGGAAGACTTATCTTCATGAGTTCAAATGTGGCTTCAGATACCAGCTATGTGACCCTGGGCAAGTCACTTCACTCTATTACCTCAGTTTCCTCATCTGTAAAATGAGCTGGAAAAAGAAATGGCAAACTACTCCAGTAGCTTTGCCAAGAAAACCAGAAGAGTTGGACATGACTGAAATAACTAAACAACAAAAGTTTCTAAGAGTGGTAGCATAGAGGAAGAGGCACCAGACACAGCCTGACAGAGGTGGGAGAGGAAATGTCATCAGACTACATATGGGGATGTTTTCAGGTTCTGAGCACCATTTAGGAATGTAGGACAAAGCTAGGGCTCATCCGTAGAAGGGAAATCGATATGATAAGAAAATTCAAGACTTGGTGTAGACTAAAGAACCTGGAGATATGGTTAGCCTGGAGAAGATACAATATATGCAAGATACAACAGTAATCTTTAGGTACCTAAAGGGCTGTCGTATAGAAGGGGTACTCAATTTATGTTTTGCTCAAGAGGGCAGTTAAGAGTGAAGAATTTCAAAGAGGAAATTTTAGGTTCACTAGAAGGCCAAAATTCCTAACAATTACAGCCATCCAAAAATTGAATTGAACTACCTTGGAATGTAGTGAATTCACTGTTCCTGGAGTTCTTGTTTGTGAGTGTAGTATCAGGCCTTCAACCCTTCAAACCAAATCCATACATTACTAAATCTATTCTTGTCTTTCCTGTGTTTTCTTTCCTCTACTCTCCCTATTTCCTCTCTGACCAACCTAAATTGAAAGTCAGAAGTCTTAGTATTCAACTTTGTCTTTCTAAAGGTTTTAAAAATCTTTGACCAAAACAAAACTGAGAAACAGACCGACTAAAGAACATTTAGGAACTTTAATGCCTGTGAATATAAAATGAGGTTTTATTACACTTAAACTATGATGAAATCATTGAATTTTTCATACCAAGAAGCAAAACCCTAGGGAAGCTATTAACAAATTAGCACTTTCAGTTCAAGTGGGAATATGAATTCCATTTACCATAGAGAATAGTGTATGTGTAGTTAAGAATAAAAGCCAGATGGAATGGTTTGGATAATTCAGTTGGATTTTCTTTGAATCTCTTGCCTGACATGAGACCCAGGACTAGAATATGACTCAGGAAGGAAATACCTTATTCAAAAGTATTATCTGTGGACATTATTCTGAAAAGGTAGACCACAGACTCTGGATCATGTCAATATCCATATCAAATCAACAAATAATTATTGAAAAATCACCTTGTATAATACCCTATGCTTTTTTAAAAATAATGTATATACTTTTGGTTTTGGCAGGAAAAATGATTTTAATCGGAAGGACTTTAAAATGAAAAAGAAGGGGGAAGGAGAAAATAATCCTATGTATATCCACCAAGATAAATATCACAGAGAATAAGTACAATGTAATAATAATAAGTAGCATTTGTAGTAACTCACGTTCATGTAGTGTTTTAAAATTTTCAAAGTGCCCAATAGGGGCAGTTAGATGGTACAGTGGATAGAGCACTGGCCCAGGAGGCAGCAGGACCTTGGTTCAAATCTGGTCTCAGACTTGATACTCATTAATTGTGTGACCCTGGGCAAGTCACTTAACCAAAATTGCCCCCCCCAAAAAAAACAAACACAAAGTGCCCAATGTATTACCTCAGTTGATCTTCACAACAACCCTGGTATGTATTTGCTATCCCCATTTTACAGATGAGGAAGCTGAGGCTCAGATAAGTTAAATGACTTATGCAGGGTCATATAGCTAGAAAGTACCTGAGATAATTTCTAAATCCAGGTGTCTAGTGACACCTAGAAGTTTATAGGAGGCAAAATCCAATGAAGTAAAGCACCAATAATTAATTCAATGGCCTCAGGTTTCTATACATAAATGTACAAAATGGTCCTAATGTAAGAAGGCAAATATGATGTCATAGATATCACTGAAACTTGAACTTATGAAGTTAATTTTTTTTAACTCAAGTATAAGACTTTATCTTCAGTCCTATTAAATTTTATCTTCCTAGATTCAAGTCAGTGCTCTAGTTCTTTAAGGATTTTTTTGGATACTGATATTGTCATCCAATAGTCCACTTTCTCACTTTTTTCTCATCTGTGAATTTGACAAACATGCCATCTCTACCTATATCTGAGTCAGTGATACAAATGTTAAATAGCTCAGAGCCAAGTACAGATCCCAACGGTACTCTACTGGAGACCTCCTTCCAAGTCTGCATCAAACCATAGAGGACTGCTTGGTGTCTGGTGACATAAATAATTCCAAATCTTCCTAATTGTATTTTCACATAGCCCAAATCTCTCCATCTTTTATTAAAACAGATCAAAAGCCTGGCAGAGAAGCATGGTATAATAGTAATGAGGAATTTCAATTATTTGGACATCTGATGGAGTTCTTCATGCCAAAAGCAGAGCAGCTAATAATTTCTTGCCTTTCTTTAATGATCACTTTATCTTCCAAAAAGTGGAAAAAACCACACAAGGAAATTATATTCTGGTTCTGATTCCAAACCATAAGGAGGATCTGGTTGATGGGGTGACAATGATCAGAACTTTGAGAGGGGGAAGTAACGATTTCATTTTATAATTTGCGGTAGAGAAAAGGAAAGCTGAGAATAATCTGACACATGTCCTACATTTGGGGAGAGCAGATTTGGCAGGTAAAAGAAAATTTCACAGAAAAAAAGGAATAGATGGAATCCCATGGGACAAAGTATTAATGGAGAGAGGGGAGAGAGACAGAAAGAGATAGAGATGCAGAAAAAGAGACACACAGACATAGATGCAGAGAAAGACAAAAACAGAAAGATGGAGACATAAACAGAGAAAAATCATCCTCCAGAAAAATACTCTTGATAAAGTGAGCCTAAGGCTGACAAGCAAGAAAATAACCATTTTTTGATCACTGGATTTGGAAAGAAAGCCATAGCTTCTAGAATAACAGAGTTAAGTTATTGGAAAAGAAAGCTTTTGCCTCTAGCATTTGCACAGGGTGGCCCCTTAGTCTAAGGGGTGATTGACTGTTTGACTAGCCTTGCTCACCATCTCCACCTGGTGGTCCTATGCAGAAGATGGAAGCAAGGGCAGATAATAGAAGATGACTAAAAAATGTGGTATAGTTATCTTTTCCACATAGTTAGGGTTAGGGACTCAGCAGCCCGGTGATCTGGAAAATCCAGGTAAAATTTTTTGGCCCTCCCTTCATACCAGAGAAGAAGTCTCAACTTTTTCTTTTATGGGGTATTTACTATACCTTAATTGTAAAATTTGGGTTAAGTTGTCCACTGGCCATCATGTATCCTCTGTATCTTCTGCAAAACTCCCAAAAAATTCCCTTTTAATTTCTTATGCCAGCCTGTGATATATTGAAACCAAGATGGGTAAAGTCTCGATGTGGAAGTGATAACTGTAGTTCTAAAAGAATAGTGTAGTAGAAAAGCTTAAAATGAAGTGAGGCTGAATAAGGCTAAGGATAACAAGAAAGTTTTTTGCTCTGAGTTTTTTGGTTTTTGTTTGGTTGTTTTTTTCTATACAAAGGAAAATAAATTAATAATGGTTTACTAAGTGCTTGCTATGTTCCAAGTACAGTGCTGGGGGTATAAAGAAAAAAAATGAAGGCAAATTCAACAGATAAAGTTCACCTAGATTTTAGCAAAAAGTTTTGATTCTTGTGAAAGATATGGAGAGATGGGGTAGACAATAGTACAATTAGGTGAATTCAGAGTTTTTTCAATGGCTGAACATAGACAATATCATTACTTGTTCTACGTCAACTTGGAAGGAGGTCTTTAGTGCAGTACCCCAAGAATCTGTTTGGCTCTGTTATTTAACATTTTATCGATGATTTGGATGAAGCCATAGATGGCATGCTTATAAAATATGCAGACAGAAAACTAGGAGGAATAATTAACCTACTGGAAGACAGAACAAGGTTTAAAAAATATTGACAGGGCAGAACTGAATCTATTAAGAAATTAGACTGAATCTAATAAGATAAAATGTTATAGGGATAAGTGTAAAGTCATAGTTGGGTTCAAAATCAACTTCACAAGTGAAAAATGAAGGAAAAAAACAGACAATAGCTTGTCTAAAAATGATCTGGTGGTTTTAAGTCAACAGTGTAATAAAAAAGCCAAGAAAACTAATGCCATCTTATCTTGCATTAAGAAAAGCATAGTGTCAAGGAATAAGGTATTGATAGCCCTTTTATACTTCACCCTGGTCAGACAACACCTGGGGTATTGTACACAGTTTTAGGAACCATATTTTAGGAAGGACATTGATAAGATGGAGAACCCATCTTCCCCCACACCCATTCAGTAAATTCTAGTGGTTCTCTATTGGCTCCAAGATCAAATATAAAATCTATTTGGCATTAAAAGCCTTTCACAATCTAGCCACTGCCCACCTGTCCAATCTTCTTATACTTTACTCCCTTAAATGTATTCTAAAATCCAGTGACAGTGGCATTCTTGATGTTACTGGAACACAATGAAATTTTTCTCCTCCCTGCCTCTTCACTGGCTGTCCTCCATGCCTGGTATGCTCTTCCTCTTGACCTCTGCCACAACTTGACTCTTCTCACTACCCCAGTGACCACCCCTCTCAGATTACCTCTGTCTACTCTGTGTATATTTCATAGGTACCTACTTACTGACTCATTGTCTCTTCCATTAAAACATGAGCTCCTTGAGGGCAGGGATAGTGTTTTTGGGTTCCTTTGTACCCCTAAGCACCATGCTTTAGCAGCATAACTGGCACATGTAAGCACTTAATAAATGATTGTAATTGGCTGAGATTGTCCAGAAGAAGACAACAAGGAAGGCAACATTGAAATTATGCCCTATGCCTAAAAAAGAGATCAGGAGAGGTATCTTCAAATATTTGAAGGGCTTTCATGTGGAAGGGCTTAGATGTGTTCAGTTTCATCTCAGAGGTCAGGTACAAGAGCTGTGGGGAGAAATTCAAAGAAGAATGTTTCAACTTGATGTTGGGGGAAAAATTGCTTAACAGTTAGAACTCTCCAAAATTAGAATTGAGGCAGCTACATGGCACAGAGGACTCTATCTAAGCCTCAAGTCAGGAAGACCTGAGTTCAAATTCAGCCCCAGACACTTGGTAGCTCTGTGACCCTGTGCAAGTCACTTAATCCTGTTTGCCTCCGTTTCCTCATCTGTTAAATGAGCCAGAGAAGGAGATGGCAAACCACTCTAGTGTATTTGACAGGAAAACCCCAAATGGGGTCAAGAAGAGTCAGACCCAACTGAATGACAATCTCAACAAAATTGGAATGGGTTACCTCAGGAAATAGAAGAGCCCCTCACTTTAGATCTTTAAGCAAAGGGCCGACGATCACTTATCCTTCCTCACATACAGCCTGGGCTGCATGTTCTCTAAAGTCCCTTACAAACTTGAAGAGTCTGTGATTTGCGTGCAACATTTGAAACAAAAAATAAAACAAAACTGGGGACAGCATTTTACTCATTAATTTATTAAGAGTGTGTGTGTGTGTGTTAATAATATAGGTGCTCTGCTCAAGAATTGAACTATCTAAAGTAGGAATCTGAAAAATTGTAAGTTCAAGTGTTGCCAAAATAACTATTCATTCAGCTTAGTGGGGAAAAAATGATAAACTTTTTACTTAGCTTATATAGAAAAAAAAATTTGTATAATTAGCTTAATTTTCACTATTGATAGTAATAATAACTGATATTTTAAAATTAAGAATTCCAAAGTGCTTCATATACATTATCTCATTTGGTCCCAAATGATTTTGTGAAATAGATGTTACTGCTTATAAACTATAATATGATCATTTATAAGTTATGATACGTCGTATAGTTTATAAATTATAATAATTTATAATCAAATAGATTATTAAATAATATTTATAAGAGATAACTTCTTTGGCATCTATCTCATAGAACCTTTGGGATTGGGACCAAATGAGATAATGTATATATTATAATTATTTTATATTAAGTTATATTATAAATGCTATATATTCTATGTATATTATAAAACATCATAAAATGTTTTATATTTTACATTTAAGAAAAGAGGTTTAGGTCTGTATCCCAAAGAGATCATAAAAAAGGGAAAAGGACCCACATGTACAAAAGCATAGCAGCTCTTTTTGTGGTGGCAAGGAATCGGAAATCGAAGGAATGCCCATCAATTGGGGAATGGCTGAACAAGTTGTGGTATTTGAATGTAATGGAATACTATTGTTCTATAAGAAATGATGAGCAGGCAGATTTCAGAATAACCTGGAAAGACTTACATGAACTGATGCTGAGTGAAGTGAGCAGAACCAGGAGAAGATTGCACACAGTAAAAGCAACATTGTACGATGACCAACTTAGATAGACCTGGCTCTTCTCAGCAATGTAAGGATCTAAGACAATTCCAAAAGACTTATGATGGAAAATGCTATCCACATCCAGAGAAATCATCCACATCCAGAGCATATCGAAACATACTATTTTCTTTTTTTTTTTTGTGGTTTTTTTCCCTTTTGCTCTAATTCTTCTTTCACAACATGATTAATGTGGAAATATGTTTAATATGATTGTATATGTATAGCCTATATCAGATTATATGCTGTCTTGGGGAGTAGGGAGGAGAGGGAGGGGGAAAAATTTGGAATTCAAAATCTTATAAAAGTGAATGTTGAAAACTAAAACTAAAAATAAAATAAAAATTAATTAATTAATTTTAAAAAATAAGTGTATAGGCCTGGATTTGAAACCAGGTTCTGATATTTTCTAGCTGTGTGACCATGTGCAAGTCCCTTCAGGTCTATGACCTTCAGCTTCCTTATCTATAAAGTGAGGGTAATAAACTAGAAAATACAATGCTAGTAACCGTTGATTAAGACATTTGCTAATTTTTTAAGAAGTGTTTAACTTTGAAACAAATTCCATTCATATAGGATTTATAGGTAAAGAACTAGTAAATAAAGTAACATATAAAATAAAATAAAGGAAATAAAATTCCTGCATAGTTACAGGCATTCATTTGACCAAAATTTATTAGGTGCCTACTATGTGCCAGGCACCATGCTAGGTACTGGGGATACAAAGATAAAAATAAAAATAGACCCTACATTCAAGGAGATTACATTCAACTGATGCAAGTTATGATAAAAATCAGTATACCACAGCTCCAAGCCAAGAAGATAGGATGAACATTGTACACAGTAACAGTAACATTGTGAGATGACCAACTTGGATAGACTTAGCTCTTCTCAGCAACGCACTGATTTAAGACAATTCCAAAAGACTCATGATGGAAAATACTATCCACATCCAGAGAAAGGACTATGGAGTCTGAATGCAGATTGAAGCATACTATTTTCTCTCTCTTCTTTCTTGTGGTTTTTCCCTTTTGTTCTGATTCTTTTTTCACAACATGGCTAATGTGGAAATATTTTTAATATGTTTGCATTATCATGTGTATCAGATTACATGCCATCTTGGGAAGGGGGAAAATTTAGAACTCAAAATCTTGTAAAAGTGAATGTTGAAAACTAAACAGTAATTAATTAATTTTTTAAAAAAGAAAGAAAAGAGGCTTAGAAAGAAGTGACTTGTCCTTGTGACTTCCACACAGCTAACAAGTATTGAGGGTAGAATTCAAACCCAGGGTCTAAAACTCATTCTGCTACATCATGTTACTTCTCATATATTTAATATGGTTTATTTTTTCTCCTAAAAACATGTTTGCTTATATACCAGTGGGAAAAACACACACACACACACACACACACACATTGACAAATCAGTAGTTTTGACACTTTGAAATAATTTTTTAATTACCTTAGAAACCAAATAAGTTGAGAAAAAGTGGTATTTTATAAAATGTAGTGGTTAACTACAAAATGCATTTAGTTACACAAGCCTAAACTTCAAATGTAGAATGTTTAACATATTATCTCCTCAACAAACTCACATTGACTACTGATGCATGCCTGCTCATTGCTAAAAGAAATTAGAGGTAGGGAAATGTGTAAGAATTATATTTTATATATTTTATATGAAAGGAAAAGCAAAACTAAGGCTTCCAAAATGGAGCCTTATATCTTAAGCATATCCAAAAACCTTTACCTTCACCCAAAGGTTCTAGAAAAGATTAAAGGAAGGGTATGTGTGTCCAGGACCCAGACTCCAGGTTTCAGAATTATATCAAAGAAATTCAAAGGGAAGAGTGGGAGGATTATAAATTATTATTCCCATCCATTTCACCAACCAGTAAGAACTTCAGGATCTGCCAGTCTCTTCTGCTTCCAATTTGTCCCCAGTGGAAGGATGTCAGTCATCTGTATCTCTAGGCACTGTTGATTGGTTGCTGTTTGTCTTGTGGGCACTGTTGATTGGGGAAATACTAATGGCTTTCTTCCCATGATCCTGACCCCTGCCTGACATAGAGTCTCAGGTAGCATCAGCATCAGCCCTCAGTGGCTGCTGCAGCCAATATGGCCGTCCAGGAAATTCCATCAGATTGCAATGCCTCCTCACTCTAGGCTCCCTTCATGGCCTGTAGGAGAAAGTTCTTGCCAAGATAAACATAAGAAAAGAAGCACCTCCAGATTTCTTCACTTGCACAGTTTTTGTTATTTCCCTATCCTGTCTTGGGGCTTCTTGCTTGTTCCAAAACCATGTTCTTGCAGACTCCCAGAGGAATGAAAATAGTAGTTATTAGAACAAAACTCTTGGTGAAGGAAGAAAAGTGAAAAACAGTTATTACTACTCACTCTTTTTAAATCAACGTTATCAGCCTTGGGCCAGAGGGAGAAATAACAATTATCCAAATAGAAAAAAGGAAAGGCATGGCAGAGGTCAGGGCCAAGCATGAGTAGAGGTAAGATATTACCAACAGTTACTCAATTTTTGACAGGTTTCCTGGTACACAGACTAGCTTTTTTTTTTTTTTTTATAAAGTGTTGGATATATTTATTGAGTATTGTATCGTTGTTTTTTGTTCGGCCGTGTTCAACTCTTCGTGACCCCATGGACCGTAGTATACCAATACAGTCCTTGAGGTTTTCTTGGCAAAGATACTAGGGGGGTTTACTATTTCCTTCTCCAGTGGATTAAGGCAAACAGAAGTTAAGTGACTTGCCCAGGGTCACACAGCTACTAAGTGTCTGAGGCAGTATTTGAACTCAGATCCTCCTGATACCAGGCCAAGTGTTCTATCCACTGAGCTAGCTAGCTGCCTATTTATTGGAGTTAGGTATTATAAAATTGACTTATCTGTGGCAATTACCACCTTAGAATTTTAAGAAGGTATTCATATAGTGCTTTAAAGGTTTACAAGGTGCTTTCCTTAAAACATCTCTGTAAAGAAGGTAGTGCAGGTGTAGCAGATCTAGTGGCCCGGGGAGCAAAAGTGCTCCTCTCACCAATGGTCCTCAGTTCTGAATTCACATAGAGTTAGTTCGGTTCAGAAGGAGTCCAGATCCTCTGGAAGTGATTCATTCTTTTCCTCTTTGTCTCTGACTGTTTATGACCCCACCCTAGAGCCCGAGGACAAAATCACTTAAAGGTTTTAGATGGCCTACCAGAAAGGGATTATTAGAGTCCCTCCCAGAAGGTACAAAGCAGATCAATTATAGAACTGTCATTTATTCTCTCCATCACAAGAGAAATGCATAGAACACAAAAGACTCCTAAGGTGCATTGACAAAGACTTAAAACTTACTTCTGTGCTTAGGGCCTCCTCCTCCAGAAATACCCAACCTTTTCTGCAGCCTTGTCAACCTGGAATATCCCTTTGTAAGACCTTTTCCCTTCTCCCACTGATCAATTCCTCCTGTGGCCTTGATTTTGTGGAGGGGCGCAGGTCAGACTTTACACGTCTCTGACTTGGTTTCCTGACTTCAAAACCATGTTGTTGTGTCAAACTCTTTGTGACCCCGTGGACCACAGCACACTAGGCCTTTCCTTCACTATCTGAGAAAGCTAAGAATTCCCAGTCTCTCAGACCCATGAGTTTCAGGATTACTATTCTTTTGTTTGTGCTCTAGAAAAGAAATACAAAGTTGAAGAGGCAGTCAGATACTATAGGCTTATCTAGGCAAGCACACCAGCTTGCTGCCATGTGCAGCAGTAGGGTAGGAAAAGGAAAGAATAAACCTTCCGAGTCACCAAGTCCAAGTTATTATAGTCCAGGATTGACTCAGGCCAGTCTGGTGATTCAAATTTAGGATTAGAGCAAATTGAGGTCTACTCATAGACCATCTAATAATAAGCAAAAGAAAGTTTATTTAGCCATAGTATTTAGCAGGGATAAAAACATTAATTTAGTCACCAGCAATTTTCCTACCTATATATGAACCATGCTGATTTGTAGACAAGTCATCAAAAGAAGGTTGTTCTGACTCTTGTGCTAGCTTTTGTACTTAGGTGACCAGGAGTATAATACAACAGTGGTTTGAGCCTTAGCCCCCTGGAAAAAAGTTACATCATGAGAGTGGTTTTAATACCTTTTAAGGAAAAACTAATCTACCCTGATGTCAACCTCCAGAGTTAGGTCTAAGAAAGAAAATTAGGTTATATGCGTATTTATTTCTCTCAAAGCAGGTGGACATGCATGTGAATGCATGTGGTGTGGGTGCAAAGGGTGTCCTAGGATTAAAAATAATATTAAGGGTTACTTTCTCAGGCTCAGTCTGAAGCCCATCCTATACCTTGAGATCCTGGAATTTGAGAGCTTCTCAAGTCCCTTTCCCCTTATCTTAAAATGCCATACAACTTGTACCAGTAGAATTGCCTTTGTCTCCCATATCCTGTGTTCCTTATCCTATCATTCATCTTCCCCAACCAATGTCATGACAATTTTTCCTTATCTAGTAAACCCTAATCTTCAACCCCCAAAAGAAACCCTAAAATCACATCATCATCCCACAGGCTATATATATCTTTCTGTCTATATAAGCCTGGGGTTTCTCCTATATCAGGATCTTTGTTTAGCTCCTTGGTAATCTCAGGCCCATGAAACTTTCATGTAATAAAGCTCCCAGTGGTTACAGAGAAGGTCTAAGTGTATTTTTTCACACCTGAACCAGCTCTCCCAACTCTAAACCTCAGCATATGGGAGCTTCAGTCAGCAGCTGAGTTCTCTTTTGGGGTTAGGCTGCACAGTTTATATACCCTTCCAACAGGGGCTGATGTCACTCCATCATCATTTCACCCCTGGACAGAGAAAATGTCTCTATACCAGACCACTCCCAGTCTTGGGCTGTGTAGACAAAAGAATCTGTCTCCACCCAAGCTTGAGTAGAACACAGTGGGCTACCCTACTTAGATTAAATTCTTTGCAAGATTGGGTGGGGTCTGACCAGAATAAGGAGAGTCATTGCAATCTCATTGTCATTAATGTCCTTCTGAAAGGATTTAGGAAGAAGGGGTGGGGGAGTTCTGAACCTCCTCAAGATATTGGTTATTAATAATAATTTTTCATATTTTCATACTGAATGGGATAGGTATGTAGGAAAAGCTATCTTAGCCTATTAGGCAGGGCTTTAGGAAATACTGATCCTACTACAACCCACTCCTTGGTGACAAGATCGTAAAGATCTTCCAGAGGACATTCAACCACTTGACCTTAGAACTGTTAGTGGGTGACCCTGACCTCAGGGGTCTGAGAAGTGAGATAGCAGCACTGGAGGAGAAAAAGAAAAACTACCTCAGAAGAATGGTACAAAAAAAAGATAAGGAACATATCAGTGTCCTAAAAAAGAAACTGAATATGGAAAAGAATGAAAGCCAGAAATCTCAGACTTTGCTTTCCTTCTTTGGAAGGATTGACTCCCATTTGTTAATGGTCTGTTCTAGGTGGTGGGTGATGCCAAATTTTTGCAGTTCACAATGAGTTTCCCAATGAAAGGTGGTGACAGGAAAGCCCCAGGAAAAGAAGCCCCAGGAAACATCAAGGCCACAGAGTGGATTATGACATTTTCAGTACAATCACAAATCATCTTAAATCAGGGTCATCTGAGTAAGGTAGCTATGAGGTCATTAAACATGAAGACTAACCCAGAGCCAGAGTCAATACTGAGGATTATTCTGTATCACTGTTGAGGTTTAGAGGTTTAGGGGTACTGGAACCTCAAAATCACGACACCCAGGTCCTGCCTAAATAAATTTGACCCAAACCTTCTTTCAGCCAAAGACAAGGTTTATTAAGGATCCACCATATTGGCCAGACTCTTAAGGAATCTGAACATTTGTGAGCTATTGGCTAGATTGTAAAAATCTGAGCCCTTTAATGGAGACAAGATGGGCCTTTTGTACAGAAAGACTGTGGGAGGGATCTAGGGAGGATTTTGATGGGGGTGGCCAGTAAGCTGGGGTGACTGGAGGAAGGGTCTAAGGAGGATCTTGATGGGAGTGACTGGGAGGTCCAGAATGGAGTTTAGATAGGGTCAAGGGTAGGAAGTAGCCCAGGGCCATCGGGAGGTAATAGGCAATAGAGGGCTAGGCTCAATTAAGGGTAACAAAGAACTGGGAGTTTGGGCATAGGTGATGAGGAAAGGCCAGTAGCCAGAGACTTCCTTGACCACGTGGGTGAATTCAAGGAGAATCCAGTAGACAAATGGGACCCAATTACTTTTTGGGATAAGGCGCAAAGGTCTGGGCCCATACCCCATCATCACCACCTATTCAAAGTGCTCCCTAGCCCACCAGCCAAGATTCCCGGGAGCCCCATAAGGAAAGGGAAATACCAAAATCATTGTTCCTTTAGACGCCTCTCCTGAGGAATTGTCCCCCTTATTCCAGGGGCTTTGCCCTGTTGCCAGAAAGCGAACCATCTTCCAACAACATCATCCCTTGGTCCTAAGCCCTCTTTGGAAAGCAGATATCCAAAGACAACTGGCACTATGTTGGAAACAATGTAGAAGAGCTCCAGTAGCTTCACACTACATTTAACAAAGGGCTATGCTGGTTTGTTGCTGCCCACTGTCCCTGAGGTCAACTACACTGCCCATTGTTCCAGGGCCTGAACACTGTTCCTCTTTGCTGGTGTCTGAGTGCCGGCTCCCAATGATAGAGCCTGTTGTGACTCCACTATGCCACAGCCTGAGTCTGCACACTATATTACACTGCTGCTCCCCACCTCCACCCAGTGCTGGAGTTAAAGTGCAGCCATGAATGCTGCCATTGCTTGGACCCAAGTGCCATGCCCATATGTCACCCTGTGCCAGAAAAATGTTGCTTCTGCCCCAGCTGCTGCTACTGCCTGCTTCGGCTGGGCTAAGCTCAGCAAAATGTGCTGCCAGTGCTGCAGCCAAAGCACTACCTTTAGCATATGTAATTGTCATCTCTGCCAGGGTGAGGGATGGTACTCAGGGCATGTGCTAGGTCCACTCTGCAGGGGACTCTCACCTATCCTTCAGTCAGAAAGAGACATAGTTCAGAAGAGCTCGAGCTGAAGCCATCTCTTCTTTTAAACTGACTCAGCCCCTCCCCTTTTCCCAGAAAATCCTGAGGCGTATTTGGCACACTTCCCCTTCCCAGGATATCCTGGGGTATAGTCCACACTTTTGTCCCTATTCTCAATTCTGAAACACTTCTCAAGTGCCTCTTCCAATTTTTTAGTCCACATGGTGCAGTCCCAGGGGCTTTCCAAATGCCACAGAAAAAATCCCAAGTAATTCTTTCAGTACAGTTCTTAGTCTCCCAGTTCAAATTTTTAGGGACTTTAGGCCTTCCTTAACTGGTGAGCCTAAAGGTCACTATCACCCCCAAATTTTAAAAATCATGCAAATTCAACAGTTTATAGTATTTATCACTTTCAGAACATGGAGAGCACATTCACACCTGTTTCTGGTTCCTGAATACAATTTACTATTGAATACTCCCCAGCATGTAGCCACAGACAGGGATGTATGTGTGGGGTGTTCAGGGAGGACTAGCACTTCTGATGTGAAGGTTTGCCAAGCTCTTTTCAGAGCTGTTCTTCCACATAAGGCGCCCAATTGTCACTCAACTCTCACCCTTGGCTCCAAGAAGCTTTAGCATTAGAAGCATTCACACCCCAGTAAAAGTCTTGGCAAATGGGCTGAACCAGGTTGAGGGTAATCGACAGGCCTCAAACCTGTAGGTGAGTTAGGAGGGCGTCTACCCCCGAGCACATAAAGACTTCCTTGGGTGGAATAGGTAGATGAGAACAATTTGTTCCAATGGCCACAAAGGCAGCTGAAGCAGGTGCTGTGGAGCACTTAGAACTGGGTCAGACATTGAAGACACCAAGGTCATCTACTGCATCCCAGGCCATCACCAATTGTCTTCACTTTTGTCTTGCCACTGGACTTCAATGACTCTGGAAGAGAGATGGAGGTTGAGGACTTTGTGTGACTGCCTCACTTAAATCCACTGGCCCCATATGGTTCTAGAGGAGAGAGTGAGGCTGGTGACTTTGCACAGCCCTGTCTCACTTAAATCCAATTCAGTTGCAAGTCAAGACATCACCTTACTGATGTCACTGGTCCTCTTTGATAATGAAGGACAAACAGATAATTTAGTATTAAGCTTACCACTGTAAGTGACTGACTTGGGAGTGTGAACGAACTAAGGAGCGAATAGCAAATGGGAAGCTGTAGCAGCCTCCAAACACACCCCAGGAAACATGAAATCATTTTGAGTGATGCCTCCTTAAAACCCCCTTGGTGGAAGCAGCAACCTCAGAGGCTCTGACCTAGGATCTTGGCAGTATGAAATTTTTCCTATTTGTTCATTGCATTTAGCGTTTTGCAACTTTGGTTTTGTTTCAACTTTGACAGTAAGACATAGGTATAATTACAAACACCTCCCTTTTTTTTAATGCTTTACTTAGTGACCGGGAAAAGAAAAAAAAAAAGCACTCAAGCTAACTAATGAGAAGAAAGTAGAAAGGAAAGAAGGAAGGAAAGATTTGTTAAGAGCCTATTTACTCTATGGCAGGCACTGTACTGAGCACTTTACTGGATTTTTTTGTTTTTTACATAGAGGAGAGCCTCTCTACATGTTATATGTTTGTGGGCAGGATACAATTTAGATCTGAAGGGCTCGTAGGCAAAAATTTGCAAAGAACTTTGAAATCCTTTGGTAATAATATAGAAATAGAGTGTTGAATTTGGAGTCAGAGGACCTGAATTCAAATCCTGATTGTACCACTTGCTACCTGACCTTGGGCAAGTCACTCTTTGGACCTGTAAAATGAGAACGTTGAAGAAGAAACCTCAAAGTTCTCTTCCATCTCTAAATCCATGATTGGAAATCAAACCCCACCTTAATTCCAGATAAAACTTCTTCCCATCCAGCTGTCCCACTACCAATGTCTAGCTAAAATGGGCATCTAGCCATCTTCTCTGCTATCACCCTCCTCTCATCACCTTTGGATTTTGGGAGACCCTCCCTACCTTCTACCCTGGAAGAGTTAATTCACTCAGCTTTGGGACACTGTGGGGCATAACTGCTGAGGTTTGTTGACTGGGGAGTAATAAATCAAACCTCAACTTAATCCCAGCTCAAGTTAATTCTACTCAGATGTCACTCCAGAGCACAAGGGTTTAGCCAGAGTGGGCATCCATCTCTTGCCTGGACAAATGTAATGGCCTCCTAATTGACTTCTCTGCTTCTGCACTCACTCATCTGCAACCTATCTTCCACCCAGGTACCAAACTGATATTTCTAAAGGACAAGCCTGATCATGTCACTCCTTCTTGACAAGCTCCACAACCTCCAAATCCCCTTGAAATTATTTTGTAATATTCTTATATTGTGTTCATGTTGCTTTCCCCAGTAGAATGCTAGTCCCCTGCCAGTGGGGACTATTCCATTTTTGTTTTTGTTATCTCCAGGGTTTGGCATATAGTAGGTGCTTAATCAGTGTTTATTGATGGATTGGCATTTAGAGCCCTGTACAACCTGATTCCAATCGATTTTTCTAGACTGATTTCACATTTTTCTGTATTATCTTTCTATATTATATTACATTATATTTTCTTTTCTAGTCAAATTGGCCTACTTGCTTGTCCCTATACATGGCATTGGCTGTTACTCCTTTCCCCTCACGTCTGAAGCGTTTTCCCTCTTGGAACTTTGAACTCCCTTTATGTTTAGTTCAAGTGCCACATGCTTCAATAGATTTTCTGACTCCCCCATATGCTTTCCTTCCCAACCTCCAACCAGTAAAATATTTGGCTTTCTTTAAGTCTCAGAACAAATCCAACCTCCAGCAAGGAGCCTTTCCTGTTAGCTTCTACTATGCATTTATCTTTTATGTACAGATTTATATATACTTACTCCCCTATCAGAATGTAAGCTCCTTTAGGGCAGGAACTCTTTCTGCTTTTTCTTTCTATCCCTGGTGCTTAGCATAGAGCTTGGCATATAGTCAATATTTAATAAATTCTCATTGATTGGTTGTAGGAACAATGTGGGTATCAAGGAGGAGACCAGTGGAGGGACATACACAGCAGAGAGCAGAGAAGCCCAGGATAAGAGAGGATGATTAGCAAAGATATGACACCCAGCCGGGGACAGCAGAGACACAATGAAACTTCCAGAGGGAACAATTTGATGACATCATTGGAAGACACCAACAGGAGCCCTTCGGGGTGAGTTGCCCCTTTATGTATTGTGGAAAATGTGGTTAGGGATGTTGCTTCTGCATATCACTCAATCAGGGGTTGAGCCCTTAGTGTCAGCTTTGTAGTCAGTTTGCACTGGGAGGGAGTGTGGGAAATGGCTGGTTTTCATTTCCACAGGGGTGCAATCTTCAGGGCTGGGTGGAAGTTGAACAAAGGGAGCCATAAAAGTAGAATTGGTGAGTGAATGGACTGACCAGGTTAGGTATAGATTAACACATCAGTATCCCGGGCAAAGGGGATGTAGGCATACCCAAATAAGGGCAAAATTAAATAAGGGCCAGGGTGGCCGAATTGTGGGGAGTGGGAGATGTAATTGGGGCAGAGACTCACATGGGGAAATTCGGCACTTCCGATAGGCTGTAACCTCTGTAGTACCCAGCCAATGTGGAAACAGGGCAAGGAAATTTGAATGGGAAATAAAACAGTGTGCATCTGTCGAAATATGTACTCTCACACATGTGGGACACCTGGCCTTCCCAGGTCGTTAATAAAGCTTCTTCCTGGTTCAACAATGTCTTTGTGGAATTTGTGATAGAGATAACAGTATGTGAACCATCCATAAATGTTTCATTGCATTGCTTGGACTTATCTATTCCCTACATATGCCCGAATGCATGATGCCTTTGAATATCCACTCTTCTCACCAATATGTTTATTTGTAGGAGAGTATACACTAGGTTCATGGTGGAATTCTTATCATATTATGCTATTTCATCAATCATCTGGGCCTTGAGTTCCTTTTCTGAGGACCCTATATGTGAGAAGGGATTCCCTAGGTGCCATAATTTCTTTTATTAATAAGTCAGAAGCAAAAATAGGAAAGAAATGGCAATCTTTTCCTTTCACATTTCCCAAACTTTTCATGTTGTTATTTGGTTCACTCTGTCATTTAGATGTACATACATACATACACACATATATATAACATATATGTATATATACACGTACATATACACACATACATATATATACTTATGTACTAATTTTCTTGTAGACATTGTAGTCGCTTAGTGGTTTTTATCTAACTAATCCTCATAATCTCTCTGTGAAGTGAGTAGATACTATTATACCAATTTTGCAGATGAAAAAGAAAAATCAGTTTCAGAAAATCACCTTATGGTGAAAACTATATAGTCCCTAAGATTTCCAACTTTATAATTCAGTGCATTAATTGAAGTATCTTTCCCCATCACCTTTGACCCCTTAAAACAAATCTATCCTGAAAGGAGCTGAAGTTCTCTCTGCTCTATAAATGAAAGAATCTATTCTATTCTTCTCTCTCCACTTAATTTTCCCATGAGGAAGAGTTGGCAACTGGTCTGGAAACTGGTCTGAAAATTATAGGAATCACAAATTAAGAGAGTGTTAGTTTGATATGTCTGAAATTAATGCTTTAATTTATTCACCACAGAATGTCTTCACACATCGCTGTTTTCTGTAATTTATACCATATACTGTCTGCTCCAGTTAATGTGTAGAGCATGGCTAAATTATGCCTAAAAGGGAACATGATAACTATCTACAAGGAATGGAAGAGAAAAGAGTCTAACTAGAAGTAATGGGATTGAATTAAAATAAGACAAATTAGGATAGAAGGGCTAGGAAAAAAACCTGTCAGATATTTAAGGTATACTTAATGGGAAAATCTCCCAAGAAAAGTGGTAAAAGCTTCTTACAGCAGTCATTTGGATTGGATTAGACAAACTTCTAGGACATATTTCTATAGGGAACAAATAATTATATGCTGTCTTCCAAAGTGGACTGGATGATCTAATAGCGTTCTACATGCCTCATATCCTACAGTTTTCAATCCTGTGCTAATCAAGTCAAAGAGAACTTGGAATAGAGATCAAATGAACATCATATAGATGAGAGACCTGTTTTGTCAATATGTTTTCATTTTGTTCTTTTCCCATATGTGCCTAACACCCTGACATAACTTGTATTCATTTTTTATAGCTAATTTAGTGCTGAGGGAGCATGCCAAACTGATACACTATCCGAACAATTTATGTTGAACTGAAGCAATGGGATCCCCTTGTAGGGCTGGATAGTGGTCCCGAGCAGAGGGGTTGAGCACAACACTCCTGAGTACAGCCCAAATCAGATTAAAATTTAGTTCCTATTTGATTGATGTATTAATGATAAAAAAGAAGTATGTAAACCTGTGGTTTCCTGTCAATTTGTGCTCCACAGGGATCCTTATGTATGGTTTAGTGGTCTCCATTTCTATGTAAGTTTGATAACACTGATCCAGAGGACCAGAGCAGCAGAGATCATGGAGGAGTAGGCATTCTGGTAATGACAAGTCTTATGTGGCTTATCCCATGTTATATCCTAAGGGTTATAGTACCTAATTCCTTTATCAGGCTGCATCCGTTATTGAGCTATTTCCTGGTGACTTGGTTCTGACTCATACATATTGTGGTATAAAAAGCTTATGCTCACCTTCACTTCTTGGGTCACCTCAGCCCCTAAATGGTGTCTAGGGTTTTCCTGGTTGGTGAGGACTCTACTGAGAGCCGTGCTGTGAGGGAGCCCAGAGTTTGATGGTTGAGACATCTTGAGATGACAGAAGTAGCATGTGTCCCTTCATATATTCTTTGCCCTATAAATAGTTGATTTGAATCATTAACAAGTGAATGGCAGCTAGGTGGCACAGCAGATAAGAGTGTTGCATTTGGATTCAGGAAGATTTGAATTCAGTTCTGCCTCAAAACACTTACCATAGCCATGTGACTGTAGGCAAGTCACAACCTCTCTCAGCATGATACAGTGAAATAATAATAATACCTACCTCACAAGGCTGTTATACAGATCAAATGAAACAATATTGTAAAGCGCTTTATAAACCTTCATGTGATATATATAAATACTAGCTATTATTTATGTTCTTTTGTTCGCCTCCAAACCCTGAAAGCAGATTGCCCAAATGAAACAGGCTATCAAAGCAAGACAAAATTTGTAGTCCATTGAGTTTTTGACATCTCTCTTTAAGACTACCAAAATAATATCTTTTTTAGGGGGTGGGGGATGATGGAAAGGAAAATGGCTCTTTTTTGTGATTTCATCAATTGAAGGAATTTAAATGGAAGATCCCTCCAACACAATTAAAAGTTACCCTGTTCACTATGTATAAAGACAGAACTAGATCTGTGATTTCACTCCAGGTGAGAAAACTCCCTATACCAATGCATATTGGGACCTCCTTTTAAATTCATACTCTTAGAGCTGTCTAGAGCAGGGAATCCAAACAATGGCCCAAGGGCCAAATTTGAGCAGCCTACTTTTGTATAGTCCCTAAGAGTGCTTTTTATATTTTAAAATAAAGGTTTATTGTGTTTTAAAATAAAAAAAAACATTTCCGAGGCAATAGTTCGCAAACCTTTGGTCTAGAACATTGAGCATTGAAAAATTGAGCAACTTGGTTAGGGCCATAAAGCCAGTAAGTATTACAAATCTTGAACTTATCTTCCTGCCATTGAGGCCAGCTCTCTGCCTACTCTATAATTTGTATACTTTAAGTATTGATAGTTATGATATGATATCAGTGTTTTTATTTCTATGATGGAATCAGCCAATTTACTTCACATAGACCTTCAATTCCCAACATTTTGACCTTTGTAACCTGTGACTTAGCATTCTGAACTCTTGGCATAGCCACAGATCTCTATCCATTTTCAGTGCCCTACCTTTGGATGTTTCCCAAAGCTCCAGTCTTTCTTCTTTCTATATACCTTGTCTTTCAGTCATCTTATCTGTTCTCATATTTTCAATTTTTATCCCTGTGTAGATGGTTTTTCAATTTCTATAATCAGCCCTAGTCTTTTTCCTAAGCTTTGGTCTTGTATTATCAATGGCCTATTGGATATTTCCAATTGAATATCCCACAAGCATTTCAAACTTAACATATAAAAAATGGAAATGATTATCTTTTCTCCTAAACCCACCCCTCTTCCTAATTTCCCTGTTTCTGTTGAGGGCACCACCACCCTTCCAGATAATCAGATTAACAACCTAGGAATTACCTTCATCTCATCACTCTCTCTCACACTCCTTATATCCAATCAGTAGTTAAGTTTTTTCAGTTCTCTCTGGAGTCCACTCCTCTAATTGGTGAATTCTTCCTAGAATCTCCATTTGGAAGAAGTGTCCAAGCCAGCCGTGCTCACACCCTTAATCCTCCTGGCTCAGCTTCTGATTCTCCAGATTTTCTACTATGTCCCAACAGTCTTCTCACCTTGGAGGATGACTCCCTGTAGTCTTCTCTGGAAGATCCCTCTATCCCTGTAGTCTCCTCCTCTGATTGGTGAATTCCTCCTGGAATGTTCATTTTAAGGAAGTACTCAGGCCAACCATATTCACTCCTTCATTCCTCTCCAAGATCAGCTATTGAGCTCTTTGGACTTCGCCACTGTGTTCCTAAGTGGATGCTTTCCCTCCCTCCCTCTTTTCACTTCTCTTTTATGTGTTGTCTTCCCCCATACTTCTTTATGGCAGAGGTTGTCTTTTTGCTTGTATTTGCATTCCTAACACTTAACATAGTTCCTGGCACATAGTAAGCTTTGCCTTGTTGATTCCTAGCATAGCTTGACCATGCTATTTATTCCTCTGTTCAAGAAGTTCAATTGCTCTGTATTTTTTTTGCTAGTAAAAGTTATAAACATCTCTGTTCATTATGTATTTGAAACCCTTAACAATCTTGTTTCAGTCTACAATTCCAGGCTACTTGCATATCATTCCCTTTCCCACACTCTATAGTCCAACCAAACTAGCCTAGATACTTTTCCTTACACATAATATTCTATCTTCTATCTCTATTCCTTTGCACAGTTATCCCCTAGAAGTTGAATTCACTCCTTCCTCATGTCTGCTTCATAGAATGCTAGCTTCCAGCAAGTTTCAGCTCAGATATCACCTCCTATTAAAGTCTTTCCTGATCCTCCCAGTCACTAATGCCTTCCCCTATGGATGTTACTTGTATTTACTTTCAATATATTTTGTATTTACTTTCCTGTGTCCATGATGTTTCCAAATAATAGAACATAAGATCCTTGACAGTTGGGATGGTCTTATTTTTTATTTTGTATCCCAGGTCTCTAGCACAGTACTTACTGTCTGCCACATAGTAGGCATTTATGAAGTGTTTACTGAATTGAATTATGGGAACTGCATCCATTCTTAGCAACAGCCATGAAAATATTACTCTCTTTTTGACTTTTATTGCCCCTACCCAAAGTTTCCTTTGAGAGATCTTAGATATACCCGATGTCTAGGCTCCACAGAAATAGTAACAGAGCCTTCATTTCCTATACAAGGACTCTTAAGTTTAAAAAAAAAATGTATTTATTGGTTACTGAGTTCTCTTTATGTCATTCCACCAAAAAAGGCAGAAGTTGTAAAGGACTCACAATAACTCTTAAACAATAGATATAATCCTCTTCATTCTCTAGTAGGTCCCACTTTTCCACAGACTCATAGAGCCCTCTAGACTCTGTACTTCTCTGTGGTTTGGACTCCCCTGGGAAAGGAACTGAACTTTGGACTGATAGACTGGAAACTTTTCTTCCCACACTGTCCAGTTATTCACTATAATAACAGAGTACAAAGTCCAAGTCTCTTGCTCCTCTCTGTTGTGGCTTTAATCTTTTGTAGCTGCTCCTCCAGTACCAGAAGTCACATGATCAATCCTCTTCTCTACCCAAGGGGCACACTACTCATGAAGTTTTCCTTCCCTTGTTAGAACAGATCTTCAAATCATTGAACATGGCATTGCCTGTGAATCAATTCCTGTGTAGAATAGTTACCCAGGAAATTCCCCCTCTAACTAAGGGTTTGGGGTTCAAGAATGACTTTGTCTAAGAAATCCCCTGTTGGAAAAAAAGGAGTAAGCATACATCTGCTTCTGCCATGTACCATGTAAGGAAGCTGTTAAAAGATCTTATGGGAGTACCTCGTCTCCCCCATGTTGCATCCTTGACGGACAATACAACCTAGTTGAAGCAACAGGGTACCTTGGGGGATAGACAGGAGATGGTATGTGCTATGCGGTTCAAACCACCTTGACCACCACCTTCCCTCAGACCTTGGTGGGGACAACCTAGTATCCTGAGCTCAAGATCCCTGGGGATAGCAGTTGTTGGCAGACCACTAGCCTAGCTTCCATATCAGCCTTTGCAGCTATCATTGAGGGGAACAATCCTTATGGAGAAGGAGCCCATCATCCTGCCACTATCACCATCTGCTGACCAATCACCATTGATGGGCAGATAATCCCAAGAGCCCCAGGAACAGCAGCTCCTCTAGACCACCAGCCCTGCTTCCATCCTGACCCTTTTTGAGATGAGATTCTTAAGAGAGGGACTCTGACTTTTCTTTTTGTATCCCTAGCACTTATCACAATGCTTTGTACATAGTAAGCATTTAATAAAATATTTTTCATTCATTTATTCATCTCCCTAAAAGAAAGGTAGAAAAGGGAAAAGGATAAAAGTCATTAGTTGGTTTTCATGACCAGAACAAAAGGATTCCCGAAACAGTTTTTCCCTAAAAATTGGGAAACCCAACCAATTCATCTCAGAGACCACCAATATAACTTTTTCTTTTAGAATGGATCTTTTGAAATACAGTAGGCCTATTTCCATAAATGATTACCATTCCTTTAAAAACATATTAGGGTTTAAAATAACTTGGTACACATCTTAAGGTACATTAGACTCTATTTACCACTTAATTGCTGCTTACACCCCTCTTTCTTGTTTACTAATAACACTATGAACTCTCTATCTTTCTTTTCATTCCATTCCATTCCATTCCATTCCATACTAGCTTGGTTTTAGCCCACTGATCTTCTACCCCATTATTCTCCCAGACTGACAATTCATCCTCAGCACCACTCAGGCAACAGTAATAGGGACTAGAAACCTTAAGCCAAGTGCTTTGGAAATGTTACAGCAATATTCAGACATTAGCTATTATTATTGTTATACGCTGTTGTAACTGCTGCCCATGGACTAACTGCTCAGCACCCTAGGCAACTATTCTATTTTTGCTGATGCTCATTTTATAGACGTATTTAAAATTTCAGATATTTTGCTCAAGATGACTTCAGTGAGCTCTATGTTGTATTGGACAATTTGGTTAAAAAATATATATGTATGTATATACACACACATATATATGTATATACATATATATCTTATTATTAGTATAATACTGCAAGCAATTTTCATATATACTGTGAAACCTTGCTGACTTTTTATAAAGAGGATACCATTTTATTGTGTCCCATAATTAGAAATTGTGAAGCTATCTGGTTAAATATAGAATTCTATCAAACAAGATATATTTCAACAATTCTTCATTAGTTTAACTTCAATAATTTTTATACATCAAAGTATACAATAATAAGTTTTAAAAATAAAAGGTTAGTAATATGACTACAGTATAGGGTTCTACTTAGCAATCTCTGCTGTGAATTGGGGTGAGACTGCCTTTTTTTGTGAAAATGATCAAGTTTGCAGTTAAGCAAAGTGAGAATTAGCTAGGTTTGACTGTATTTAGCACTTCAAGTTTTCACTTTCCCCTTCAATCTTTATTAGTGATTTCAAGAAAAGAAAAGAGTCATGGGATTTTGCAAGGTTTCCTTTCTCCCTAATCCTTTCAAATTTTCCTTAGTTTTTTTTTATATTGCTATACAAATAGATTTCATTTATATTATCATTTTCTTTTCAGTATTTGAGTGAGATGAGTGAGTTGGAAAATGTGGACCCATCATTTACTAGATAGGTTTTATTTTCAGACCAGAGCTGTGATTTCATTGTTATATTCCTCCAATGAGGAAAATCCCTCTACCAATATAGTTTGGCACTTGCCCTTCAACTTACAGTCTTAAAGAGTTACCTAGGGTGCTGAGCAGTTACATAACTTTCCCAGAGTCATAGAGCCAGTATGTGTCAGAGATACTCAAACCCAGTACTTCCTAACTGTCCAAATGACCACTACACTATGCTGCCTCTCATGGATATGTTACTATGAACAATTCATTTAACTCTCTGAAACTCAGTTTCCTTATCTGTAAAGTAGGAGTAGTAGCTGCCCTGTCTATTATTTTCCCTTTACAGGATTATTTTAAATATTAAATGAGAATACAAATGAAAGTGACTTGAAAACTATATAGTCCTATATCTCTAAGGTATTAGGAAATACTTAGGGAACCTACATGGCACAGTGGATTGAGCGTAGGAAGACTCATTTTCCTAAATTCAAATCTGGCCTCAAATACTTACTAATTGTGTGACCCTGGGCAAGTCACTTAACCCTGTTTGCCTTAGTTTCCTTGTTTTGTAAAATGAGCTGGAGAAGGAAATGGCGAACCACTCCAGGACATGACTGAAGAATGATTGAATAAAAATAACAAATTAGGAAAATATTCAATATCTTCGCCAGTGTAGCAAAGGCTGTTCCCCGAAGTATAGCATGCTATATATTAGGAAATTAAAAAGATGAGTGGAGCTCATTTTTGTTGTGTGGGCAAGTAGATTTTCAGATAGCTACAACATTGTGTCCTTTAAGCACAAGCTGATTTAGTCTCTGTGTCTACGGTTTGTAAATAAAACATCTCCAGATGCTTGAGCAATTTAATGCTCCAAACTATCTCTGGCATTGCTATTTTCTCAGGCTATTTCTACTGTTGATGTTGCTGAATTGGGGATTTTTTATTTTTTGCGAGGGAGTTGTTGTTGTTGTTGTTGTTCTCTACACCATTGGGGGTTGTTTTCTTGGCAAAGATAGTGGAGTGGTTTGCCATTTTCTCTCCAGCTCATTTTATAGATGAGAACTGAGGCAAACAGGGTTAAATGACTTACCCAGGGTCACACAGCTAGTAAGTGTCTGAGGCCAGATTTGAATTCAGGAAGATGAGGCCTCCTGACTCCAGCCCCTGCACTCCATCCATTGCACCACCTAGCTGCCCCACCATTGTGAGTAAGCCATGGGAAATATATAAGAATAAGATATTTCAGTCAGAAATGTGGGAGGCTTAAGAGATGGTTTCAGATTACAGGCAAACCTTCAGAAAGTAGCTCTGGAGTATTTGCATCAAGCCTTATGTTTTTGGCAGAAAAATGGACATACCTAGTGTAATAGTGTGCCCTGGTAAGATTTCAGCAAGGGTGAAAGGTTGCCAAAAAGGAAAGGACAGAAAGTTTGGATAGTGAAAGGAAAAGCCTTTGGGCATAAAAATAAACACTCCACACCTTAGAAAGGGTCAAAGGTTTAAATAAATAGCTCACTTCTATAAAGAGGGACCAACAAAGTTACTGAACTTGCCTTTAGGACACAGATTGTATTCTTAGCTTTGTCCCTAGTTACTCATCTGCTTAAGATCCTAATAGGAGTCTTGGAATGATAACTGACTGAATAAACCAAGGAAGAGTCCCCTGACTGAGAGAACCATCTCTGAAGTAGGAAGGATTGTCAAATAGGAGAGGCTAGATCTCCCCAACCTATTATTAACTGGAGGTGGCAAACTTCAGAGCCTTGACTCTTAGACAGTCAAAGGAGAGAGACTTCTGCCAATTCTAGGTTGAAGGTCATTTCTCTGGTTAAAAGGAGACAGTGGCAATCCTGCTGAAAAGAGTACTGTAACATTGGAGCTAAAAGAGAACACAGTGCTTACTATCAAACTGATCCAGCAGCTAAAGGTGGGGAAAGATTACAGTTGTCTAAATAAGCCAAAGATTGATCCATCCAGGATAAGCATTGTGCCCTGAAAAGAGCCCAGTAGCTGAGTGACCTACTTGACCTAGCCTGGCAGAGGATTTGTACATTGAGTTCTGATGCTGTGCCTTGTAAGGACCAAGCCAGCTGAGTCTCCTATCCATCAGAGAAGCTGTGCCCTGCACAGAACCATCCCAGATTATCAATAGAGTGACCCATCCATCATTGACTCATGCCCCTCAGTGAACTTCAAGAGGACCCCAATGGAGAGTGAAAGAACAAAGAGACCCTGTATTCTGGAATTGTGAATTGCCTTGGCCATGCGTGTTCCCTACATTCACTACCATTTTACCCTAAGTTTGTGCCCACTCTTCCCCCTCATCACAGATTCTATGTGTATTGGTAAGAAAGTACCCTCCCTCCTAGTTTTGAGGGAAATGCTTTGTAACTACTGACCTTGCTATGCCATTTGAATAAATGCCTTTCCTAAGGAATTAAATGATTTACTGACAGATTGATAATAGAAACACACAGATGGGGGCTCATGGCTCAATGTTAGAGCATTCTTGGTCTTATAACCTCTGACATATAGTCTATAGCTGGACAATAAAGTGGAACTTTATATATCCTAAAGACATTTCTGACTTTTATAGTGTAAATGGGGCAAATAGGACAGATGCTGATATTGTGGTTATAGAATTGGGTGAACTCGGCAACGATAGGAGTGAAGAAGAGAGAATAGTTTTAAACAACTGAGGTATGAACCTGGATTCAAGACATTACCTTGTAATGTCATTGGTCCTCTTTGAAATTGAAGAACAAACAACAGCAACAACATGAACCTGAGTAACTAGGAAGATAGTGATGGTGAATTGGTCTAGGCCAGATGTGGGGAACCTGTGGCTTCGGCTGGATCCCCACCCCTGCCATTCTGTAAGGCTTGGAATTATGCCTAATAAGTTACTAAACTGCATACCCTTTGACCCAGTGATTCCATTAGTGGACATATATCCTAAGATCAAAGGAAGATGAAAAGATCTGATGTATACAAAAATATTTAAATCATGTCTTTCAATAGTATAAAAAACCTTAGAAAATAAAGGGGGTGCCCACTTATTGAGGAGCAACCAAATATATTTTCTTGTATAGATATAAAAGAATTTTATCGCACTATAAAAAATGATGAAATAGAGTGTCAGAATAAAGTGAGAAGACCTCTATGAACTGATGCAAAGTGAAGTGAGCATAACTAGAACAATTTATACAACAACATTCTATTTGAAAAAAACTTTGAAAGATTTTAGAGCTTTGATCATTGCAATGATAAATTGTGATTCCAGAGAAGCAAAGATGAAGAACCTACCCGCTACCTGCCAGAGAGTTAATGAACTTTAAAAAATGAAGAATGAAACATATATTTTTGGACATAGTTGTGTGGGCAAATTCTGCATAAGATGTGGCAGGGTGGATCTTTCACTGCTAAAAATTTCCTTTGGTCCGTGGAGGGAGGCAGGTAATTTTCATTTCTGCCTCCTTTCATTTTTCCTTTGCTTTCTTGAAATGAAAAATCAGCTTTTGAGCCTGACCCCTTCCTCCAGGGTAGGAGATTTACCCTGCTTTTTAAAAATATGTTTACCCTTCTGTGTTTAAAAGTTTACTTTGTCTTTAAGCTGGCAGTTGTGATCAAAGGTGTTAACCACTGACACTACTAATCCAAATGTATTACTATATTTCACCACCTGATGGTTGCTACCAAATAATCATTGGACTCTGTTTTTTTTTTTTCAGCCCAAAAATTGGTTTATAACCTTTTATCACATAATTGTCACATAGCATAATTCTGTTCCTCATGCCACTTAAAAAGTAAGCAGAGCAGCAATGTATTCACCAGGGCATATGGATACACATTTTTTCTATAGCACATTGTGAGCTGTGAGCCTAGAATTCTCAGCACATGTGTATTGTCAGTATATTTCTGAAAGCCAACTTGCATGGTTTGTTTAGAGTGCTGTGGTAGCATCCCTGCCGGGTATTGTCACTCAATGCAGTGAAGAGCCCCAAGGGCAAGGGGAGCAGCTGGGCAGGTGAAGCTGCCATGAGCAAGTCGAGTGATATGGTAAGACTTGCATCTTCTCAATTTTAACATCCTAATCTTGCACCAAAGACAATTTAGTAATAAATTATTTTTAAGTAATACTGGAACAAATTTTTAAAAAACAAAACTTCACATAATGGTGGCACCTCACCTTTTTGGCGTAAATCAGTGACGATTATGCGGTGAAATACAGTATTTGGTAATGCAGTAGAGAAGAGGCAGTTAGAGAGATCATCCAGGACAGCGGGAGATTTAAAACCTCTATATTTTACCTGTATCCAAGCTCTTTTTGAGGACTCAGAGCTATAGAATAGAATTCCTTATTTTATTATTTCCCAGGGCAGAGAAAATGCTTATACTTTAATTCTTCTAGGCAACTGAGTTAATAAACAGTGATAGAGGCTGTATCTGGAGGCTGGAGGCAAGAATCTGCCATCTTCTCAGGCTTGGTTACTTGGAAAGCCACACCTAGACAGGGAAGGAGTCAAGGGAGTGAATGAACACAAAATTATAGAAAGGGGAGGAGTAATACATAAATATGTAGGAAGTAAGGGTGACTAACAGCTCAGACAGCCAAAGACAGCAAAGTATAGCAAGCACTATACAATTGTTAGAAGTAAAGAAGTTGAAAGTTCAAGACTGACTTTTGAGGAACACCCATTCTTGGGCAAAGGCTATGGATAATATCATCACAAAAGAGACTGAGAAGTAGTTGGACAGGTGGGAGGAGATCCTAGAAAGGCATTGTCCCTAAGCAAGAAGTATCTAGGAAAAGTCCTTAGAAAAGACCCTCAGCTTTAGCATTAAAGAGATCTTTGGTGACCTTTGAGAGAAGTTTCAGAAGAGTGTTATGACTAAAAGTCAAATTTCATTAAGTTAAGAGGTGAGTAGGTATCAAGAAAATGGAGGCATCAAGTATACACAATTCTTTGTAGAACTTTGGCAATGAAAGAGAAGAGATATAAGATAGTAGTTTAACAGAAAGGCAAGGTAAAGTGAAGGGTTTTTGTTATTGTTGTTGTTTTTATGGTTAGAAAAGACCTGAGTATATTTGTAAGTGGTAAGGAAGGTGCTGGTAGATAAAGAGATATAGAAGTGAGAAAAAAATTATTTATCATTCTATCAATTTATCTCAAGATTTGTATAACTAATGTTTTATATATAATATCTTCTACTAAAATTCTACTGATTCTTTATCATGGTTCGTAAATTACCCAGAGTTCTCAAAGGTTATACCAGTGGAACACAAATGGACAGCTGTATTGAGTTGGAAAGTACCAGAAAATGGTAGAAAAAGCCTGTCTAAAATTCAAAGAACAAAGTTCAGAGAAGCTTGTCACCAGAAAGCTGGCTACTAGGTGATGATTTCAGCCACAGCAACTCATAAGGTTGTCTATTAAGTGGTTGCGATCTATCAGGGAAAAGAGTACCCACATTAATGGAATCAGACCTTTTGAAGTATTAATGTATTTATGCTATATATACATATATGTAAATATATAAATATATACACATATGTATATGTATGGTATGCACATGCTATATATACATATATAGGAATTCATCTAGGCAATTGAGTTAGTAAATAGTTACTATTTATATCTCTCTATAGATATACAGAAGTAGGGATTAGATGATTTCTATGATTTCTTTGATATAGGCAACTCCCAGCTGAGGAAAGTCTTTTTACAAATTCAGATCATCATCTTCTCTCCAATTTATAGTCTTAGAGATTGCCTAGAGTACTGCAAAGTTAAATGATTTGCCTAGGCTCATACATTCTGCATATTTCAAGGGTGAAACTTGAACTCACGACTTTCTGGCTTTGAGATTGATTCTTTATTCAATGTTGCTCTCTGATGAAGTTAATCTCCCTCTCCTCCGAACTATTAATAGTCCCTTCTTACACACCCTTGAGACCCCCTTCCTGCCATGAACATTCAAGCATTGTAAGAGCTACATGGTCAGTAATTATGCCTTTTTTTTTTGAGCTATTGGGCACAGGTATATATGCTGGCAAAGAACTGATGTAAAACAAAAAAATGTATCAAAATTCTCACATCTTGCCAACTAAATCTGTGTGTAGCTGAGGTGGGGTGGAGAAGTAGATCCTTCTAATGAATAAAATTGAATAAATTGAGAAATTGGGAGATTACAGTGTTTGAGGGAGTATCATGTATGTTGAAGTCATAAGGGTAGGAATTGGGCAAGGGAGAAAGACTGTGAGCTTGGCATTGAACTCATTAAGGGGAATGCCTTGCTGGTCAATAGACAAAAGCTACCAGAATTGTAGTAGATATGAATTGAGTGATCCTCTAATGGTGAAAGGTTGCATTCTTGGTGATGGTAGAAGGAGAGCCTGAAAGTGGCAATGGGAGACAAGTAGTATTCCAACTCTCCCACTTTGACCAGTGAGTGAGTGAGTGAGTGAGTGGAGGGGAGTGGGGTGGGAAGAGGAGGGAATGAGTGAAAATGCAGCTAATGCTAGAAAGGGAGGTCCCAGAAGCTGTGTCATCAGGAGGGAGCCAGGTCTCTAAACCAGAAGGTAGAAGAAGTGGCAAAAGAAAATACTTAAGATGAAAGCAATTTGTTACAGTGGAACAGACATTCTAGAGAACACAATGGAAGAGGTGTGGTAGCTTTAGAGTGGGACATTTGGGCAGGGGGTGAGGAGAATGGGAATGAGGAATCAGATAGTGGGGGGGGAGTCAGAGAATAGGGTTTGAAAGATAACAGTAGAGGTTCAGAATCACTGAGATGAAGAGAATATGACCAGATTGATATTTGTTGATCACTGAGGAATGAGTTCAGGTAAATCAACATCCCTAGAGGTTTGGCTTCAGGGTGGAGTCCTCTCAGGGAGTTAGGCAGCTCAGGTGAGTGGGCCAGTAGAAGGAGCTGATAGAATGGAATATATCTCTCCTTCCCTCATAGGGAAGAAGAAACCAGTTGAGAAGACAAGCAAGAGATGAAATTGTGTGTGTGTGTGTATGTGTGTGTGCATGTGTGTGTGTGTGTGTGTGTGTGCGTGTGTGCGTGTGTGCGTGTGTGTGTGTGTAGAGGCAAGGTGAAGGAACAATACATCAACAATGGGCATCAGGAAAACCTTCATGGAGGGGAAGAAAGGAGGAAGATGAGATACCTTTTTACATATCTTATGTAGTATTCTTATCATAGCCTTTTCCACAACCGTTAATTCCTTTTATCTTGGTATAGAGGATGAGGTGGTGGGGGGAAGTTCTGTGGACAAAGGTAATGAAACAGATTTTTTAAAAAATAGGATTTAAAAATACAAATTAGCATTGTTCCCTTTGAAGTGCAAATATAACCTGCTTCATATCATTAATTAGTCTCAAAAAATGTCAGGTAAAATGATGTACAACAAGGGAATATCCCATTGAGCATTATGGAAATGGACTTGTACTATAACTCCTTCCTTTGGGCTATTGGTGCTCAGACTCCTTCCCTTGCTGAAGGATATGTACAACCAACAGCTCCTGATTAGTCCTGGGTCCCAATGAGGGAGTGTTGAAGTAGAACTGTAGACTAGCAAGTCTGTGGATTTAGATAGCTATCCACAAACTCAAGAGTGAGGCTTACAGGCTATAGGTTGTATATAAAAATCCTACTGTATGTATACTACAGGCCAATGTAAAGGCAGCTCCTACCTAACCTAATATTCCAGTTGTGGAGGTGGCTAGAGAACAGGGGTACCCATAGGAGACTGTGATATCCAGCCTAAGCTCATGATGGGGACCTCTATCTGCAAAACTCCAAAATGCTGCCAACTAGATTAAAATGTAATTGGGAAATGTTTAACAAAGTAAATTAAATAAAAATAATAACATATAATAATGAAAATAATAAATAAAACACAGATAATGTTAATTTGTGGGTTTACAAGTCAACATATGGTGCAGGGACCCATTTCTATTTGAGTTTCACACCACTGCTCTAAAGCAACCATTGGTTGGAAGAGGTTATTATGTTTTTGCAATTTTACAGTGGGATTTGATGATAATGTTGAAGTGTAATTATGAAGTTACATTAGTCTTGGCAACTTTAGGATTGTAGCTTTAGAGCTAGAAGATTCTTTAGAAGTCACATAGGTAGACAGAACTAGCACTCAGTCCCGGGTCCTCTAAATCCACTGTTCTTTCCTCCACCTGCTGCTAATCTCCACCATGGAGCACTTCCTTGTGCTTGGGTGACTATATGCCAACTTAATAACACTACTACCATTGTGGAAAATTGGTTTTGGTACTTTCAGAATTACCTTCATAACCTATGTCACATTCCTATGAATAATCTCAACACTGGCAAATTTTTATCCTCTGAATATATGTATCATGTATGTATACATACACATATATGTGCACATACACATATATGTGTACACATGTGTGTATATATTCTAGTCCTGAAATAAATCAAAATCATGAGTTGAGAAATAAATAAAGAGTCTTTAATTGAGATAACAGGGTAGCAAACTTGCCACCCTAGGGGCTGTCCCATGAGTGCAGAGCACAATGGATTTCCCAACCTGAAGATCCATGAAAAAAGCATCTTATACTTTTAACAGGAGAGAGGGAGGAGGGAGGAGGTAGTATGAGGTACGTAGCCTGGTCATGAGACCTTAGTTGTCCTTGGCAGTCCAGACAAGGAAAACCACTTCATTCTGGCTGTTTCGCCCTTCATGCCATGAGTCCCAACAGAAGGGGGCAAGGTCATTAGAAGATTAAGCTCGGTTCCTTTACAAGGCAATATCTCAGCATGGGGGGACTTAGGGTGTGGTTCAGCTCTATGTAATTGAGAATAAATATCTTAAAAGTAGGAATATAAAGACATTACTGAAATCCTGACATTACTGGAATCATTAAGAGAGTGGCAAATGACATTACATTTGGTATTAACAATTTTCTATTCATATATATATATACATATACACATATATACATACATGTATATATGTGTATGTGTCTGTAAGTCTCTGTATATACATATATACACATATATGTATACCTATATGTGTCAAAAGTCATTCAGAACCAAGTATATTGAGTAAGTTGTACGATCAAGATGGTAGTACAATTTGAGAGTGAAACAAAATGTACCTATAAATTAATGAGATCGGTTTCTTGTGGGGCTCATAAATTGCCTGTCAAGTTAGTTACAAAAGAAGAGTTCCAAACATGTTTTAATGATATAATTTAATAATGTTTTAATAACATAATAATAGTAGCATCATTGGGGAAAAAAGAAGTTTCACCTTCCAAGATGGTTTATTTGAAGGACACTGCATATTTGGATATTTAAGTTTTTTTACAATTTATGTGATTGTTTGCTTTTTAATTGGCCTCATTACTTTACGGATATACTATACATACATACATACACACACATCTCTATGCTTCTCCCATATACAGGCATAATATTCTGACAGAAAGAATCTGAAAAAGATATCTGTGTCTTTATATAGATGCAGTACTTGTTGCCCAAAATTTACTACTTTTCTAGAGCTCAAAGTCACCTCTATTTTTAAGGTAGTTATAGTAAACTATAATTTAGTTATGGGGCAGTTAGGTGGGGCAGAGAAGAGAGTGAGCACTGGGCTTGCAATCTGGAAAACTCCTCTTTATGAGTTCAAATCTGACCTTAGAAACTTATTAGCTGTGTGATGCTGGACAAGTCACTTAACCCTGTTTGCCTCAGTTCCTTATCCATAAAAAATGAGCCAGAGAACAAAATGGCAAAGCACTTTAGTATCTTTGCCAAGAGAGTCCCAAAATGGGGTCAGGAAGAGTCAGACATGACTGAAAACAACCAAACAATAGTTTAATTATAGTAAATGGCATTTTTTGACAATCTCAGGGTGGACAGTTAAAGAGGAAATCATGCTTAGCTTATAAATAAGAGCTTTCAACCTTAAAGAGAAAACAAAAAAGGGAACTGTAATAAGTAAGAGACCATGAACAGGAATAAGAATAGAACTCCATGACTTAACCACTTCTTTATGAACATAGTCATTTTTCCCCTCATATGGCCGTTTTTCTTTCAGGTAGGCTCATGAACAGATGGGGGTAAAAAAATCTTAGTTCCCAGTCTCACTTTTTATAAATTGTGTTTTTTTCTTATAAAATTAGGAGCAAATACCAAGGTCTAATGCTTTTGCATATTACCATTATTCACCTTTTCATTTCTGGGAAAAAAAAAAGAAAAATCATTGAACTGGAGTTAGCAAAAGAAAGCTTTGTCAAGATAATGGATGGTGAACTTGGCCACCAAGGAAGTATCAGACTTGGCAAACCAGAAGAGAGAGGAGAGCGAGGTCATGTTAAATGGATTTCATTCCATGGAGAACCAAGGTCTCCTATGTAGACATGCTATTTCTTGGCAGTACCTATGGCTGTAGATTTCTATTTCAAATCCTTCATCAAAACCAGTTCTTAGCTATGTCAGTTTAGGAAGGATATGATAAATTAATTTGTATTGAGGTATTGATAGAGTGTTGTTATTCAAGTCATTTCAGTCCTGTCTAACTCTTTGTGACCCTATTTGGGGTTTTCTTGGCAAAGATACTGGAATGGTTTGCCATTTCCTTTTCTGGTTCATTTTACAGATGAGGAAATGAGGCAAACAGTATTAAGTGACTTGCCCAGAGTCACACAGCTAATATGTGTCTGAGGCCAGATTTGAACCCACAAAGTTAAGTCTCCCTGTTTCTGAGCCACACCCAAAACATAGACTGATTCTTTCTTTGCACCTGGAAGTCATTTAGTATATGAGTATGTCCATCAGAGAGTGATAGCCTGTCAAATGGTCCTGGACCTCTTCATTTAGACCTCTTCATTGATGGCACGGTGGATAAAGTGCTAGGTCTAGAGTCAGGAAGACCTTAGTTTAAACATGGCCTCAGATACTTAGTAGCTACGTGCCTTGGGGGAAGTCACTTAAGATCTGTCAGGCTGTTTCCTCGACTGTAAAATGGGGATAATAATAGTACCTACCTTGAAGAGTTGGGAGAATCAAATGAAATATTATTTGTGAAGTGTTTAACACAGTGCCTGGCACATAGTAGGTGCATAATAAATGCTTATTACCTTCTTTTCCCCTTCATCTAGGCCCTTTTTAAAAAATCTTCACTAGCACTGTTTAGTTGGAGGCATCCTGATTCAATGGAAAATGGGATATGGAGTTGGGAGAATCATGCATCTTCTCTTTACTACCTATGTGACCTTGGCCAAGTAAATTAACTTTCTGAGCCTCACTTTCATTGTCTGAATGTAACATGGGTTTCTAGTCATGCCTGGCGCATTTTGGATGAAGTTTTCATAATTGGTGGAGAGAATCCTGATGCAATACTATGTACCTGTGTGAAGGGCCGGATTGGTACTAGAGCTTTTGGAGAAGAGATATTTTCATCATTTCTTCCTTTTTTGAGAGAGACACATGTGATTCCAGGCTCTCTTGGGGACTGACTTCAGACACATGGAGAGAGACAAAGACACACACAGATATACACACACAAAGACACGCATGACAGACACAGAGAGATTGAGAGGATTTGAAAGTCGCAGATGTGTAGGGGAAGCCAGCTCCTCAACATGACACTAATTTCCAGCTTGTCCCTTTGAGACTTCAGGGAATTTCCCCTTGAGTAAGATCAGGGCCTCTTGCTCTTCCCTATTTGTGTTGATCTTGTATAACTATCATTTGGGGGAAAGAGTCAAACTGGTGGTTGTAAGTGAAAGACTATTCTCTCCCCTGTTTCCCCTTAAGGGATAGTAGTAGAAAAGTGGTGGTGGATTTTGTTGTTTGTTTGTTTGCATTGAACCTGTTTTACCCCTAGCTCAGCAATATTTAGGGGAGCAGTGAGATACAATTCTAGTCCAGTACCCCAATCTCAGACACCAGAGGATAAAATGTCCAACTTCATGGTCTCTTCTACTTTCCCTCCTCCATTCCCCTGAGTCATTATTCACAGTCTCTCTTAGAAAAGGGTAGGTAAGATTCTAAAGATGTCTAAAAATGCCCCCCTGTGAGCCACTTATGTATATAGTTAGATATCCCATGTAGATAATACACGTTCTATGTGGGCAGCATTCTATGTAAAATGAAGGGGGTAGAATAGATGACCTCTGAGGTCCCATATTGCTTTAAATCTATGATCCTATGGTCCTCTCAGCCCTAAATAAATCTTTAATAGTACATCTCATCGATGTATCCACAGGTTAGTTCATTGGCTTTCTTGTATCTAGAATATAAATCAAAGCACCAAATATCCTGTGAAGATATCCCAATATAGTTTGTAACTTGGGCTTAATGTGATGGTAGTCCATCCACAAAAGGCTTCCCTCCTCCATCAAGTATACCATCCAATCAAGTGAAGCTCCTTTCAGTTCTCCTTTAATGTATAGAGCCGGTGCCTCATCCAATTGATAAAACACGGGGCTGTCTTAGAAAGCAGTTAACACTATTGAAAGACGGTTACTGTCTCTTTGAGCTGTACCAAGTTACAGTCACAGGCTGAGAGAGAAGTAGAAAAAATTGTGAGTATAAGCTTGGATCAGAGATTCTTTTCTGAACTGCAATCCTCATAGCAAAGTTTGTCATTGCTACAGTTGTTTCCCCAGACAATGCCTCACCATGCATTATAAGGCTGTGGGTATGATAAGCTGGAGAATGAGGCCAACTCTGAGATTCTGTGATTCTGTGACTGGGGAAACCAACACCATGTCAAGCAGGTGTGCAGTTTCTGAAATGGGCGCTACTGAGCAAATAGGAAAGGGACCAGAAGTTATTGTTAAGGACATCACCAAAACCCTCCATTGTTTTCTATACTTAAGACCTCAGGAAGTTCAAAGCTTTGCCTAGCACACAAGACCTTTCCTGATAGAATCACACTTTATCAGGGCTACCTTTCCCCCACTACAGTTAGGCTAGTTCTTTCCCTGAAGTCAAGGAAGTTTTCCCAAGCCTTAACTGGTGCATAGGGCTAAGGCTCAAACAGCATTTCTATCGAAGGAGATTCCTGATGGCCTCTGGCAATATTGATGTGGCTTGCTGGTAACTTAAGGTTACCTAAAAGGCACACCTATGTGAAGTTTGGGTCCTTTCAGACTTTGTGTATATTTCAAGACCTCATCAGTCACAGTGTCATGCTCTACCCACTAGCCGTTTTGCCATGTGGAGGCTAGTGGTACTGTGTCTATACAAGCTAAATGCTGCAATGTCCTTGTTGAATCTCCTTTCTATGTTACGATTCAGTAAACCTCTTTTTGTTAACTGTTTCGGGACCTCCAAGTGTTTCATTTCATGCCCTCACAGAACCTAAAAGAATAGGGAACTGTCCTGAGACCAGAGGACCACCTCATTATGTTGCATCCTGTCACCTAGAGACATGCACATCGAAGAAAACACATTTACTCATGAACACCAGACTCCTAAAGTCTTGCTGCTCTGCCACAAAGTATTGATTTCCACTATTCCACCAGAATAATGGGCCAGCCTATAAGATTCATACTAGCCCAGAAGTTCTAGTTCTCCCTGTTTTAAATCACTCTCAGATGGGAGAAAGGAAGACCTCAGGGCTCTTGCCTGCAGCTGTTCCTTACTGGCCATAGTTTAGCTAGAGTATCTTTATGAATGTGGCTATTCAATTCAACAAACCTTTATTAAGCATCTACTCTGTGGAAGGCACTTGATGCTCCGGTGTTGTCTGTACAAAGACAAAAAGGAAACAGTCACGAAGAAGGAACTTTGGGAGAAGGAGGGATAAGATGTTCATGTTCAGAATCACAGAAGTTGAGGATTGGAAGAATCTTCAGAGGCCATGTAGACAAATCACTAAAAGTATATATCAAGGATGTAAAGGCAGCCTAGCATTATGGACAAAGTGATAGAATTGAAGGAATATCTACACGATGAAATCTTTCCTAGCCAAAAACAACTCACAATGAACTCCTCTAGTACATATTGTCTGTACCATTCATTTAGTGTTTAATTGTTATGTGTGCTTGTTATTAGACTTCATGACTTTTTTTTTGCCTTCTGTAATTTCCATACTGCAACAATTAACTGGATTTAGCTCAGAGTAATTTTCATAGTAATAAAATATTATATTAAAAGCCTGCTTATCCTTTCCTGGTTTTTTTTTTTTTGGCTGATTTTCAATAATACATGTTTTCCTAATGAATTGATTTTCAGCATTCATGTAAAAAATTTTGAGTTCCAAATTCTCTCTCACCCCTCTCTCACTTATTGAGAAGGCAAGTAATATATCAATTAGGCATGTGAAGTCATGCAAAAAATATTTCCATATTAGCCATGTTGCAAAAAAAATAAATAAAAAGCAAGAAATATAAAGAAAGTGAAAAAGTATGCTTCAATCTGCACTTAGTTCTCTTTGTAGAGGCGGATAACATTTTTCATCATGGGTCCTTTGGAATTGTCTTGGATTGTTATATTGCTGAGAATAGCTAAGTCATTCACAGTTGATCATTGCACAAATATTTTTGTTACTGTGTACAATGTTCTCCTGGTTCTGCTCACTTCACTTTGTAGCAGTTCATATAACACTTCCTAGGTTTTTCTGAAACCATCCTCCCTCATCATTTCTTATACCATAATAGCAATACATATTTTTCTGAGGACAAGGGGAAGGATCTTGTTAAACCCGGACAATGATAATAGTAGAAAATTCTAAGTATGACACTTGGGCTATTAAATATGAATTCGACTTTGGACCACAAGCAAACCATATGCTTACAAAAGCTGTGGCCCAGAATCAAAGCTCTTCATAGATTTGGTTTAATCTTGGAGATTCTCTTTGACTTCTATTTCCTCCCTCACCCCCAGCCCTCCCTCCCAGCCAACATCTGATTTACAGCGAAAGGAAAAGGGTCCTTGTTCTCATGTAAGCATTTAGTAAACTCTGGTGGCTTTTCTAGTATCAAATAGAAACTCCTCTCACTGGCATGTAAAGTTCTTCATCATCTATCCTCTTGAACTATTTATAGGGGAGGCTGTTTAGAGGATTCCTGTGCACGTATAGATTCATCCTGGACTCCTCACTATCTCTCACCCCTCTATATCCAAGCTGTTGCCAAGGCCTGTTGACTTCACCTTTGCAGCATTTCTCAATTATTCTCCCCCTTTTCTTCTCTGACACTGCCACCACTCTAGTGCAAGCCATCATTACCTTGTGTCTGGATTATTGTAATAGCTAATTGGTGGGTCTGTCTACCTCAGGTCTCTCCCCATGCCAATCCATCCTCCCTTCAACCTCCAAAGTGATTTTCCTAAAAAACAGGCTTAATCATGCAACCCTTTTACTCAATAAACTCCAGTGGCTTCCTCTTGCTTCACCTGAAATCAATGTGATTACCGTAGTTACAAATAAGAGTGCAAGGGCATATTGAAACATTAGCCGATTCTCACCCAGCCTGAATAATTTGGTAGAACAATTTTACCACATCCCATGATAAACTACCTTCTTCATTGGATAAATGGACTCTTTCCCTCTAAGTCAGACTGTACAGCAGTAGGTCTGCCCATATTATCTGGTGCTGGCCCCATGTTACCATATTCTATGAGATTTCAGGTTATGTTTTGGAGGATTCCCAGATATGCAATACCAAGAGCCCCTCATACCAGAGGTGGGGGAAGGCACAAAAAAGAACCCATAATTGTACTAATCAATAAGCTTCTAGTGGTGGGAAGAGACTGAGGTATTTGTAAAACACAAAATGCATCAACAACGGATCATCAGGTGATGCTACTGTGGTATCATTCATCAAGCATTTATTAAGCTCCAACTATGTGCAATGGTATAATGTTTTGATAAAACAATCATCCCTCATCAAGGAGCTTTCCTAATTAAGTTTCATCAGTTTTAATTTTCTGTTGCCTGGAAATTTTCCATTGCTTCAGGAAAATGCTGCTTTTTAGTCCTGGAAAGATGTAGCCCAATATTTAAACGTCAGCCTTAGCATGGAATCAATAAATGATGAACTCTCAGAAAGACTTTAGGAAGTCCTAACTGATCCTTCAGTTTTGTTAAAAAATAAAAAAAGGAAGAAAGAAATAAAAGGAAAAAAAAGGAGAAAATTTTTTAAAAATTTATTATTTATTAGTATCTTTTCTTTTTAAATTTTGAGTTCCAAATTCTCTCCCTACCTCCTACCCCTCCACAATCCACTGAGAAAGAAAGCAATATAATATCAATTACATCTGTGAAATCATGCAAAACATTTACATATTAGCCATATTTCAAAAAAAAAGCAAGAAAAATACAGAAAATAAAAAAAATTATACTTCAATTTGCACTCAGTTTATCACTTCTCTCTCTGGAGGTGGATAGAATCTTTTTTTTTTTTAATCATATTGTTGTTTAGTTTCAGTCATGACCATGTCTTCATGACTCCATTTGGGGTTTTCTTGGCAAAGATATTGGAGTAGTCTGCCATTTCCTTATCCTGCACATTTTAGAGATGAGGAAACTAGGGCAAACAGGTTAAGTGACTTTTCTAGGGTCACATAACTAGTAAGTATCTGAGATCAGATTTGAACACAGGTTTCCCTGACTCTAGAGCAGGCTCTCTATCCACACTGAATTACTTAGCTGCTCTGAATCATTGTATTGATCAGTGTAACGAAGTCTTTCACAGTTGATCACCATTACAATCTTGCTGTTACTGTGCACAATGATCTCCCAATTCTTATTTCACTTTGCATCAGTTCATATAGGTATTGCCATGTTTTTTTCTGAAACCATCCCCCTCATCATTTCTCACAGTACAATAGTACTTCATAACAATCTGTGCCACAACTTGTTCAGCCCTTCCCAAATTGGTGAGCATACCCTTGATTTCTAATTCTTTGCCACTACAAAAAGAATTGCTATAAATGTTTTTGTGCCCATAGGTTCTTTTCCTTTTTCTTTAATCACTTTGGGATACAGACCTAGTAGTGGTATTACTGGGTCAAAGAGTATGCACAGTTTTATAACTCTTTGGGCCTAGTTACAAATTGTTCTCCAGAATGGTTGGACCAGTTCACTATTCCACCAACAGTTTATTAGTGTACCTGTTTTTCCCTCATCCTCTCCAACATTTGTTATTTCTGATAGGTGTGACATGGTAGCTGAGTTGTTTTAATTTGCCTTTCTCTAATCAATAGAGATTTAGAGCATTTTTTCATATGACTTTAGTTTTGATTTCTTCTTCTGAAAATTGCCTTTTTATATCCTTTGACCATTTATCAATTGGAGAATGTATCTTATTTTTATAAATTTGACTCAGTTCTGTGCTCAGTATATATTTGAGAACGAGGCCTTTATCAGAGAAACTTGCTCCGAAAGTTTTTAACATTACTTCATTATCTATGGTACCTTTTTTTTTTTTTAGCAAAATGTAGTTTCCTTGATTATCCCTTTTAATTAGATCTATTTTTGCTTTTGTTTTGTCTGAGATCATAATTGCCATGCCTGCATTTTTTGTTGTTGTTTTTTTAGTTCAGCTGAAGCATATTAGATTCTGCTCTAGCCCTTTATTTTAATTCTGCGTGTGTCTTTCTGTTTCAAGTGTGTCTCTTTTAAACAGCATATTGTTGGATTCTGGCTTCTAATCCATTCAGCTTTTTCTGTTTTGTGGGTGAGCTCATCCTATTCACATCACAGTTATGATTACTAACAATATATTTCCTTCCATCACATTTTCTTCTGTCTCTTCTTCTATCTTTTTATCCTGTCCCTCCTAAAAAGTTTATTTTGCTTCTAACTACTGCCTCCCTTAATCTGCTTTCCTTTTTATCATCCCCTTTTTTATCATCCTTTCTCTTATCCCCTTTCTCTCCTATTTCCCTATTGGGTAAGTTACATTTCTATATACAATTGAGGGTGTATATATACACATACACCTACATTTATATACATACATGTGTACATATGTGTATATATGTATATATATCTATATCATATATGTGTATATATATATATATGTTCTTCCCTTTAAAAAAATTCTGATGAGATTGAGGTTCATGTATTGCTCACTCCCACCCCCAATTTTCCCCTCTACTGTAAAAGTTCTTCCTGTGCCTCTTTTATGTGAGAAATTTTTCCCCATTCTACCTCTCTCTTCCTCCCTTCTCCCAGTGTATCCCTCTTTATCACCTCTTTATTTTTTTTAGAGATCATTCTAATATAATCAACTCACATTCAAACCCTCTGTCTTTGTAAACTCAAAAAGGACAAATGTTAAATCAGTTTTCAGGGTGAGCCAACACTACTATATTATTGAGACTATTGTTCATCTCCCACTAAGACAAGGTATGTGAAATCCATGAAATTCCTGTTCCAAAAACAAGGCAAAAACCTCAAGTCTTATTGAAAATGTTCAACTGCTACCATATTTTCATTCCACAAAAGGTCATAGCAATTTAGCAGCCATTCCTGAGTCACTTTCCTGCTTACCACAAAAAGGCAATCTGTAGAATTAGACTCACCAGTGTGAGAATGCTTTCTAGAATATCAAACAGTTATTGACTTTTCTGTCTGTGCTGGTACATTACAAAGAATGTAGATGGGCAGTCCTGACTACCAATGCTTCACCTAACAGTACTCGACCTGTGCTTAGCCACAAAATTCCAGATGGCATAGGGTTGATTTTTTGCTGCTGATCAAAAACAGTGTCATCTACCAAACAGAACTACACAGAAGTTAAGAGATCCTCTCAGTGACTGTGAGAGTCAAGGAATTTTATGGTTGCCTTTGCAGCTCTGTCTGCCTTTTACAACTTGTCCTGTTCACAAAACTTCAGTTGAGACCCTTTAAAACAGAAATGCATGCAAAATTAGATCACCCCTTATGTAGCCCTAGAGTCTTTTGCTCTGTGTTTGTGACTACATGCTTACCTATAAGTCCTAAAGAGCAAAATGCAACGCAGAGGCCCTTTTGGCCATTGTACCTTGCTGTTTTCATCTGTTGGACATGGAAGCAGTTCAGTGGTCAGCCTTTGATGAGCAGGCATGCAAGGTAGAGGGCAGAGCTCATATGTGCCTGAAGATTGATAGCTAAGGGAGACTAGAAGAAGAAAAAAAAAAAGCCTATGGCAATAAATTAAGGTGCCAAAGGGAAAAGGACAATAGACTGGGAAACGAGAGATCTACATTCAGGTCTCAGAGTAACCAGCTCTGTGTCTACCTTTACTAACTCTTATTTAAATTTCTGATATCAAAAGTCATGAATAGATTCCCTTTCAAATCCCAAAAGCATTATAAGGAGAGGTACTTACTAATCACCAAATCCGTGGACCCTTTTCACTCCTCATCATCCTTAGCCTTAATGCCGTTTGTAAAACTGTTGTTACTCCACCCTTCCTGCCCAGCTCCAATCCAATCCTTACTCACTGAATACTTTTTCCTCCTTTGGTCTTAGGGATACTCCACTGTCTTGATTATTACAAGCTATTACATTCCTGGGTATTTTTCAGTTTCTTTCAGGAATTTCCATTTGTTTATGGAATTTCTTTCAGGAGGTGATTGGTCATTTTTGGGTTTTTGGGGTATTTTTATTTTGAAATCCTCTGGTTTTTAGAGATCCAGGAAGATTTCTTTTATGATTTCCTAAAATATGGTATCCAGGTGTTTTTCAGGGAGTTTAAACTACCTCTCTTCAAACTACTTTCAGGGCTGTTATTATTTTTTTCCCATAGATTTATTAGATTTTTTTCTATTTTCCAATATTTTGATTTGCTCTAATATTTCTTGTTTCTTGGAGTCATAAAGTTCTTTTTGTTCCATTCTAATTTTCAGGGAGCTTGCTACTGGGGTAAAGATTTTACCTTTAGTCTAAGCTATTTATTCTCCTTTCCTTCTTTTCTCCAGAGTTCTTATTTCATATATAATTTCATTTCTTATTTCTTGTTCATTTCTCCCTGCCACTTTTGGAATCCTTGTGACCAGGCCTTTTCCCCTTAAACATTTTCTTGTGCTTGTTATGGAGTTAATCTCTTCCTTTGATCCATGGGATTTCTTTATTATGTTTAGTGTTTTCCTTTGATTACTCATATCTCTAGCCTCAGTTCCTGGTTTGGGACTTTGTTCCCCTCCTGAACTCTTGGAAAGAGTAGTTAGACTGTTTGTTCTTATCCCTGTTTTCTTGGACTCCTATTGCTGGTTTCCGTCTCCTCTGATGTATCTGTGCTTAGGGTGCTGGAAGGCATCAGGCCCCTCTGAAATATCTCCTGTGACAATGACATATGAGTGTCTCTAGTCAGAACAAACAGCCTGTTTGCCTGAGCTTCTCATTGTTTCCCTGGTGGGATCCCTCTCTTATCACCTGCAGGCTTCTGGCTTTCTTTTTGGTGTGAAATATTGGGCTTGATGAAGAACTTTCTCTGTAGATTTCTTTTTTTTTTTCCCCTTAGGCAATTGGGGTTAAGTGACTTGCCCAGGGTAACACAGCTACTAAGTGTCAAGTGTTTGGTCTGAGGCCGGATTTGAACTCAGGTCTTCCTGACTTCAGGGCCGGTACTTTATCCACTATGCCACCTAGCTGCCCCCTCTGTAGATTTCTTGATCAAAATTCAATATGGTGCCCTTTTAGATTTTTGCTGGAGTACATGTAAGAGAGCTGGACCCCTTTATTACCTGTTATATCAATTAGAAGTTTTAAATATTAAAATTAGTTGGAAAAGATGTTAGAAAATGCTAATAGAAAGTCAATAAGCATTTATTAAGCACCTATTACATTTTTCAGGGATGTACTTAAAAGCATTTGCCCTCCTGAAATTAAAAGCTTTTAATTTTTCTATAGAACCTATGTCTTACTATTACCATGATTTTAAAGTATCCCATTCCTACTCATTAAACATTTGTAGGTCAGTGGCAACTGTAAGTAGTTATTAGTTGTCATATTCTTTTCTTTAGTTTCTGTAAGTTAACGCTAAAAGGAAATTCAAGGGTCATCTAGTCCAACTACCTCATTTTATAGATGGGGAAATTGAGGCCAGAGAGGTTTAAAATTTTTTTCCTATGATCACACAGGGAATAATAACAGCTAGCATTTATATAGCACTTTAAGGTTTACAAAGCACTTTACAAATGTCTTATTTTATCTTCATAACAACCCTGGGAGGTAAGGTGCTATAATTATTCCCATTTTACAGATGGGGAAATTGAGGCAGAGAGAAGTTAAGTGACTTACCCAGAATCACATAGCTAGTCTGAGGTTGGGTTTGAACTCAGATCTTCCCATTCCTATTCTAGTACCCTACCCACTATACCACCTAGGTAATAGGCGCAGCACTGAATCTCTTGCCTGGCTCTACAGTCAACATTCTTTCCCACTGTACTTGTGCATTGGTCGCCTCAAACTGGCTTTCTTCATACATAGTCCTCTGTTTCTGTAATCTTGTTTTCACTATTCCCTATTCCTGAAATGGCCTCCTTTTTCACTTCCACCTCTTACAATCCCTCATTTCTTTTAAGGCTGAGTTCAGATGTCTTCAACCTGAAATTTTCCCAATACCCTTGAGTTGCTAGCACTTTCTGTCCCAATCACACTTTGTCTATTTTGCACGTGTACGTGTTGTTTCCTGGGCTAGTTTGCAGACTTCTTGACAGCAGGGACTATTTCACTTCTGTCTTTGCATCCCCACCACCTCGAACAATATCTGGCACATAGTGGGTACTTGAAAATGCTCACTGATTGGTTGAATAATATGAACATAATACTGAGATCACTGCCCATCTGACTGTTGAAAGCAAGTTTGATAAAAAAAAAAGACATAGAAATGGATCGTGGTGAATATGGAACAGAGTGAAAACCAAATTTTAAAAAGTTTATTGATTTGTCATAATTTGGGTATAGCAAAGAAGCTCTAAATATTTAGGTATGTCTTATAATTTATACAATCTAACACTTGATTATAGGCTGCCTTCTATTTATTTTCTAATTATTTTTGTGTCTGTGCCTTATTTCCTTGACTAGATTGTAGGTGCATTAAGAAGTTTTTATTTTATTTGTAACAGCTTTTTTGGTGGTGGTTAAGAATTGGAAATCAAGGGGATGCCCATCAGTTGAGGAATGGCTAAAGAAGATGTGGTATGTGCTTATAATGGAATATTACTGTGCTGTAAGAAATGGCAAGCAGGATATCTAGTATTGGTGCTGAGCACATAGTAGGTACTAAATAACTGCTTGTTGAATTTGACAAATTATAGTGACTTTTATATTTTATTGTATTACCCTTTTTATCTTCTTCATCTCCTTTTCACTTCAATTATTTGAGAACATGCCATGTATAATTTTTTAAAAATAGATATGGCTAAGACAATTTTATAAAGATGTTTCATTATATTTGCATAAAAAGATGAAGCAGATGCCTGGTGTTTGAAAAGTGTATTTTCCAACTGAATGACTTCTCCTTTGACACTAGAACATTAGTAAGCTATGCTGCTCTATTTCAGAACTCTCTGTCATTTCATTCTCCTATCCTTCAAAAACAATCACCCTTCTTCTGCATCTTCGGGATATATTCTCTCACTTAGTATTTCCTCTTTCAACTTAGGGCCAGTAATATAGTGTGTGATTTTGATGTACATGTTTACATATGCATCAAAAGCAATGACTTGGAAATTTTAAAGTAGCCTGCATGTGTTATGGTATGCCACTAATCTGCTTACTCGGATCCTCTTAACAGCTTCTCTGAGTTAGCCTGATTCTTTCTATCAGACCACACAGCTGCTCTAATAGACTCTCTGAACTTCCACTGCTAATGTATCCTTGTCAATCCTCAAGTTTGCTGTGTCAACTCCTTCAATCTCTTCTCTGAGGAATGTTAGGACTAATAAATTATCATTTGTGTGCTGTACTATAACAGTAAGGCAAAATTAAACATTCCTTGAAAGAATTTCAAAGGCACTTAAAACTAAGCTATTTAAAACCTTAAAAACCTAAAGATTACCAAAAACAGCCCTAGTTATATTATAAATTAATTCTTGTGACTCTCCTGTTAGAAATGCCTGAAATCTGAAGGTCCCGGGTTAATTTTGAGGAGTGTCACCCTTCTTTAGGCTTGATCCTCCCTTGGGAAAAGACAAAGACACAGATAATTACAAATGATTCAAGGTAGAGTAATCTTAGTACAGTAATCTGAGGCAGCTATATGGGGTAGATTAGGATGGAATGCTAGACTTGAAGTCAGAAAGATCTGAATTTAAATCCTACCTCTGACTCTTAATAGATTCGTGACCCTGGGCAACCAACCTCTGCTTGTTTATTTCCTCTTGGATCACTGCCTTGTCATGAAGGAGTGACTTGTATAGCTCAATGAAACAATAAGCTGTGCTGTGCAGGGTTACCCAAGATGGACAAGTCATAGTGGAGAGTCCTAAGAGAAGGTGATCCCCTGGAGAAGGAGATGGGAAACTACTCCATTATCTTTGCCAGGAAAACCCCATGGATACTATTAAAAGGCTAAAAGATATGGCATCAAAAGGTGAGCCCCTCTGGTCGGAAGGGTCCAGCATGCTATGGTCCATGGGGTCATGAAGAGTTGGACATGCCTGAGTGACTAAACAACAGCAATCTAAGTGCAAAGGAGAAGTTTAGGCAAAGTGCTAGGAGAAATTTGGGGTGAGGATTTTTTTCCTAGCATGGGGGTGCCATATGGGGAGGGGGAAGAGTAAAGGGGATATTTGGAGAAGATAGAATCTATTTTGGGCCATGAAGAAAGAAGAGTACATAAACAGATGAAAATATTGGAGTAAGGACATCTATTCCAGGCTGTTGAACAAGTAAACATGCTGACTATGCCATTTCTTAGGAAGGAGTCACAGGAGGGTTTCTAGCACCTCTCACTAGCAGATTGGCTTTAATCTGGTCAGGCAGGAAGACAGGAATGGAGTCATAATAAAGGGTTAAATAAGCTTATTTTATTCTAGTCTAATCTTCTCAAAGGGAGTTTGCTGATAATGGGAGCACCAACTCCTACAGCATTCCCTAACAACCCTTCTTGAAGGGGCCAGTATGAAGAGGGGGAACTACCCCTCATCTCGATGGAGTTAGTCGAGACCAGCACAACTTGGGCTCTCCCCTAAATCCCCTCAAGCCTTAATGGGGGCTGGTTGAAGCAAATACGCAGATTCCCCCTCCCAAGCCTTGATGGGGGCCGATCAAGGCACACACAGCATTCAGCATCCACGTTCAACCCTATGGGGGTCCCCAGTCACTGACTAGTGCCCACTTGCTTTATAGGGCAACAGACAAAGAAGGCATATTGCCTCACAATTCTACAAATCACTTCATCCCTATATCTACTGCGCAAGCGTGGTAGAAACTGTTTTGAACCATGATTGTGAGAACTCATATCTAACACCTGGGAAGTAGAGATTGTTATGGCTATGTACCCTGGGAAGAACACTATAAGAGAGAATAACAAAAAATTCACTTTACACATACTAAAATTCACCTTACTTACACAGGCACAGAGGACAAAGTGAACAAAGACAAAGAGATGATAGAGGGCAAGATGGAAACAGTGAATGAAGAGTAGTCTAGTATGGTTAGAATAAAGAATATATGAATGGGAAGCAGTATGAGGCAAGGCTATACAGAGAGCTTGAAAGACTGTGGAGTGTCTTGAATGCCAAGATTCATTTGCATCCATTATATTTTATTGAGTGGGCAAGGGAGAGCAATGGAAAAACTTTAAGTAAAGTTATCCAATAATAGTGGTGTACGAAGATCATTGATATAGAGCATAAAAGGACGTCAGAGGCTATCAGGGACAAGCCTCTCATGTTATAGATGAGGAAACTAATGCCCAGTCTGCTGGTCATAGTTCCATATCTGGTGCAATGGATAACTCAGAGCCTGTAGATTCAAATGAATAGTATTTTTAATAAAAACATATTCAGTAATTTACAGATAAAAGCAATCCACAAGGTGGTAAAATCAGTCAGTCAATCAGTCAGTCAATAAGCAGATAAAATCCACTCTTAAGGAGATAAAAGTAGTTGGCACAAGTAGATCCCTAGGGCATCAGGAGCTCTCTACCATTTTGAAAGCTGTCTTCATATATTCCTTTCCAGTGGACCCACAGTTGGGTCAGTCCACCTGGGGGCAAAGTTAATTCTAAGTGCTGCAGGTCTGCTCCACAAAAACTTGTCTCATAATACCAAGTGTGAGGCTTAACTAAAGACATCTCAGTTCTACTAAAATCTTGGTCCACAACACCCATGGTAGTTAACTTGGTAGTGACTTGCCCAGGGTCACCAGGTAGTATCAGAGATGAAATTTAGACCTCTACTTGTAGACACTGTGAATGTTCTGCTGCACCATACTGGCTCCTAAGGCATATAGGAATGCATTTCACTGTTAATATCATTGATACTTTTCTCCTGCAAAATACCTGGCTGACAATATGATGAAGGATGGCATAGAGGGCTAGCGTGGAGTCAGACTTGAAGTCTTGCTTCTGACATGTTGCTCTGTGATTGTGGGTAAGGCAATTACCTTTCAGGGTCTTCAGGTGTATCTCAAAGACTAGAAGTAATAGAATTGCCTACCTACATTGATGGAAAGCAATTCACCACACTGGTGAAATCACTATTCTCTTCTAAAAATTATCTATATCTACATAGATACAGATTTTTTTTTTACTCATGTTCACTATGTGTCTTTGAATTGCCCTTGAATGATTTGTGACTTTCATCTTTTTGTTACTGTTATATCCCATGACCCAGAGCCTTGTAGTATCCCTGGAAGAATAGGGATGTTTAAAAAGGTGAAACTTTGTTTCAGGGAGATAGCTGGGAGTCTTTAAAAGAAATACTTAATTTCCCAAATCCAGTCAAGCTTGTCTCTGCCTTTTCAATTCTGGTCCCAGGTCATTGTCCTGCAGTAGTATCCATCTAAGACTCATTGCAGAGATGTGGAAAATAAGTTGGAGAAGGGATAAATCAGGGTTAGGGTTTAGGACAGGAGTGGGGAACCTGTGGCCATGAGGTCACATATGGCCCTCTAGGTCCTCAAGTGTGGCCCTTTGACTGAATCCAAACTTAACAGAATAAATCTTCTTAAAAGGATTTGTTCTGTAAAACTTGGATTCAGTCAAAAGGCCAAACCCGAGGACCTAGAGGGCCACATGTGGCCTCAAGGCCGCAGGTTCCCCACCCCTGGTTTAGGGAAATGGGTAGGGTAGGCCTAGGGTTGGGTTAGGTATATGATAGGAAATTAAAAAAAAAAAGTTTCTGACAAATTTCTCACCTTATTTATCATCAGAGTGTCAAAGTTATCTATTATTTTTCTAGGAATCTTGAATGATTTTGATGTGTGGATGGGAGACACTTTGTTGGAAGAGAGCCTGAAATTCTACCAAATTGTATGCTTTTTATAATAAAAAAGGAAGCACAGCAGGGTTTTGTATTTTGTCCACCTTTCAGTAAGTTATGTGACAGTAAAGATATGATCTCACTGTGGAATATCAATTCTGAAAATCTTCTTGTTCCCTACTAATATCCTTCAGTCAGTCATTCAATTTATAAACATTTATTAAGCACTTATGACATGCCAAGCACTATGATAAGTTTTGGGGTTACGAAAGAAAGACAAAAATTCAGTACCTGCTCTTAAGAAACTCACAATCTAATGAGAGAAATATCATACAAAGAACTCTGTGCAATCAAGCAAGTTATATACAGAATTACTTGGAAATAAACAACAGAAAGAGGAATTAAAATTAAGGGGAACTGGGAAAAGCTTCTTGTAGAAGATGAAATTTTAGCTGGAACTTGAAAAAAGCTAGCAAAGTCAGGAGGCAGAAATGAGGAGGGAGAACATTCCAGGCATGGCCAACAGCCAGTGAAAATGCCCAGAATTAGGAGATGAGTGTCTTGTTTGAGGAACAGCAAAGAGGCCAGTGTGAAGAGATTCTAATAATTTTTTTTTTAATATGGGGAATTAGGGCATGCAGGTTGTTAGTTGCTACTATCAATTACCTTTTTCAGTATTAGGAAGGTCTAAGATTTCTTTCCTACATGTTTAGTATCTTCACTTCCTTCCGATATACCTTCTGAATGGATCATTTGATGCCTTCACAATTGTGTTGCCTCCAGCATGGATCTCTTTTTTTTGTGTAATCCAACTACTTTTCCCATCTTTATTTTTTTAGAGAAATTTTATCTCCATTATAAGTAAATCTGCGATTGTGAAGCTAGAGACTGAGGGTGGTATCTCTTCTGTCTTTGATGGTGGAATAATTTTCTTATAAATACCTTTTGTGGATTGTTTTCATTTTCCTTTTGTTGTCCTTTCATTTTTATCATTGAAGGCTCTTGTAATAACTTAGTTTGTTGTTTCTCATAAAATATTATTTAAATTAATCTTATCCTCTTCTACTTTCCACTTTTTCTTTTTTTTCTTTCCACTTTTCCATGAGATGATATTCATAATCTTCTATTATTCTTTTCCATGAGATTTTTTTAAAAGTTTATATTCTAAACTAGTGTTGACTTTGGCTGCTATCTCTCTTCATTTAACACAGTACCTAACACAAGGCAGGAGGTTAATAAATACTTGATTGATTGACTGATTTGCTCAGCAGTTTGTTAATCATGTGCTAACTAAAGTGTTTTCAACATCTTTTGGTCTCCTTGTTATGACAAATTATTTACATCCGTTAACAACTATCTGAAATTATTATTGTCTGTTTCTATGGCCTTTCTTCCATCCATTATCCATTTTATTGTCCATAAATAGTTTGACTAGATTATGATTTAGTTATTTCAATTGCATGCCTTATCTCTTTTCTCCTTTTTATTCTTCTAACTTCGTATTAATTTTGTTGTTGTTTTTCGCTAGGCAGTAGGGGTTAAGTGACTTACCCAGGGTCACACAGCTAGTAAGTATTATGTTACTGAGGCCAGATTTGAACTCAGGTCCTCCTGACTCCAGGGCCAGTGCTCTATCCACTGTGCCACCTAGCTGCCCCCCCTTTGTATTAATTTTGATCTGTGCTCTTAACAACTGACTCTAAAATGACTTCCCCATCAGTAATGTGTTGTTTCTGATATGTTAAAATATAATCAATTTCATTTCTTATGATTTTATCTATCTGTCTGTCTAGGTGCTGTTGTTATAGTTCAGTCACTTCAGTCATTTCTTACTCTCTGTGACCCCATTTGGGGTTTTCTTGGCAAAGATACTAGAGTAGTTTGCCATTTCCTTCTCCAGCTCATTTTACAGATGATGAACTCAGGTAAACAGAGTTAAGTGACTTGCCCAGGGCCACAGAGTTAGTAGGTGTTTGAGGCCAGATTTGAACAGGAAGAAGACTTTCTGACTTCACACCTGGCACTCTATCCACTGTGCTACCTGGCTATTTAGTTAATTAGGTGACTGTTTGATGTTAGACAAAGATATTTGTTTGCCATTATAATGGAAGAGATTTAACACAGAATCCAAGTTGAAGAGAGGTTTTATATGGACAGTGATATCTTCCAGATATTACTATTTAGAAATGACATCGTGCTGGTTGCATTAAGTCCTGCAACATTGTAGAACCTATTGGAAGAAATCTAAAATCACTCAAAAGAGTTTAGTCTAACCATATACATAGGAAAAGCCAAGTGGATGAAAAATATTTATTGCCCAAATTGTGACATGAAGTTAAATGTATAATCTATAGAACTTGTCCATATACATATATACATGTTCATATGTGTATAAATGTATGTATATATATTTACATACATACACATGACAGAAGGCGCAAATGAATAGATTCCAGAATTAAGCAAGAGAAGATGAATGAGATGCAGTGCCTTTAGAAAATCACCAACTAGGGCAGCTAGTTGGCACAGTGGATAGAGTACTGGCCCTGGATTCAGGAGGACCTGAGTTCAAATTTGACCTTAGAAACATAACACTTACTAGCTGTGTGACCCTGGGCAAGTCACTTAACCTCATTGCCTAGCCAAAAAAAAAAAATTGCAAAGCCTCTTTAATGACCCCTAAATTTCCCCAGGAAAAAAAAGGCTCATCTTTTTAATATTAACCAGTGTTGCTGTATGGCTTAGATTCAGAGGACACTACAGGCTACGAGGAATTAAAAATGGTAGGTCAGGAAGTTCAGATGACAGGAGACAGATCACACAGAGATAGCTTTTAACAAAGTTTATTGCTACTGATGAGGGGAAGAGAATAGCTACTTTTCTGGTCAGTATTAGTGTGTAGCCTCCATGCCCACAATGGGCAACACATAGAAGGGGCTAGCCCAGTGCCCCTTAGGGCTCATACTTAGATAGGAGGCATTGTGATGCCAATAGGAGATCAACTTGTTGTCTATAGAACCAGTAAAATGAGGGTATTTTCTAAATTACCTAATAAGGAGTGAGGAATGACAGGCAGGGAAGTAGGGAAATTAACCCTAAATGTGCTACTCTAACCAGAGGCTGAACAGGGTTAGTGTCCAGGCTCTGGGCTTACTAGTCTTGGTATACTTGGAACCTGGGGGCTGGAACAATACTGGTCAAAAAAGTTTTCACTTTTTAACAGTCATAAAGAGGGCAATGGTGAGTCACATAGAGGATATGAGCAAGCTGGAGCTTATGATAAATGTAATGAAGCATAGTGTTATATAATGTCTTATCATATAATATAATGAAGACAAGCATTTATGTACTGCCAACTGTGTACTAAGATCTTTAAAAATATCTCATTTGAATCTCATAATAATGCTGAAGGGAGATGCTATTTTTATCCCTGTTTTACAGTTGTGGAAATTGAGGCAAAAAGAGGTTAAGTGACTTGTTCAGGGTCACACAGATAGTAAATATCTAAGGCCAAATTTCAATTCAGGTCTTCTAATTCCAGGAATCCTGTATACATTGTACCACCAACTACCTTGGGAATATCCTATCCTATCAATCAATCAATGTTTATTAAGCACCTAATATGTATTAGACAAGGGGCAGCTAGATGCCTTAGTGGATAGAGTGTTGAGCCTGGAGTCAGGAGAACCTGAGTTCAAATCCAGCCTCAGACACTGACTAGTTCTGTGACTCTGAGCAAGTCAGGTAACCTATGTTTGCCTTAATCCACTGGAGAATGAAGTGGCAAACCACTCCAGTATCTTTGCTAAGAAAACCCCATGGACAGCATGGTTCATAGGGTCATGAAGAGTCAGACACGACTGATTGATTGAATAACAAATGTGCCAGACACTGTGTTAAGTGCGCATCTAATGTTATAATACATGTATAATATATGCAGCATATATAATATTATATATTTCTATATTAATATCATATATTTTATAATAGAATATGACACTTGGAAGAAGAACTAGAGTTAAGAATATCATCAGAGAACTATATGAGCAAAAAAAGCTAGGTTGGTCCTGTAGCCAGGTTGAGGGATAATAAATGGGCACAAGCGTTCCACTGGTGTCCTCCTAGTGTCAGTAGAAAGGGAGGGAAGTTCATAGCTTATTGACTGGACATCCTATGACAAGTAAATAAATAAAGGAAACAGGCAAGACTCACACAAGATGAGTTGTGCCCTGCAGTTATTGGAAGGAACAGCCAAATTGATAATATCACAGATTTGAATATTGAATACTTCTCACCATAATTCTGATAGAAACAGACTGAAACCATTTAAAAGACATGGGAGAAGTCAGTTCAATAGAGAGACGTGGAGATTATAAAGTTTTCTTTAGCTAGCTGCTTGGATATTACATCCCATAAGACCTCAAGCTGACTCCTTGAAGCTATGAAGATGAGAAAGTTGAAGACCCATGTTAATGTGGGGAAAGAAGCTTCATAGTAGCCAAAGGCCAGCAGATGGCAGCAGAGAGCAAAAGGCAGTAACCTCAACAGCAAAGGTGCTGCCTTAACAGAAAGGTTCTCAGTGAAGGTGTCCAGTGATAATTAGCATAGCATAAATAATGGGGCTGCAGCAGAGCCCAGATCAGAAGAGAAAGCAGATGGGCAAGTACATGCATAGAGGATGCCAGTGACGCTGATGCATCTAAGGGGTGAATCAGCAATGTGTCCCCTACATGTGTGACTCATCACTGTATCCTATGGCTTATAGAGTCCCCCCAGTGGTGATATGTGGGAGAGTGCACTTCAGGGTGTATGGGAACCATGCCTTTATTGGTATATCTTGCTAAATTATCAATTATTTGTCTTTTGCTTTAAAGTAAAGCCTTTCACTCGTGGCTCCAAAAAGCTGTAGCATGTTCAGTGGCCGCGGCTCAGTAAAACCATCTCAGCAGGTGGGTTAAACCAGGTTGGGTGTAACTGACAGGCCTCAAATCCATTGGTTAGTTAGGGAGATATCTACACTAAGCCTATGAAGATTTCCCCTAGCAGAATGGGCAGATGAGAACAATTTATTCCAGCAGCCATAAAGGCTGCTGAAGTAGGAGCTGTGAAGTAGTTACAGCTTAGTTAGACATCGAGCACACCAAGATCATCCACTGCATCCCAGGCCATCACCAGTTGTCTTGACTTTTGTCTTGCCATTGGACTTCCATGACTCTGGAAGAGAGAATGAGGCTGACAATTTTCCACAACACTGCCTCACTTAAATACAATTCACGTGTGAATCAAGACATCATCCTCCTGATATCATTGATCCTCTTCGAAAATGGAAAACAACTACCCTCTAGTTGTACCCAGCATTGGTGGAGGCTTGTGCAATATGATCTTGTGTGGACACACACACACACACACACACACACACACACACACACACACAAGTATACCTCAAACCTAGGAAATCATTTAGTGGGGTACAGATGTGAGGAAGGCCAGATGCTACAAAACATTTCCTGCCCCTAAAGAAATTAAAAATATTAAGGGGATATGATATAGACATAAATAAATATCAGGAAATAGATAGCAAGATTAGCAAAGAGACATGATAGTAGTAGGAGTCACAGGCCTCTTCAATTACCAAGATATTGGAAGGGGCTCTGTAGCTAAGTAGCTAATAACTTCTTGACTTGCTTTAATGGTAATTTCATCTTTCAAAAAGTGGAGGAACCAATGAGGAAATTTTCTATTGTGAATCTGATTCTTGGTAAAATGGTAGGATTTGTTTCTACTTTGGAAATGATGAGAACTTTGGTGGAAAGTGACCACTCCCTCACAGAGTTTGTGATAGAAAACAGGAAAGCTAATCAGAGTCTGATGTGCACCTTTGCTTCGGGCACAGCAGATTTCAGTGGGTTCAGAGGAAGAATAGGGAGGATCCCATGAACCAACATTCTATAGGAGAAGCCATCCCAGCATGAAATTCTGAGGACACAGGGAAACAATTACAATGAGAAGGAAAAATGAAAGTTGTCTGAAGGAATCATTGTTGATGTACAAGGATTTCACTAACCTACTTAAATTTTTAAAAGATTTGTAAAGGAGATGGAAGCAAAGACAGGTGAGAGATGATGAATATAAAAATGTATTATGGCTGTAAGAATAGTTTCAGGAACACAAAACCTCAGTTATCACTATAAGGTAATGTAAAGTTAAGAGGAATCATTAACTGGGTTCTTGTCACCTTGGGAGAAAGTTGCTGGTAGAGTGGCCCAGAGCTTTGTACTTGGTCCTTTGTTCTTTAACTTTTTTTTTTTAATCAATTGGATTAAGACATAGATGGCATGTTTATCTGATTTACAAATGACATAAAACTGGGAGAGATATTTAATATGTAGAATGACAGAGTCAGGATTCAAAAAGATTTTTTACAGGCTAGAACACTGGGTTTAGTAAATCTAATATGAAATTTAAAAGCAACAAATGTAAAGTCCTACCCTTGAGTTCAAAAAATTGATTATACAAGTACGAGATGGAGGAGGCATGGTTAGATAGCAGCTTAAAAAAAAAAGATCTGAGGGTTTTTAGTGAATTGTAAGCTGAAGAGGACTCAGTGATGTAAGAGAGTTGCCAAAAAAGCAAATGTGATCCAACATGACTTATATAATATGTTTTGCATGATTGAACATGCATAACCTATAACAAATTGCTTACAGTTTTAGAGACAAGAGAGGTGAGGAGATAAAATTTGGAACTCAAAATTTTTAAAAAAATTTAATATTAAGGGAGCAACTAGGTGGCATGGTGGTGGATAGAGCATGGGCCCTGGAGTCAGGAGGACCTGAGCTCAAATCCGGCCTCAGATACTTACTAGCTGTGTGACTCTGGGCAAGTCACTTAACCCCAATTGCCTCAAAAAAAAAAAAAAAAGAATGTTAAAAATTGTCTTATGTTAAAAACTGGGGAAAAATAAAATATTATTTTTTAAAAGGCCAAACCTCCAATAAAATTGTAGTCCTTAATAATTTAAAAAAAAAAAAAGAAGCAAATGTGAGTTTGGGCTGCATTTTTTTTTTAAAGACACAATTTCCAGGAATAAGGAGGTGATTTTCTTGCTTTATTTTGCCTTCATCAGATTTCATCTGGCTTATTGTGTTAAGTTCTGGATGCCACAATACAAGGAGGACACTGTTAGGAAAGAGAACATGCAGAGGAGGTCAGAAGTCTTGACCACAAAGCTTATTTATTTTATATATGTATATATATATATATATATGTATATATATATATATATATATAATGTGTGTGTGTATACATACATACATACATATATGATTATGTATATGTATGTATATATACTATTTATATTATATATTATGTTGTATTATATGCCAGATGCTGTGCTAAGGGACTGAGGATACAGATAAAAAAAATGAAAGAAAAAATACCTGTGTCTTTTCTTTTAAGGAGCTTGAAACATGAGTTGATCAGGTAAATCTAAACAAAGGAGTTGGTAAAATTGTTTTGGAGTCAAGAGATGTTCTAATGGGCCTATATTAGTTACTTTATTAGTGCCTCTCTGCAAATCTTTCCTTCTCTCCCTTTCCCCCTCCCTTCCCATAGGTCTAATCTAACTTGATCTAAGGAAATCGTAGAAAAAACACCCTTACTGGCCATAGGTCAATATTCTAACTTAGAATTTTGGAGCTAGAGAGGATCATACAGGCAAGGAAAATAAATCCCAGAGAGGTTAAGTGGTTTCACCAAGGTCATACAGCTAGCTAACAGAGAAGCAGTGCTAGAACCTATGTCCTACCTCCCAGTCTAGGACTGTTTCTGTTACACTAGTAGTATCAAGATCTAACAGAAATTCAGGTCACTAAACTGTACATAAGGATCCTTGTGGGCTGTATATTGACTTAGAAAACCATACATGTTTATATATTTCTTTTTTTATGACTACATTAGCCCATTAAAATCAGATGGGACCTATATTTTAATCTGGTTTGGGCCACACTCAGGGCCACAAGTACTACCTCTGAGAAGGACCTGGTGTGTATTAAGAGGACAATATAGGAAGTGAAAAATGTTATTTCATCTGACTTTTAAAACTTATTGAAACCACCCAAGACTGTATTTTTGAATTAAATTTACTTTTTTGATTGACCACAAATCTTTTTTTCCTCTCACTCCTCTCTCTACTGCAAAAGAAAAATCTTATAAAAAATATGCATAGTCAAGCAAAACAAATTCACCACCCAAGCATCTGAAGCCAGTGTGGTTTCATGGATAAAGTGCAGATTTTGGAGTCAGGAAGACATGAGGTTCAATCTAGTCTCAGACATTTGCTAGCTGTAACCCTTCTGAGCCTCAATTTACTTATTTATAAAATGAGGTTTGCCGCAATCTCTCAGGTTCCTTACCTGTCTAAATCCATGAGACTGTGCCATATGAGGTTCATTTTTTTTCCCATAGGAGAACCATTTGAAGGAATTGAATTTGTTTAGCTAGGAGAAGAGAAGACTTAGGAGGGAACATAACAGCTGTCTTCAAGTATATAAAGGACTGTCATGTGAAAGAGGGATTAGATTTGTTTTCTATTGCTGGAAGTTGCAAAGAGACAGATTTCAGTTCAATATAATTGCAATGGAAGAGTAGGGAAGGACTGGCCAGCTAAGTGGCTCAGTGGATATAGCTCTGGGCCTGGAGTCAGGAAGACTTGAGTTCAAATTCAGCCTCAGACACTTAGTAGCTGTGTGACCCTGGACAAGCCATTTAACCCTGTTTGCCACAGTTTCCTCATCTGTAAAATGAGTTGGAGAAGGAAATGTCAAAGCACTTTAGTATCTCTGTCAAGAAAACTCCAAAAGAAGTCACAAAGAGTTGGACACAACTGAAAAAAATGAATAAACAACAGGGAGGGACTGACTAAATGGGCATGCTTCTTGGTAGGTTATCTAGAGGATGTGCATCTATTCCCTGCCTGGTTCTAATCCAACAAATGGAATTTTGCAATCCTGTATGACCAAAGGATTGATAATGTGTGATGATCAAGCGTCTCCTAATTGGATGTGGAGATGGAAGAACCAATGACTTAGATGGTGTTAAACTAACATTGAATTCACACATGAAAGAGAGAATTTCTATTCTGCCAATAAGCTCAAATATAAATTAATTTCTTCTTATGGAGATTAAGGCAAGAACTACTTTGAGCTTCCAAGTGAAGAAAAGGCAGCTGCCCTATTTCCCCCCTTTTTTTTGTGTGCACAAGCACATAGTACCTCTGTTTCTTTTGTATTTATTGATCTTAAATTAATGAGTATTCTGAGAAGAGAGTGATTAGGCAACCATGTGAGTTTGGGAGATCAATCAGAGCTATCGGAGGTCCCAATGACAACTGGAATCAGAAGTAACGACCAATGGAATAGTAGTGGCCAATGACAGAAGAAACACCTGCAGACAGTCAACAAGCATTTTTTAACTATTTGCTATGTTCCAGGCACTGTCCTAAGTGCTGAAGATACAAAGGAAGGCCAAAAAAAAATGGCCCCTGTTCTCAAGGAGCTTACATTCTAATTGGGGAAAAAACTTACAAGTAACTTTTTACATACATGTTGCATACAGTATAAATCAAGTGTAATATGAGAGAGAACATACTAGGAGGACAAGTGGGGATAGGAAAGGCCTCCCGTAGAAGGTGAAATTTGAGCTGTCTTTTTTTTTTTTTGCAAGGCAATTAGGGTTAAGTGACCTGTCCTGGTCACACAGCTAGTTAAGCATCAAGTGTCTGGTCTGAAACCACATTTGAACTCAGGTCCTCCTGACTCCCGGTCTGGTACTCTATCACTGCGCCACCTAGCTGCCCCTAAACCGAGTCTTAAAGGAATCCTTGAGACAAAAATAAGAAGGTTAAGTATAATGTGGAAAGACAATCACTCAAGATAAATGCTGGCTTCCGGGATTGGGTCCTCTTGTGAGAGAGAGAAGTTTTAGCTATGAATTATGGCTATGAATTATAAAAAGGCCTAGAACTACCCCCAAGGGAAACTTCATGACGACTCAACAAAGGGAGAAAGGAACTGCCAAGTACAGGAGTCAGGAGGTACTGGTTGGTCATAGATGTTCCCTGTACAGTTGTACTTTAAATTTAAGCCTATTCTCCCCAAGGACCTTATGAGAGAATGTGTCTCTGGCAATATAGAGAATTATTTTTATAACCATTGTTCTTGCTAGACCTTCTCAATAAATCTCTTTTCTAAAAGCTAATAGAGTATAACTGATTCTGACCAATAATGGGAAGTACATCAATGGGGACCCAAGTATTAGATACAATAGCCCCTCAAGATTACCCTTAGGATGTTGAGGAGAATAGTAAACAGCCACCCTGTGGGACCTGACTTGGGAACTCAAGTGCCTAGGTAAGGAGTGAGCCCAGAAAGACTGCAAAAAAACCAAAACCAAAGCCAAAAAAAAAAAAAAAATCCCAACCAACTTTCTAAAAATTCAAATTGTCCAACACCAGAAAAGAGATAATAACCTTCCCCTTATTAGAGGTCTTTAGATCAAAGACTAGAGAACAATTTTTAAAAACAATTTTTAAAGAGGATTCTTGTTCAACCATAGGTTGGACTTGAAGTCTTTTGAGGTCTTTGAGGTCTTTTTGAATTCTGAGGTTTTGTGATTCTGTTCTAACCTACTTGATCTGATTTACTTGACTATCTCACCATTCTATTTGATTCTATACTAGAATAGTTGATCTCTATTTTGCTAATAAGCTCAAGCACCCATTAAAGTGTTTTTACATTAGGAATACTTTTTTTTCCTTTTAGACATGTAGTAGACTACTGTTAACCAACTCATTTGACTTAAACCTATAAACCTATAAAAGTAATTCAGTTCTTCTATGAAGTCACTTTGACTCTTTCGTCTTCACGTACGAAGGGAGATCTTCAATGTCAAGTACAAATGATGATTGGATAACACAAGGGACTTTTTATTTTATATGGTCAAAATGGATATCTGCAGTAATTTGTGAAAAAATGCAAATATATCAGTATTGGATGATGTTAGTTTGGAAGGATAGAGGCTAATTTAGTTCCTGAAATGACATAGTCATAACAAATTAGTAATTAGAACATCCTTTATTTCCCTCTTCTTCTATCCTCATCCTGAGTTAGAAGTGTTATATATCTTTTTCTTACTTGCTGGAGAATAACTCATTTTGGTAAAATAGATGACAACGCCAAAGTAGTGCCTTCAGGGGGCCTGGAAGAGAGATTCTGGAATGAAATATTATGTTTTTGGTGCAAAACATGTTTCCATATTAGCTGTGTTACAACAAAAGCAAGAAAAATAAAGTAAGTGAAAAAGTATGCTTCAATCTGCACTCAGAGTTCATCACTTCGTGCTCTGAAAATGGATAGCATTTTTCATCATGAGTCCTTTGGAATTGTCTTGGATCATTGTATTGATTAGAGTAGCTAAGTATTTCATGGCTGATCATCATTACAATGTTGCTGTCACTGTGTACAATGTTCTTCTGGTTTTGCTCACTTCACTTTGCATAAGTTCATGTAAGTCTTCTCAGGTTTTCTGAAACTATCATTCTCCTCATTTCTTATAGCACAATAGTATTCCATCACAATGATATACAACTTGTTCAGTTTTTCCCCAATTGATGGACATCCCCTCAACTCTCAATTCTTTGCTACCATAAAAAGAGCTGCTATAAATATTTTTGTACATATAGTTCTTTTTCCTTTTTCTTTGATATCTTTGGGACACAGAACTAGTAGTAGTATTGCTGAGTCAAAGGGTAATGCACAGTTTTATAGCCCTTTCAATATAGTTCCAAATGTTTCTCCAGAATGAGTTGGACCAATTCACAGCTCCACCAACAATGTGTTAGTTTATCTGTTTTTCCACATCCCCTCCAGCATTTGTCATTTTACTTTTCCGTCATGTTAGTCAATTTGGTAGGTGCAAGGTTGTATTTGGAATAATTTTATTGTACCACATATACAAATATTATAGAATATGTGTTAGTCGGTCAATCAACAAGCATCTTTTAAGCACCCACTATATATTACGCACCGTGCTAGGGATGCAAAGACAAAAGATGAAACAATCCCTGCTCTCAATATTCTTCATAGCACTGGTATCAAACTCAAATAGAAACGTGGGCCACTAAACTGGACATAAGGATTCTTGTAGGCCACTTTTTGATTTAGAAAACCACACATTACCATTATCTGTGTTTTAGGGTATTTTTATTTATTTTGTTAAATATTTCCTGATTACATTTTAATCTGGTTCAGGTGGCACTCCAGCCCTGCATTTGACACCACTGCTTTACAGTATATGATATGTAATGTTGTATAACAGAATCTAGAGTGCGTATCAAGGAAGTTTTATCCTGAATAAAGCAGGCCAAGCAGAAATAATTTATCTTTAAAAAAAGATCAGCTTGGCATGGTAGGTAGAAGGTTGGTTCTAAAGTCAGAAGAATCTTGTCCCAAGCCATATTTCTAGCTGGGCAGATCCCATAAAGACTTTGTGTTCTCAGGCAACTCTCTAAGATTATGGAAGTCTTATACACTATCTAAGTTTCAAATGAATTGCTGATCTATATCAGTGGAGAGAATTTCCACTTTAGGAGTTCCCTATGATGACAAAAGCAAAGGACTGGACCATGTCTGCTCCCTCCAAGTATAAAGAACTGGGCTGGAGACATCTCAATCTGGTTTGTGTTGGTGACATTTTTCACTATATTTGCACCTCAGAGGAAATCAGCAAACACTGCAGAGCAGAGCTTGATTTGTTGTTTTGTTATTGGTATAGACTCAGGAAAGTGATGGAAGAAATGTTTATAGTGAAGAGTAAGCTTAAAAGTGTGCCTTGCATGCATTTTGTTTTCCTGGAGAACCAGTTGAATTTTTGCTAGCACACAGTACACCATAGTGTGACTTTGGGCTGGTCACTTAACTTCTTTAGGCCTCAGTTTGCCCCTCTGTAAAAAGAGAGGAGGTTGAATTAGATGTTGTCTGAGGCACCTTGCAGCTTTGGCCTATCTGTTCATGTGTGCTCAATTTAAAGAGCTCTGTGTGATGCCTCTTGGCGCCACCAGGAGGAGCTGCACGCGGAGGCCAGGCCATCTCTCCGCGTCCTTAGTGCCTTCTTTGCTCTAGCCACTCCCTTCCACAAGTCGTGCCCATCAATTTCCGCCGGAAGTGGCGGTTGTTGACAGTGTTTCTTAGCTCTTCGTTGAATTGGGTGCTTGGAGGTCCTTCGGCGGGGTCGCGGAGGCTTTCGGGACGGAGACCCCCTAGTGCGGCTGGGAGATGGATATCCTCAAGTCGGAGATCTCTCGGAAGCGGCAGCTGTTGGAGGACAAGAAGCTACTGGGGGTGAGATGCGTTCGGGCTGGGGGAGGGGGATATGGGGAGCATAGTGGCCGGGGGAGAGCCTTGGGGACCTCCTTCTCCCCTGGCTCTTCCCCTGAACGTCTTGCGTGGGAGGTGAGGGCAGGGGTCCTAGGAACACCCACATCCCTCACAGGGACAAAGCTTTCGAGCTGGAAGATGCCTTAGAGGCCAGGTCCAACCTCCAGTGAGGAAACTGAGACTCAGAATAATAGTCATAATTGTTATTATGGATAACAGCCACATAGCGTCTTCAGGTCTTCTGGACTCCAAGCCCTGTGCTCTATTTGTGGGGTCACCTACCTGCCTTTGATTCGAAACATGCTAATCCATTACAGAGACGTGACGGACTCAAGTTGCAAAACATTTGGCTTTACAAATATTAATACAAATAATTTTTTTCTTTTTTAATGGGGTACAGAGTGAGAGGGAGAGAAGAGTTTTCTGTTAATTTTTTAAAGAATAGAGTGGTTGGGTGTTACAGATGTGAAAAGTTGTATGTACTTTCAGAGGAGGTCACTATTATTTGTTTTACATAACTGTTTTACATTGTTACAAGTAACTACTCTCACAAGGAGGAAGTAATCTGTAAATATTTGTAACGTAATAGAATTTTAAAATTAGCTGGCGTTTTCTCGCCCCTACCATCCCCTCCCCCTTCTCCTTGCAGTTTTGGGTCACTGTTGTACTTGGATGCATCGTGAGCACCTGTTATCTTATTAGAGCAGAATTAAAATACAAAGTAAAGACCCTAAAACGGATGTGGAGTTTTGGAGTTGAAGGATTCAACTACTTCCTTTTACAGATAGGAGAACCATCTTCGAAGGGTTGTTGTCTACTTCACAGAGTTCTGGAGATCAAAGGAGATAACGTCCGGAAAGTACTTTCCAAACTTTAAAGTGCTATAAAAATACTTGTTATGATTTGCCACGACTAGTTAGTACCAAGGCCAGAGCTGAGTCTTTCAACTCCCAGCCCAGTACTCTGCATTTATAATGCTTTTTGGAACTGAGTGCTGATTGTGTATACTCTTAGGTGGGGTTGAGAGAAATCATCTTCTGATTTACTTATGTAGCCCTGGGTCCCAACTTCTTTCCCAAACCGAAAGAAAGAAAGAAAAAAAAAGCACCTATATTTGTCTCCTTCATTTTTTCACCTTCCACTCAATTCTCAGTCCAGTGAAATCTGACTCCACTCAACTTAAACTTTCTCAGAGTGTACCAAGGACCCCTTAAGTGTTCAGTCTGCTGGCTTTTTCTCAGCCTTCTTCCTTAATGCAGTGAAAAGAGCATGATTCTAGGTAAAAATCTTGCTTTTGATGCTTGATATGTGTGATTCACAGCAAGTCACAATCTCTCTGGGCTTCAGGTTTTCATCTTTAAAATGAGGGAATTGAGCTAGATGGTCCTTTCAACCATTGATCTTTGATCTGTTATCTGTCTGGAACAACCTGCTGCTTTTGACACTTTTGACTCTCCTTTCTTTCTGGATTATCTCACCTCCCTAGCTTTTTCGTGATGTTTCCATTCAGATCACCCCCAGTCTGTCTGATCCCTCTTCTCTCTCTTTATACTCTCTTTTGTTGATCTGATCACTCCCAACACATAAACCCATCAGTTCCCAAATGATGTCATACACCTCTACAACTGCTTTCACAACTATGTTCTACTTCTCTTTACTCTAGAAAAGTCTAAGCACCTTTCTAGTTCAGACCTTTATCACCTTTCACCTGGACTATTGTAATAACATTCTTATTGGGCCTCTCTCCAATCCATCTTCCACACAGTTGCCAAAATAATCTTTTTAAAGCTAAGATTTGATCATGTCACTCTCAAATTCAAAAGTTTGAGTGGTTCCCTATTTATAACTTGAATAAAATGCAAACCACTTTATCAATTGGAGCCCTTTGTATTTGGCTGTAGACTTATTTTGTATACTTCCTTCTGTAAGGACTGAAACTGTCTCTGTAGAGATAAAGACTAAATATGTGATTGCATTAATATATTGCATTAATAATTATTAATAATCAAATAAAGAAACATTCTCTGCAACTTTTGATCTTGGAGAGCATTTTCCAACTTTTAGTCAAACTCAATTACTTACATTTCACTAAACATAATCTTTCATCTTTTGCCTCTTTTCCTTTACCATGGTTTGTCTTGTACCGCTGGATTGTACTATAGTTTTGTGAATCTAAATCTTTTAGAATCCTTAGTAACCTTCAAGATTTCACTCAGGCACTGTTGCTGTAGAGAAGTAGAGACCCCTCAAGGACTGGAGTACAGGACAGGGTCGTCTGGAAGGAATTCACGGACTCAAGCATTCTCTAAGTCGAGGTGGCAAAGATTTAGTGTTATGCTATACAGTGGACAAGGATTCTCAAGGAACCTGCCATGGTGGGCAGGGCTTCTTAAGGAATTTGCAACCTAACAGGAATGATGCTAAAGCTTATTTAGGAAAGGTAGTGGATTATTTGCCAAGTATGCTAATTAGGTGGTAACATACAACTATATTATTCACTACTGGAAACCACGGGGAGGAAGGGGGAAGAGAGGGTTCCTGAAGGGTATATTTTTGGTCTGTTATGTCTGTAACAAGATAGTTTCAGGAGTTGAAGTCTATAGCTTGACCTCTGAATTGTATACATGACTGGGCATCAGTACCTGATAGTTCTGTTGGTACAAGATAGTCATGTTCATACAAGGGAAATTCTACAGAGGTCAGGTTGTTCTTGTAACAGGGATAGTTTGCCTCACTGGGCCCACTCATGAATTATTGCCAGAAATAGGGTCCTTGGACTGGAAGGAAACTGCCAAGGATAGTGTTTCTGAGGCTAGGGAGAAATATGATCTTGGAAGTGGGGTCCAAGTACAAGCATCCAAATTGAAGCCCTCTCTGTCCCCCTAGTTGTTAATGTTCTCTCCCTTTTCAGATTGTCTTGTAATTATCCATCCATATATATTTTGTATACCCCCAGTACAATAAATGTAAGCATCTTGAGTACAGGGACTGTTTTTCTTTTTGCCTTTTATTACCACTTCCCTGTATAGTGCTTTACAAATACTAGGCACTTGATAAATGCTTGTTGTTGAAAAACGATCTTTTATGTTGGTTTCTCCTGATGTTGAAGAAAAGTTTGTGTGCTCATCGCTCCTGGAAAGGCTAAGAATACTTTAGACAGCAGAGAAGAATAGAAAGTGATCTTGATATACCTTTTGGATAGAATACAAGATCACATTGCATAGAGTAATCAGGGAAGACTTTTTAATGTTATTTTATATTTGTTCAAGTAATTTAAAGAGAATTATGTCTCTAAAGTTTATAGATATCCATTTCACTGGAATTGACAGCATTTTGAAGGAGAGTTTTATATTTCATAATGATTTTATTTTCCAAAAATTAGAAAAATGGCCTGACCCTAATAAATCAGTTTCTAAGTACACATTTTTAAAAGTTACAAATCAGTAAATAAAAATGCACTCCATGTATGGAAAATTGGAAAGTACTGATAAGTTAGAGAATATTGAAAATTAAAGTTTTCAGTTACTGTCTTTCCCTTATCCTCCACTTCCTACAAAAAAAAATGTGGAGAATTTGGATTTTTAGGTATTGTCTCTAAACGTGTACCAAGTAGTCTGTCTTTTCTTATTGTTTGTGAGTTTTTAATTGAATATTCTGTTGTTTTACAGAGGCCTATGAACATTTAGGAGAGAGTAGCATTAAGCACTAATTACCAGGTACCTCCTATGTGCTGAGTACTGTGCTAGGAGACATACAAAGTCTTAAGTAAGTCTTTCTTGCCCTCATGGAACTAAGTTGAATTTCAGGACAAGACATAGATATAGGTAACTGTAATATAAAATATAAGTATATTTGAGAATTGCAAAATAAAGTTCTTACTTGAGGTTCAAGGGGCAAGATTGTTGTGATAGAGGTGGTAGTGGAAAGTGACAGATATGAGGGGAGGCTTCCTATGGGAGCATTTCAGGTGGGTTTTCAAAGGTGAGTAGATATTCAACAGGTATGCAGGGGGAGGGAAAACATTCCAAGCACAAGGAGCTAACTGCTTTAGTAGAATGGTCTCAGGACAGCTTCAAGTGAAAGCTGGATGATCACTTGCAGAAAAGATATAGTCAGGTCTGGGTTGGATAACAGAGTCTAATTTCAAGATTCTGTGATTGTTTGACAGTATAGCATTTTTTTCTCCAACTTGGAGTCTTGACCTTTAAAGGTTCAAATGGAGAATTGGGGTTACTTGATTCCTCAGGATTACTTTATTAGAATATCTTACACTCAGCTGCCACATTTTACCCTTATCTTCTCCGCTATGTCTCCTCTTACATTAGTCAGTAAGTATATATTGAGCACCTGCTATGTGCCTACTCTTACATTAGGTTTTGAAGTTGAGGTTAGATTTGCAAAAACTCAAAGAATTTATATACTGGTTGACAGAGCTAAATGATTCCCTTTTATCCCTCCTCTCTTTTTTTTTTTGGTGAGGCAGTTGTGACTTGCACAGAGTCACACAGGTAGTGAATGTTATTTGTCTGAGGCTGGATTTGAACTGAGGTCCTCCTGACTCCAGGGCCCGTGCTCTATCCACTGCGCCACCTAGCTGCTCCTAGCTTTCTTCTTTTAATACTTAAAATGGAAACTACTCAATGAAGTTATAATAGAGATTGAGAGACCTTTATTAAGCTCCCTTATTACACATGCCTGATTTTATTGTGGTAGAATTTTGCCTGAAATCACTAATTCTCTAATTATAGTATGTTTACTTGGTTGGAGGATATCTTCATAGAGGCAAGTAGGAAGTAAAATGTTATTTGTACAAAGGCTTTGTCTTTATTGGTGTAAGGTTTTAGGTTACAGAGACCTGATATATGGAAGGACAAAGGGTGGAAGAAAAATAGAAAAAAGAAATAAAGAGGAAACACCGGGAATAATGTGCATCTTTGATTTATAGTGCTAATTTATAAGTATTAAATGTTATAAGTATATGTGTGTGTGTGTGTGTGTATGTGTGTGTGTATATATATATAAATATATAAATAAATATAATAGACACTCCAGCTGAGAGAATTATTAGATATTTCCAGTTCTCTTAGCTTTTCTTTTACTCTTCATTTGCTTTTGTCCGACCTTCTGTGGTGCTTTTTATTATGTTATTTTGCAGTTGATTACCTTATTATTTAACATCTTTGTCAATAATAATAGCTAATTTCTATCGTGCCTTACAATTACAAAGCACTTTACTTACATTATTTCTTGTGTTCCCCACAATAACTCTGTGAAATTTCTTAATTTTTTTTTAAAGTGGATCTTATGTTTATATCCATGTAGATATTACCTTCAACATTGTGAATCAGAGCCCTTCCCTGCCTTCTTATCTTCTTCATTTTTTTTTTTTATGTCTTCCCATAATTGTCTACTAATATGCCTTTTCGTGATATTTGGGCCTTTCTCAGTGTTAGGGGTTCTCAACATTTTTTTGTGTGTGCCATGGACCCCTTTGACAATCTGAAGCCTGTAGACCACTTTTCAGGGTAATATATATTTTTTAAAAAAAACACTAAGAACACTCTTTATTAAAAATATTTTAAATATATTTTTTACAATCTGAAAAAACACTGGTAGTGCGGACCAGTGGCATGTAACAGACACTTTAACATTTTCTGACTGACCGTGTATTTCATTACATGTCTCATTTCTTGAATACCTTAGGAAGTAAATGCTTAATTTATTTCTTGTCACTCCAAACTGCTGACTTCTCTCCACCTCCCTATAAAAAACAAGGTTCTTAAAGGTGGCATGTGAAAAGAACAAAAGAATTGGGAATATACTTTCATGTACATCCATAAAAACAGTCAATATCACAGGATCACATATTGAGCAGGAAGGAATCTTTGAGGTCATCTGATTTAATTAATAGTATGAATAACATTTTAATGACATTCAGTTATTTCCATTCTAGCATATTTCGATGAGGGATCAACATGTGATAATTTTGAATTCTGTAAATTTAGCAACTGTTTTTTAGAGAACTTTTTATTTTCCTGATTGGATTGTTCATCTGTCTTAGTTCTTTAATTCTTCAATTCCTTCTCCTGTTGGTGCAGATATTGAGGTGATATGTTGGAAAGCCATAGTTTTCCCTGGAATTCTATCTTTTTCAAAGAGATGTGAAAAATCTTTAGGATTATGTAGTTGGTTCACAAGTTCACTGAATTTTTCTTCAGCATCTGGTAAATCCATTTTATTAACTGCAAGTAGTGAAGATTTCATCATAAGGTCTTCTTTGTATAGCTCCAGCTCCTTTGTAAGCAATATTACAGTTTCAAAGGCAGATCTGAATTTAGTTTTTGAAGAAAACTGAAACCCAGAGACATCAACAACAGAAAGAAGCTGTTTGGTTTGTTCTATGTGGTTGAGGAATTTATGTCCTATTCCTTTGTTCATATGTCCTCCTTCTGTTAAACTTGGAAGATCAGCTACAGATACCTGTTTGAAATCTCTATACATAATCTTTCCCAAATGAGGTTTTAATGTTGAAAATGCATAATCTGCAATCTTGGGTTTTTCATGGGAAACTTTACTTAGCAAAGATGATTTTCCAGCATTTGGAAATACTAAAAGGCCCATGTCAGCTATAAGCTTTAGATCAAGATGAATTATTCTTTTTTGGCCCTTGGATGGCAAGAAATTTGAAAGCAAATTACCCCCAAGTCCTCCTTTTGCTCTCAAAATTCTATCATCCCCTTTATTGAGTTCTTCTATAATTTGGCCTCTCTCATCAGTTACTGTAATACCCACAGACACAGATATTTCATAATGCAGGCCTTTCTCTCACTTTAATGCACTAATTTGACTGTTTGCTCCTCCTGCCACAAAATGTTTCTGGGGATATTTATCCTTAATTATTTTTAAGCTCGTTCTTTTCTTGGCTCCAACCCAGACATCACCACCTTTGCCTCCTTCTCCACCTAATTGAGGATAACCAATTCCACCAGCTTCTCCACTTGCAAAGAGTCTTAGATTATCCATGAAGTTTCCATACTTCCTCATGAGCAAGCAACTACAGCACACCATAGTGGAGGTGGAGATCCAGAGATATGGGGCCTCTTGAGCTGGGAAGCATGGCTGAGCTAGTTAGGAGGCGGGTCAAGCTGACAGGCCCTTTCCCGTCCCGGGACTGCCCAGCCCAGAATAATATTTTTAAGTGCATAAAGTAAGATACATAGGATTACACAGGAAATAAATTATATTAAAATAGTTATCAAAATAAAAAAAAAGTCCACAAATTCATAGACCACAGGTCAAGTACTCCTGCTCTAAGGCATTTAACGTTACCTATATATCAATGGCACATACAGACTTCATTAGTTACGCTTCACTCTGGCTCTTCAGCTGGTCTGTCTCCTTTTCAGGTCAGACATCACTTAGGATGCCTTTTATATCACTTCTTGTTTGCTGGTTATCATCAGTAATATGCTACAGCTTATTGATGACTATCATCTATGTCACTCTTGCTCTTTTGGTTTCTCAGTTTTGATTTTTTTTGGATTTTTTTATTAATTTATTTTGATTTATCAGTAATCACTTCCATATGCTTTTGAGTTTAAAATTTTTCTCCCCCTTCCTCCCCACCACCATCCCCAAGATGGCACACAATCTGATATAGGCTATACATTTATATTCATATTAAACATATTTTCACATTAGTGATGTTGTAAGTAAAAATTAAAACCAATAGGAGGAACCATCAAAAAGAGGAAACAAAACTCAACAGAAGAGAAAAAAAATAGTAATTTGACTTCCATAGTTCTTTCTTTGGATGTGGATAGCATTTTCCATCACAAGGCCTCTGGATCAGTTTTGATTCTTAAAAGCTAGTGGTATTCCAGGTGTTCCAACCACTTGACATTACTGGAAGAAATGTTGGTGTTAAAAAGGTGGAGTCTTGTTTCAACAAGACAGCTTAGGGTTGTTGACAACCATGTGTAATTTCACAAAAGCAACACAACGCAATGTCTTCATCTTTTCTTTGGAATACAGTTCGTTGTCTGTCTAGACAGTCTTCCAAGATATTTTCACTAATGGACTGATAGGCCATTTAACTGTATATGATACTTTGAACAATAAGATTTTTTCCCTTACTTGGTTTTTCCTGAATGGATTGTTAGGCTCTTATGGGTGGCTGTGAATCTCATTGAAGAGGTTCTATAGTATGACCTGATGCAGTCAACACAAGGTTGGACCATCTATAGCATCTGGAGGAGTTTAGGAGGAGCAGGTTTGTTGTGAGCATCAAATGAGATATTTGTAAAGCTTTTAGCACAGTATTTGACATATACTAAGTACTATGTGGATGCTTATTCCCTTTCTTTCTCCTCCATATGTTTGTTGTTCAATCTCAGAAAGATATTTAGATATGGAGAAGTAGGTTGCTAGTTATTTCTGTTCCTTTAGTTACCTTTTTCTAGTAGTAATAACAACTGTGATTTTTCTAGTTATTTGGTATTTTGTATTAGATATATTCAGACTCGATAGTAAAATCCTCAGAACTGTATTATGCTCTTGTATATTTGTTCTGGCCTAGCTTTTCTTTTTTGTTTAATGCCATTTTTACTTCTTTGTGTAACACATTGGAGATTGGGATGTTAGAGTGTAAATGTGGTGTTACTAATGAGGAAAATAGTGTGTCATAGAAATCTTGACAGAAGTTAAAATTCGTTTTATCAGTTAATTGTCCTAGTTTTATCTTTTAATACTTTTTTGAATGTTATAGCATAATTGTGTTACATGCCATCCTTTCTACAAACTCATTTTTCTGTACATTCAATTCATGATGTCTTAATCATTTGTTCATTCTTCAAGCATTTATTAAGCACCTGTTATGTACCTGCCACTGTGCTAGGTGCTGGCCACAGACAGATAAAAAATTAAATGGTCCCTGCCTTTAAGGTACTTACAGGCTTCTGGGGGAAACAACATATACATAGAAAGTTAAATTAAAAAATAACACAAAAAGATTTCTGGGAAGGGCACTTGCAGTTGGGGGAATTGAGATGATTTGGAGGGAGGAAGTGGTATATGAACTGAGGTTTGAAAGAAGTGAGGGATTCTGAAGGTAGAGGTGAGGAGGGAAGTACAGTCTAAGATGGGTCAACTTAAACAAAGGCATGGAAATGGGAGGTGGCATTTTATAGACGAAGCAGCTAGTTTGCCTAGAATGTCTAGTGTGGGAGTGAGTAAGTGAATGAGTGAAGAAATGAAAAAGCATTTAAGTGCATACTATATGTAAAGTGCTGTGCTAAGTACTGAGGATACGTATAGAAAAATAAGACAGTATGTCCTCAAGGAGCTCACATTTTAATGGGAGAGAAAATACAGAGAAAATTTCAGCTACAAGTCAAATGGAAAGATCCCGTGGTCTTTACAGCACAGTGGCAAGCCATGTGGCAAAGCACAGATGGTAGTGCATTACCTTTACTGTCTTTTCTATTCATAAAATCATCAATTTAAGCTGCTGATCAGTTTGGCAGTGCCATGGATGTAGAGAGCATTTGCTTTCTTTTCTGGGTCTTCGGTAACTTTTGGTGCAGTACACATAAAAGTAGTTTCCAGGCTACATCTCTAAGGGATTTTCTTCTCAGGATAATGGCATTTAGAGCTGGGCTGGAAGCAGGACTGGTGATCTGAGGCTGCTGCCTAGCGCTCTTAGGCTTGCCTATCATTTGGTGGCATTTGGTTTTTTGTTTTGTTTTGTTTTTTTATTTTTGCAAAAAAGTTATTTTTTAGCATTAATTTTTTTAAAATTTTGGGTTCCAAATCATCTCTCCCTTCACCCCTCCCCCAACCATTGAGAAAGCAAGCAATCTTTTATATATCATTCATACATGTGAAGTCAAACAAAACATATTTCCATATTATCCATGTTGCAAAAAAACAAAAAAAACAAGGCAAGAAAAATAAAGTGAGCCTGACACCTCTGGTCTAGAGGACACTACTGTTCCTAAAATTCTTGGCTTCAGGGTCCTGGGCTATTTCTATTTAGGCCTCCCAGAAAAGGGACTGACTTCTGGTTAAGATGATGAGAAAGACCGGTATCTGAGGACTGCCTAGGACATGAGCTTAAAACCAGTGTAATCTCTGGTTGGGCCTGCTCCTGCTAAGACCTAAAGCAGTGAACCTCCAGTAGTGACTGCACAAGAAATTGGACCAAGGGGGACCAATGTCAGGGAACTTTGCCACTATTGACTACTATAGTAAATATGACTTGATCCCAGTGCCCCAAGTGATGCCTGTTCCCAGTCCAGGTCCGTGAAAAATGAGATGACCTCCTTTCTTTCTCCCTTCCCTCCATGCCATCAGACACTTCAATGGGGGAGATAAGGGCTATGATAGGGGTGGAATAGTACAACTTTGTCTCATTCTGGATCTGCAGCAAGAGACAATACTTGAGCTTAGCCACCTCAACTAACATTACAAAGTAGGGCAATTACTAGCCTTGTCGAAAGTCCTTATCTAAGACTTGAAGCTGTAGATATGGGCAAACAAGAAAATTTCTACTACAATGAAGGAATAATATAGATTAGAAGAATTCCAAGATAAAATAAATAAATAACTTTGAAATAATCACAACTAGACCCTCAGAAAAAGACTGGTTTGGCCATAAAGTCTTATAGAGTGGGTGGAAAGAATGAAGAATTGTCACAGGAATGAAGAATTGACACAAGAATGAAAAAATGCGATTAAAATACTTGGAAAGAGAATAAACTGTTCAGAGTAAAAATGGACAACTTTTTCCAGTTAGTCGAGACCTTAAGAAATAGAGAAAGGTGCAAAGAACTCAGTGACTCCAGAAAACAAGTAGTTAGAAACAAGTCAAAAGACAGAAAATTAAAAGAATTGGCTTGGAGAAAGAATTTAAGAATCATTGGAGTCCTTGAAAAGCATAACCAAACCAAAAACCTGGACTTAGATTTTTAAAAAATCATAAAAGAAAACTGTCTAGAATTGTTAGAACTAGAAGGCAAAGTGAAAATAGAAAGATTCTTTTGGATATCTCTTGAAAGAACCCCCAAATTGGTCACATACAGAAATTTCATAGCCAAAATTCAGTTTTTTTCCCAGGTTAAAGGAAAAATACTGCAAGGAGCTAATAAGAGATCAAGTTCCAGTAAACCTGGAAATGTAGGCTGAGGGGAAGAACTTGGGAAGCCAGAGCGATATTGATTTTATGAGAAATGTTATGGTCAGTTTTCAGCTCCAGGCCCATCAGTTGGCAGCTTACCTTCTTCGTAAGGTTTTGAGAACCAATTTACTAAACTGTTGTTGCTGTTAGTTGTCACCAGGTGTTTGCTAGTTGAGTTTCTAGGCTTTTTTTTTTTAAATCTTGTGGCAGTTGTTTCACTTTGGTTAAACTTTTATGGGAAATGGAGGGTTTTCATGCCTATGTATGTAGCTTTAAATGTTTTCCATATTTTGGTATCAATATAAGTATTTGCATGTCAAGTTAGATCTCTGTTAATTGAATGCTATATCTTCTCATCTTCATTTGTCTTAATTTGGGATTGATTTTTGACCTTTTTGTAGTAAGTTTATGTTCTGACTCTACATGGATATTTAATGAAGAAATGATTGTCTCACCAGTAACTATATTTCCTATTAAGATATACTCCATTTCTTTTTTGTGATATTATTTCACACTTTGTACAGCACCTTTCACCTCTCTTCTTGAAAGTGTTCATAGCATGTAGGAGTAAGATTTCTGTGCAGTCTATAAGCTTTTGCTCTCACCTGTTTTTTGATTCTGATCTATGTTTTCCAGTTTATTTTTCACTAACCTTATTTATGTCCACCTTTGTATTGAAGTTGCTTTGTATTAAATACATGTGTATATGTGTGTGCATTTATTTATTATTTAAAAACAAGACCTGTGAGTTCATTGGTATAAGGAACTCCCAATGAATCAACTCCCTTTAATTATTACCACCTGCTCTGCAATTTCTAATTTTAGAGAGTTGCCTAGAGCCCTAAGAGGCCAAAGGACTTGCTCAGAGTAACTACCAGTAAAGTGTCAGAGATGGAATTTGAATGCTTGTCTTTAGGCTCTAAGGCAAGCTGTTTATCATTATGCAATGCAACTTTGTAATGTTGATTTAATTGGAGAGTGTCTTTTCTGAGTTCTTGGCAGGATTTCTGACCCTCTTAACCTTTTGCAAGAGATGTTGGTGTAGTTGTTTTCATAATTTATTTTTCTTGTGATCTTTATGAACACTGCAAAAAAAAAAAGATTCGAGTGTGTTCTGTGAAATGATGTTTTTTGGTGCTTTTTCATACATAGTAGACAATATAATTATCCCTATAGCAGAGCTGGGACTGGAATTTAAGATTTGTGTTTTCAGCTCAGCACTCTTTTCATTACACCAGTGAAATCTAGTATCAGAGAAATACTTGATCGACATCACTTCTCTATAAATAAAGTTAATATTGAAGTCCCCTATTTTAAGAGAAGAAATGAGCAGATTAAAGTAGGTAAGTGGAAAGATGGGAAGCAGTACACTGAAATTTCTGTTCTCCCATGCCACACTCACTAGCTTTTCATTAGGAGAAAATATGGTTAGTGTTATTTTAAGTAAAGATTTGCCCGATGTTGTTGAAATGGATATTTTTTCTTGTTAGAAGATGTTTCTGGGCAGCTATTTTACATGTATTTGAGACTATTGACAAGATCATTGGGACCTTTTCAAAACATTAAAGTTAGGTGAAGATTGGCTTTTGCTTTGGAGTTATAACCATTTTATGTTACAGTCACTTAGGATTGGTTGCTTTCTGCAGTTTTTTTTTTTTTTTTTTTGCTTTTTCACATAATACCCTTGTTTCAAAAGAGGCATTATCCCATTTCGTATCAAATTTGTCTTCTGCTACCCAGTATTGTTACTAAGAAGTACTACCTGGAATAGTTCTATATTTGACTGTAATTTCTTCCTGCTAGGTTTTTGATTGGTCCACTTCAGTATACCTTGAATCATCTGCTTAGATATCCTGTTGTCATTTTTTTGCACATACTGTGTTGAAGCAAGTATTTCTTTGCTGGTAGATTTGCTGAATTTTATGACCTCCTTGTTGATGAGGTCTGATGTAACATAGCTTTATGGGTCAGTGATATACATTTCAAGGATCAGAATGGAATGTTTGAGAAAGATTCTAAGTGTCACAGGTATATATACTCTATATGATCATAATCATATTAAATTTATATTGTGCCTTTTCTCCAGATATCCTGGAGAAAACTTCTAACTATTTTAGTAGTTTTTGGATTAGCAATTTAAATTAGATTTTTGTTTCTAACATAATAGCATAGTACAGTGGAAAAGAACAATGATTTTGGAGTCAAAGACCAAGTTTCAAATTTTGGTTCTACTACTTATAGTACCTGTGTTACCTTAGGCAAGTCACTTAAACTCTATGGGTCTTAATTTCCTCATCTTTAAAATGAGGGGTTTAGACCAGACTTTCTCTATGGTTCTTTCCTGCTTTAATTCTTGATCTTATAAACCTCACTCCTCCACATGTCAGTTGCACCCAGGAGTTCTAACTTCCTCCCTACTTCCCCCTCCTCTCACCCTGTAGGACCAGTAGCCTTTTTCAAGCACTAGATCCCCCAGGCCATACCTAGTATAAGGTCCCTAGCTCCCTTCAAAGACCATCTCTCTTTACTCATAGGAAAGTTCATCATTGGAATCCCACCACCCAAGTAAGGCCTCCTTCCTTCCCCTTCCCCACCTCCATCCCTGCCCTCAGTTCATTTTTTACTATCTCGTTCCCTTTTCTCTTTCTGAGACCACTGAGGCCACCTTTCTCTCATTGCTAGCCCTTAATTTGACCCTGGCACGTCACATCCTTCTCTTTGTTCCTCTATTCTCCTCCACTGCTTACATGTACCCTCTCATGTTATAATAGAGTTCCACTGATTTACCTATGGGCAAGATGTCTCCAGGTTCTGTCCATAGTGCATGCACCCTGTCTATCGCTTTTCACTGCTGTCTCCCAGATTTCTGCCTTTATCTTGTGTCCTTAGGTACATTTAGAAAAAAGTCTCTTTGCTGTCACTGTTGCTCTTGCTATCCTTGTCTGCTGCATTTATTCATTCCTGCATTTCTTTTCTTTGGGATGTTCAAGAAGTAAACAATCTCTTCATTTCTAGTTTTCTTTCCAAAATATTTCAAACTTCTCTTTGTTATTGAGTGACCATCTTTGCTCATGTATTGGTTAAATTCAGATTTATAAGGTAGGTCCCCCTTGGACTACATTCTGAACTCAATTGCTCTTCAGAACACATTATTCCATTTCCTCCTATGTTTTCTAGTGGGTGCATAATAGTCTTGTGTTATGCGAATGTCCTTTCCTTTGTATTTGAAGTTCTTTCTTCTTATTGCTTATAGAACTTATTTCTCAGTTGAATTATATTAAACAACTGTATGTCTTAGAGTTTTACAGCCTTGAGTTTTCTGGAGGCAATCTGTAAATTTTTTCAGTTGTTACTTGTTAAAATTTGCTTAAGCTTCACATAAGACTGGAACTTGTCAACTTAGATATTATGGCTCATTAGTAATTTAAGTCATTGTCTTTGTACTTAGATTTTTAATCCTGTCTTTTAAACTTCCTCTTAATTTTTGAATTTTCAAGTTTGAGTTTTGTTCTGTTTTCCTACAATATGAGTCAGGTGTTTTGCAATGTGTCAGGTTTTCAGAGAAGCTACCATCTTCTGTCTGAGAAGCTGGTGCTGTATTTTTTGTTCTTTGAGCAAATCCTTCCTTTTTTTTTTTTTTTTTTTTTTTTTTGCTCTTTGGTGAGGTAATCAGGGTTAAGTGACTTGCCCAGGGTCACACAGCTAGTAAGTGTCAAGTGTTTGGTCTGAGGCTGGATTTGAACTCAGGTCCTCCAGACTCCAGGGCCGGTGCTCTATCCACTGTACCACCTAGCTGCCCCATGAGCAAAGCCTTTAACTTGAATAGGTTAGGAATGTTATCAAAAGATATTGAGATAATCTATCAAGATCTGCTGTATGTTTTTGATTGTCAGACATGCAGTAGATTTTGAACCATATACTAGTAATAATTCTGAGCAAGATTGAACTTGTATACTTGACCATCTCACAAGGGGAACCACATATGGAGCCACAGATTTTCATTGGCATTAGATTTGAAAACTCTTTAGTTTTGCATATTAGGTAGTGTGATGTCAAATTATTGGTTGACAGATTTAAAAGAGACAAAAAGAATCTTGGCTAGCATGTCTCTCAGAGATGATCCTATAATGTGTCCTGCCAATATGGCATGGTACTCTTAATCACATTGGAGTTTTCTAAGACAATTTGTCTTAATTTCAATATAGTTCAGGACTAGGGGGCAGCTCGGTGGCGCAGTGGATAGAGCACCGGCCCTGGAGTAGGAGGACCTGAGTTCAAATGCGACCTCAGACACATAACACTCACTAGCTGTGTGATCCTGGGCAAGTCACTTAACCCCAATTGCCTAAAAACCAAAACCAAATATATATATATATATATATACACATATGGTTCAGTACTTAAGGTTGGCGCAGATTTTAAGTAGAACTTTTTGAATAGTTTCATTAATGTACCTAAAGGCCATACACATAACTGGTTGATAAGATGGAATTCTTTTCACTAGAACACAGCCAGTCCACAAGAATTAAATTACCCTGGAGCACAAGATGAATGATAATATGATTGTCACGAAATATGTTGATTAGTTAGTATCACAGCCCTTTTTATTTAATAGAATAATTATAAGCAGATGATTAAAACAAATAATAAAAAGTATCTTGAAGTGTAATTTCACAGGCTATTGGATTGTAGTGAAAAGGGCACTGGTCTAGGAACTAAGACCTGGTTGTTCTTGGTGTTGCTCCTTAACTGGCTATGTGACTATGGACAAGTCACTTAATCTCTGAATCTCAATCACTTTGTTGTAAAATGGGAGAAATGATATCAGCTACATCTACTTCACAGGGTTTTGTTTTTTAATGTCAAATGAAATGTGAAGTGTTTTTAAAAAACATAAAATTCCTTATAAATATTAGGTAGCATAATACAAAATGGCTTTGGGATTCTGTAGAACTAGGGTCTAGTCCTGCATTTCCTGCTAATTTAATTTCATGTCTTTAATTTTTCTGAGCCTTAGATTGCTTATCTGTAAAATTAAGGGATTAGAATAAATTATCTGTTCCTGCTCAGAGATTCTGTAATTGTGTTTTAATAGTACCAATAAGTGATGATAATATAACCAGAATTTATGTAGCCCTTTAATATTTTTAAAACACTTTTCAAGCATCTCATTTGATTCTTACAGCAACCATCCCCATTTTATAGATAAGGAAACTGAAGTATAGTAAGGTTAAAGTGAAATGTCTTAACCCCCACCCCCTTTTTTTTTTATCATCTCAGACCCCTTTGGTAGTTTGGTGAACCTTATGTATTGCCTCTCAGAATATAGTTTTTAAATGAGTAAAGTAAATAGGATTCCAAAGAAAATCATTATTAGTGATATCTGCTTAGGGAGATCATCTAATATTAAAGTGGTGGCTGTCAGTTAAGTGGATATTAATGGGAGATTTCAGTTCTTGCTAATGTATACCTAAAATCTGTGTAAAAAAATTGAATAGATTACCTTTAAAAATGTCTCATAAATTGGCATCACCTAGAGTGACTGCTCACTTTGTTTTTGCCAGCCCAAGTGCTATATAAAAATCTTAAGGCATAAGGAGGTGGTCATTTGAATGTGTGGTTAGATTTGGAGCTAGAAGACTTTCGTAGGTTTCATCTTTGGCTCTGCCACTTACTCGTTCAGCATCTCTACGCCTCATTTTCCTTATCTTTAAAATGTGAAGATTTGGACTAAATCATCCCTACCAGTCCTTTTTAGCTACGAATCTAAGATACTGTGAACAGATGTCCAATCTATTGGAATAGAAGAGCTGTAGCTAGAAACATGCCCCACATGTAGGTTCTGTAGAAAAAGAATTAAAGGTAAGTTTGTGGGTAGCATGAAAAGAATTGCTTGTTGTCCATCTCTCTTTTCAGCTCCATCAGGTTTGAAGAATATTTCATAACATCAAATTCTATTACAGTACTGTTCTAGAATTCTGTAACAAAAAAACGTTTCCTAGACACAGTCTGTATGCCCTGCCTATTTTAAGAAATCAAAGGTATTCCAAATGGCAAAAAAGAATTTGGACCATCCCTTGGAGCTCATTGTAATAGGATTTTAACATGTACAATACACATACCATATGTTATCTGTGGCTGTGTGAGTTAGCAGGGAATAGTAATTTAAGTATACCATTATGTTTGATCAATCATGAATCATTTTTGCAAAGGTTGTGTTTCAAATAAAACAATATAAAATTAAATCAAAGAAGATGAAATCTATGAGTTTCATTCTGTTGGCTTTCTTTGTTTCCTGAAGAACACATACTAAAAGCTATTGCATTTTCATACATCAGTACTTTGAAAATTGGTGAAATGTACTTAACTTGCTTGGAATTGATGGAATTGAAGCACTAGGGACAGTTTTTAAACCTCTGGGATTATTAGTTATTGGCACTGGGACAGGAAATGTTGTGTAAGAGTTATATTAACCTATTTACTTCTTTCTAATAGGAAAGTAAGAGATATTTCAAGCGTAGTGAACTTGCCAAAAAAGAAGAGGAGGCTTACTTTGAAAGATGTGGCTACAAGGTATGAATTACTATTTTTTTTTGTCCAGACTTCTGGTTTCATCATGAAGGGACCTCCCATTGAGGAATCTCCCTCTAGCAGTGCATATCAGAACTATTATGCAACTTGCATAACCTTAAAGAGTTATGTTACATTGTATATTTATGAGTTTTTAAATGTGTATGGATATTGTTAAAATGACAATAAATTGTTGTTCTCTGTTCAATTTGTCATTGTTATACATTAGCCTATAAATGAGAAGCCAACTGGAGAGGTATGAGTTTTTGGTGTATGTTTTTTTTTTTTTAAAGCGTTTTTAAATGCAGGAAGAACATGCATGATATTTGGCTTTGGAATTTGTGTTATGGTTTGGCTTTTTGTGAATAGCATGAAATGGCTTGAGATCAAAGCTTGAATTTTCTTTTTAAAATTTTGCCTTTCTTTCTGTGGACATAAGTACTGGATCTGACACTGGGTCATGTTAATTTGCTCTGCCACAACCATCACCACTATCTCCAAATTAACCAAAAGTAAAACATAATATGCTTTAAAAAAAAGTTTAAAAATGGATAGACATATTATTTGTTCTGCTTTTAAACAGATATTTTATAGTATTAATAACTCTATTTGGCCCTGAAGATCCAGTGCATGAAAAGTGGTGCCACATAGCGTTTATGTGCCTTTGTTTAATAAGACAACACGTTTCAAGCTCTAATGTTAAACTTTCAGTACTTTTGAAACAAATGAGTCTTTAGGAAGGCTTTGTTTATATCTCTTAGTAGCATGAAAGAAATTATCTTTAAATTTATCTTGTTGACAGGGTTAGCTTTTATGGGGTTGGGAGGAGTTATGCTAAAATTGTACTATAAGAGTTCCTGTAACCTTGACAATTTTTCTACTAAAAGTTAAAGGATGTTTTGGGAGAATTTCACTTAAATCTTCTGTAAGGTTTCAGTTTTAGTTATTAAAATGTAGTTACTCTTATGCATGTAATTTAGGGAGAAAAACTTCTGAAAAGCAAGTTCTTATACCAGTGTTTTGAAGGCAGCATGAGGAATGCACACAGCTTGTATGTGCATTCAGGTTTGTTGGTTTTTTTATTTTTCCGATAGGTTTGGTGAGAGGGTTGATATTTAAAGAGAAAGTAGTTATGTTCCTAATAGCATCAAATAGAAAACACTATTTGAATTCTGATTTTTTTTTGGCATGTGTTGATTTCCTTTGTTCTTAGTGTGGGAAATTAAGTAGCAAGTATTGAATTACTTTTTTACTACTTCCAATTTCTCTAATTTCGACTTGATCCAAGAAAGCGTTAATTATATATTTAGTCCATTTTCCCATGCCCTCCCAGATCCTTCTGTTCCTTTTTAGCTTAATGAGGTAGGGAATAATATTTTTAAAATAATGGATTCTTTTGCTTAGATAATCTTAGTGATGTGTATTTTATTTGCTTGTGAGGAGAGAGCACTGAAGCAAGATAATTACTGGAAGGATATTGCTTGTAACTTTGAGCTCAGTTGACAGAATGTCTCAGATCTTTTCCCCAGAGCTATTAACTGTCATTTTATAATAAAAAATAAGATTTTTTTCTTTGCAGTTTGTGAATACCTTTTTGGACCTGGGGAATTTCTATCTGTATTATTAACTAGGAAACACAGGCCTGGCTTTCTAAAGAGCTTTTTATTTTTTTTTCCTGTTCTTTGCATAGTTGTTACTTCTGCTTTTATGAGTATTATTTCTTTCTCATCAATAGACTCATAAATTTAGAGCTGGAAAAATGTCTTCTATCTTGGATGTCTCAAGGCCAACCCCTTATTTTACCCATGAGGAGACTGAGGCCCAGAGAGGTGTAGTAACTTGCCTAAGGTCTAATAGGTAAACAGGGTCAGGATTTCAACCCAAATTCTCTGGTTTCAAATCCAGGCTTGCTACACAGCACTGCTAGGTTCATGGCATCCCACTTTATTAACTAGCACACTCTGATCTATACCTTTACTCTGTCTCATTCAAGCCCTTGATCTTATCATTTGTAACTGTTCTGTTCTAATTCCATGATCCAGAACTCTCAGATTCCTCCCTCTGATCATGCCTCTTCTCATTCTCTCTACCCTCTGCCTTATTCCTCCTAAATTTATTCTTCATTCTCACTATGACCTGTTACTGTACCCCCCTTTCCCAGGCCATCCTCACCTTCCTTTCCTCCTTTCCTAGTTTTGACCCTGTCATTGAAATTATTTAACTAGACACTGTTTTCTCTCTTTGAATCTCTTGTCCTTTGTTCTATTGTTTATACTTTCCCAAACCCCAATTTTGCTTATTCCTACCTTTCACTTTCTCTTCTCTTTTTATGTACTACTGAATGCTGTTTGAAGAAGTCATACAACCATGCTCTGAGGGTCAACTACCGATTTGTTGTCTCAACTGAACCTTCACTGCTAAATGGAAATTTCCATTTAGCAATCTCCAATGTCTCCATTGCATTCCCTACAGTGGCTTTTCCAAACCTTCTTAAGCCTTCGTGGCACTTTCTGCAAAGAATTTCACTTCCTACTTTATGGAGAAAATTGAAGCCGTCTGTTACTATGAGCTCCCTCTTTTCTTCCTGTTCCATACCTTCAAATCCTTCCACCTTGCATCCCATTCCTGCCTCTTTTGTGCTAGTCTCTGACAGATATCACCTTTTTTTTTTTTTTTTTGGCCAAGTTAAGCTTTTCAACTTATACTATTGATCCTATTTATTCTTCTCTCTTCCAGGAGTTGGTCACAGGGATTATATCTTTTCTCATTTTACTTTCTCCTTATATACTGGCCTCTATTCTTTTGTCTATAGATCTGCCTAGATCTCTTCTATCCTTTAAAAAAAAATTCACTTAACTTTGTTATCCACTAAAGGCCATCATCTTACCTCTTTTACCTTTCATGGTCATATTCTTAGAAAGCTGTCTGGACTTACTGTCTTCATTTCCTCATCTCCCATTTACCACTCAATTGAAATTGCTTTTCCCAAAATTATCAACAGTGCTTTAATTTCTAAATCTTATGGCCTTTTATTTCTTAAAAAAAGTTTTATCAATATTCTTTTCTTGTTAAAATATCATTGTCAATTCCTATTGACACTGTTCCTCCATCCTCCATCTTTCTGCCATGTACAACATTTGTGTGTAACAAATAATTGTAGTCAGGCAAAACAAATCAAAGCCGTGTTTTAGAATACATACTCATTTATTTATTTATTTATTTTTTTGGCAGTTGGGGTTAAGTGACTTGCCCAGGGTCACACAGCTAGTAAGTGTCAAGTGTTTGGTCTGAGGCCAGATTTGAACTCAGGTCCTCCTGACTTCAGGGCTGGTGCGCTATCCACTGTATCGCCTAGCTACCCCTAGGGTATATACTTTTTTCCAAACCTATAGTTTACTACCTCTGTGCTGAGATACTCTACCCTTTTCTCATTCCTCATCCTTTTTGAACTTTCTCCAGCTTTTGACACTATCAGCCACTTTTTTTTTGTTAAATTTTTATTTTTATGTAGAGAAAAATCAAATATACATTGAACCCAATTTGGTTGCAAGTTCCTTAGCTTTTGCCTATTCCAGCTTGGTAAGATGAGTCACTGATTTTGGAACATTGCCACCCCAGTGACGACGGATCTCATCATATCTGTCGTTGTAATTGGTTTTGATGGCTTCTACTAGCTTAGCCAGGGCTCCCTTATCTTCAGGGTTAACCTGTGTGAAGACAATGCTTGTGCAAGTCTTTCTGTGAACTGAGCAACCCAGTCTGGCTTTACCTTTGATAATACAGTAAGGAATCCCCATTTTTTGGCAGAAGGCAGGTAGGAAGACCACTAGCTCAGTGGGGTCCACATCATGTACAATCATCACCAACTAGGCTTTCTTGTTTTCTTCCAGCGTAGTAACAGTGTTAACACTTGCTCTGAGGACAGGTGGTCTCTTAGTGGGGACAGCTCCTTTGCCTGCAGCTTTTTGTTCAGCGAGCCAGCAGCCTTTGCTTCTTATCTCGCTTTGTGTCAGGTCTGTACTTGTGAGCCAGTTTAAGCAGTTGAGTAGCTGTCTGAGATCCAAAGCCTGGGTGAACTGGTTAATTGCTGGTGGCACTTTCAAACATTTATAAAGTATAGACCTTTGATGCTGCAGTCTGATGTACCGAAGCCATTTGATAAATTGAGTAAGGTCCCTTTAGGGCTGGGTGTCCTGATCAATGCCAAAGTTCTTTGACTGCTTCTCAAAGGATTGACCACTTTCTTGGCGTCCTGCTTCTTTACTACAGCAGGGGCTGGAGCCACCTTCTTCCCTTTGGCCTTCTTCCCCTTTGGCATCTTGGCCAGCTATCAGTCACTTCTTCTTCCTCAATAGTCTATCCTCCCTCATTTTCCATGTTTTTCTGGCTTTATTACTTGATTACTAGCCTGACTGTTCATTTTCAGTCTCCTTTGCTGGATCATAATAGATCTTCTTTCTTGTAAATGTGATATCTCAAAGTCTTTGTCCTGTTCCCTCCTCTTTCTTTATCTTTTCTTTTCATGATCCCATTACCTTTCCCCTGTACTCAGTCATTATTCCTATGCAGATAATGTCCCAAATTTATATATACAGCTTCAGACTCTCCTTTGAACCCCAGTTTCACATTAACAACTTCCTAGTAGAAACTTCTACCCATGTATCTTGTTGGTGTCTCAGACCTAATTCTATCTGGAATGGATATATAGTTATCCTTTCCACGTTGCGACTTTCTCCATTGTGGTTTCAGCATAAGAAATTAAATGGGAATTTTTTGGGAGTTTTGTAGAAGCCACAGATAACACACAAAGGCTAACAGACTACATGGAGCCTGTAACCAAATACTTAACCTAAATTACGATAAGGTACTGTAAACACCCCATTAAAGAAAAAGAAAAAATTGAGACTTCTTTTCTGGTACAAAGGGAGGGCCGAAAATTTTATGCCGATTTTCCAGAGAGCCCAGACAGCAGTATCCTAACCCTTGCATGTGGAAGAAATAACTGTATTCATCTCCCCTAAGTTTGCCCCTCCTCCAAACTTTACTTAAACTCATTCTTCAATAACTTGAGTTTACACTTTGAGATGCCCTTGAGGCTCCTTTCTCCTTCACCTCCCACATCTAATTAGAATCAACTTGTTGATTCTGTCTTGACCATATCTCTTGTAACCACCTATCCCCTTTTCTCCACTTAACACAGCCTCTTAGTTCAGTAGTTCATTGCCTTTTACGTGAATATTGCAATAGCTTCCCAGTTTGTATCCCTAACTCCAGTCTTTTCTATCTCTAATCCATTTTCCATACAGCCACTAAAATAAGATTCTTCTTCAGTCACAGGTCTAATTATATCACTGGCCCTGCTCAAAAATCTTTATCGGCTCTCTATTTCCTCTAAGATAAAATATGAACTCCATCTTGGCATTTAAAGACCTTCACAATTTGGCTCCACCTCAACTTTCCTCCTTTGTGAAAAAGGTCTAGACCCCATCCATATTTTTAAGCTCAGTGTTCCAAAACTGTGCTTTGGAAAAGAAACTCTAATCTGTGAAGGGATTTTCCCTAAAAATTTAGAGGAAGATTATCTACTTATGTGGCATGAATAAATTAGCATTTTTAATAACCGTTCTGTTAACATTCTCTAGAATAGTGGAATGTTTATTTGAAACAGCTCTACAAACTCTTGGACCTTTCGCCAGATGTGCCCTCTGTGGTCTCTACGTATTTGGTACAGTTGGAAATAATTTTTTTAAATATTAAAAAATGTTGGCTTCACAGGCCACTGACTGCATTTGACTTTCCTTATTCTTCAGCATGAGGCCAGAATAAGGTAAATATATATTAGGGATGATGGTGACTCCTTTCTCTGTTTGTTGGATTGTACATATGTAGCAACAGAAATAGGGCAGTTGATCCCCTTACAAGAACAGTTCATTTATTCTTTTTTTTTTTGAGAGGTAATTGGGGTTAAGTGACCTGCCCAGGGTCACTAGTAAGTGTCAATTGTCTGAGGCCAGATTTGAACTCCGATCCTTCTGATTCCAAGGCCGGTGTTCTGTCCACTGCGCCACCTACCTGTCCTCAGTTAATTTGTTCTTTAGAATATTTGACTGGAACAAATCTTACTAAATTTTATTTTGGAAAAAATAACATGCATAAAGTCCAAATTTTATAGCTTTTTAAATTTTTTTTTGTTTGGGAGACTGTTATGTGTCACTCTTCTGTATCATGAATGCCTTCTATGTGTGTGTAGTTTCTGTAATTTCACCTAGATTGATAAATTTTATAATATATTTACCATGAAGCACTTAGAAGCATGTTCATTTCCTGACTCCTTCAGAAGAGCATTTGAAAAAAAAACCTTGTATTTTTATTGAGGTTTCAATTTCCTGAACAATTAAACTGATAAAATAATAATAAATATTAACTATAGAATATTATGTAAGCTGAATTTCTTTTGCTTAGGTACAGCCAAAAGAAGAGGATCAGAAACCGTTAACTTCATCCAATCCAGTATTAGAACTAGAACTGGCAGAGGAAAAATTGCCCATGACTCTCTCAAGGCAAGAGGTAAGATTGGGTGTTAATTGGTAGTAAAATGTACATATGTTTTAGTATTCTTTTCTGTGCTTGTATTTATCTTAAGCTCACATCACCAGTTTGACTTTCAAGAATGGTGAATTTTTCAGCTGCAACAACTCTTGAAGACCCACTAAGTCATAGTAGGGTTGCAGTCTAGATTGGTAAAGGGGAGGGGAGGAATGATTATCAAAATTACAGGTCCTTAAGTATTTAAGATTAACTATTTAATTGGTTTTCCTTCTTGATACCATTGTCTGAACTCTTTCATATGAAAAGTGAATAGTCACAATTTTAGTCTCATTCTGAATTGAATACAGTTTTCCAATTTGTGTGTAAGTTGCTTGAATCCAAACATTTACAAAATCATATTCAAATGATAATAGTTCACATTTGTAAAACACCTTTTGATTTATAAAGCACTTTTCTTGCAATAACGCTGTGGGAATAGTTAGTTTAAGTATCAGTCCTATTTAGCAGCTGAAGAAATTGAAGTTCGGAAGAAAGTTAAATGACTTATCTCAGAATCAGAAAGCGATTAAGGATTGGGATCAGAACTTAAGACTTTTTGAGGCCAATACAGTGTTCTTTCCATTATACTAAATCAATATTTTATAGTTATTTTTCTGTCTACTCAGCTGCTCCTTTAACTCCTGTGCCTTTACCTATCTAATCTTCTGATATTCTTTTATGAATGCTTGTTTTATGTACTTTTGTATTTGTCCAACTATGTATGTGCATGTATGTATCTATATTGCTCTTTTTTTCTCAGACTTGAAAGAACCGAGTTCTACCTGCCTCCATAAAGCCTTATCTCCTATACTCTGACTCCAGTACTCTTACCTTATTAAATCAATGACACAGTCTTTTATTGACGGTTATAGTTCAGTTTTTTGATTGATGAACCATCATGTTTGTAGGAATTTAGTCGTTTTGTTTCCATATATCATTTTTTAGAAAATTGAAGTATCAGTTTGGCATAAAAATCAATTGCTCAGAGTTTCCCTCCCCATATAGGTGTCTTTAAGGTTTAATCATCATTATATTTATCATTTGGAAATCCACAAATCAAGCGGTACTGGATATTTGATAGAATGTAGAGGAAACTATAATACCTACCCTTAGGGAATGTAACTCAAGGATTTGGTATAGGGCTAGGGACCCGGAGTTTGGAGTTTAGGTGTGATGTATTACATTATATAATGTTTGTGTTCTAATTAGTGAAAGGAGCACTGAATAAGTAACTAGGGGCTCATGTACTGTAACTAATGTCCTGTGCATCCTTGGCTAACTTTGCTATTTAGTATTGAAATTTCTGTCTGCATGCAATTAGAATAATTGCAATATAATAGGACTGAAAGGAATCTGGAGGATTGTGGGTGAATATTTTTATTTTTAAATTAAACTTTGTTTTTTCAGTTATCAAGCCTTTGTCTTTCTTCCCTCAGATGAAATAAAAAGAAAACCCTTGTAACAAATATGCACAGTAATGGAAAACATTCTTATGTTGGCCATGTCAAAAAATATTTTATATATGTTTAGATCATCACTTCTCTTATCCAGGGGTTGATAGCTTGTTTCATTATGAATCCTTAGGAATTGTGGCTGATCATTGTGTTGATCAGAGTTTCTGTGCCTTTCAGAGTTGTCTGTCTTTTCACAGTATTGTGTTTTTTGTGTAAATTGTTCTCCTGGTTCTTTTAACTTCACTTTGCCTCAGTTCATACAGATCATCTGAAGTTTTTATGAAAACATCTTTCATCATTTCTTATAGCAAAATTTGTATTATATTTATTTATCATAATTTGCTCAGCCATTGTCCAGTTGACAGGCAACTCTTCAGTTTCCAGTTTATTGCCACTACAAAAAAGAATGGTTATAAATACTTTTATACAAATAGAACCTTTTCTATTGTATCTTTCTGGGGCATAGCCCTCTATGTATTGGTATCAACTGTAGTGGTATCAGTGGGTCAAAGCATATGCACAGTTTAATTATGTTTTGGGCATATTTCCAAATTGCTTTTCAGAAGGACTAGACCAAATCACACCTCCACGAACAGTGCATCAATGTCATGTTTTCCCTCAGCTTCTTTCACATTTGTCATTTTCCTTTTTTGTCAACTTTTCCAATCTTATAGCTGTGAGGTAGAATCTCAGAGTTGCTTGAATTTACATTTCTAATTATTCATAGTTTAGAATATAGCTATACCTGTGGACAGCTTGGATTTCGTCCCTTGAGATCTGCCTGATTGTGGGTAGTTCTTTATCATGCCTTTAAGGCAGAACCATCCACAAAGATGTGAACCTATCATTTAAAAATGATGTCTAGAAAAAAAAGATTATATAATTTTCCTTGGTGTTATGTGTTTAATTTAGCAACTTCTTTTTTAGGAAATTATTAATGATGAATAGTTATTTCCCACCTACTCAGATTTTATTTTTTCTTCACTTTGAAGGTGAAGAACAGATGGTTTAATTGTACTCCATATATTTGACCCAATCTAATATGTTTCTCCATGTTTGTTTTTGAGTTCAATTAATGCATTACAGTTTTTTGGGGGAAATATTTTATCCTGAATTTTGAACACCAACCAAAAGAGCATTCCTGTACACACAGTATAACACAAAAAAAGAGGATCCTATGTAAAATTGTTAATCTCCATTCCATGCTAGCTTTTTTCTTTAAAAATACATAATAAATTTCATATCTCACGTCCAAAACTGTGCTGCTTGTCTGTGCTTTTTTCTGAAATTCCTTTTGTTTTATGCATTTAAAAAAGTGTTACAATGGTGCTTTTTTTTTGGCCATTACTTTTGCTAGTTCTGTCCCACTCCACCCCAGACTTTTCCCCTCTCCCACTTAAGTAAAAGCCTAGAGAAAGGAAAAACCAAAAAATCTTCTTACAAATAAGCATATTCAAGCAAAATGAATCCTGATAGTGGCCAGGTCCAAAATATATGTCTTTTCTCCTTGGGTTCATCTCTTTCTTATGAGGAGATGGGTTACATGATGCTTTATTATAGGTCCTCTTGAGAAATGGTTGGTCATTGCATTAATCAGAGTTCTCAAGTCTTTCAAAGTTGTTTTTCTATACAATAGTGTTGTCCTTTGTTAGTTGTTCTCCTGCTCACTTCACTCTCTGTCAGTTCATACTACTCAGGCTTCTTTGTAACTCCCTCTTTTTCATTTCCTTTTCCCTTTTAGTTTCCCTGTCAGCATCTGAGAGTTTGTGTTACTTGTGGCCATTTCCTCTCCAATATTATCCTGCCTCTCGTATCCCCTTCCCCCATTCCTCTCTGTTTGTTGTATTTTTATTCAAAACGCGTGTGTGTGTGTGTGTGTGTGTGTGTGTGTGTGTGTGTGTGTGTGTTCAGCCCTCCTTTCTTCATTCCGTGTAGGACTGAGGTTGGTCTGATAGCTGCTCCCCCCCAACTCTTCCATATTTGTATACTCTTGTCAGACACTCCTGTTATGAGCAACAAGTTCTACCCCCTTCCTTTCTACCTTAACGTATTCTCTTTACCCTTTTAAAACCCTCGGAACAAAACCAATCAATCCTCAGGACCTTTGAATTCTTTATTAACTTCCTCATTGTCTTTTGAAGACACTAAGGTTCTGAAGACACACTTGTTTTCAGCACATTAGACTAGATCACCATATAGCCACTTCTAGTTGTTCAAATAAATTTACCTTTTTGGATTTCTCTGGACTCTTGTGTTTGCATTTCATAGTTCTTTTCATCAGAAATTCTTGAAAGTCTTTTATTCCATTAAAGATTCATTTCCCTACCCCCACCCCCACATAGAATTATATTCAGCTTTCAGGGTAGGTTATTTAGGGTTGTAAACTCGTCTGTTTTGCTTTTTAGAATATTATTTTGTAGGATCTCTTAATTTATATTGGAAACTGCTGGTCTTACGTGATTCTGGTGGTCATTCCTTGGTCTAGAGCTGTTTCTTTTGAATTAATACATAATAACTAAATAGTGTCAGTAATCTTGCACCTTGACCTGTGGTTATATCCTTTGGACCTCTGGCCATTGACCCTTCCCTAGGTTTGCTCTGTCCAGCTTTTCCCTGGCTTTTAATCTCCCAGATCATGACTGGGGAATTTGGCCCCAGACTTCTTCTACTTTTTACTTTTCTACTACCTACCCTCAGGTTATCTCTGTTCCTCATTCTAGCTCCGTATAAAGAGTGAGCTTTCTAACATTTAGTTTCCGAATAGTTAAGTAGATTAACTTTAAAAACAGAATAAAAATATTTAAGCAGAGACTGGGTCAGAAGTCAGGGATATGACCAATGAGATTGTTTCTCTTCAAGATTCTTTGATTTAGTGGATGCTACTCAGATGATGTTATACAGAGTTATAGTATTTCACAGCTAGAAAGGATGTTTAACATTATTTAGTACAATCATCCTTTTTATAAAGGAGCTTAAAGCCCAGGGAGATAATGACTTCCCAAGGCTGCTCAGGTAATAAAGTCCTATGACTCCAAATCCAGTCCTCTTTCCACCTTACCATATCACTTCTGCATCCCAATGTTTTCTTAAAATAAATTTTTATTGATGTCTTTTTTTACATCACACATTTACCAATATTTTTCTCCTTCACTCCCTTATGACAAAGAATAAAGAAGGAAAAAATCAGTTCAACAAAACTAAACAAACTGTCAAAGAAGTCTAACATGGAGAGTGTTCTACACTCATAGTGCCCCCTCTCCACAGAGAAGCTTGGAGTGGGAGGTAGGGGGAAAGGTCCTTTCTCATTTCTCCTCTTTGAGGCCAAGCTTGGTCATTATAATTTCACAGTATTCCATTTCAGTTGTCTTGTGTTTTTTCCTATTTACATTGTAATTGTATATTTCTTTCCTAGTTCTGCTTATTTCATTTTCTGTTGGTTCATATGATTTTCCCAAGCTTTTCTGTAGCCATCATATACCCTAATAGATTTTTTAAAATGTTTGGTTTTTTAAAAAGTGGTATTGATTTGATTATTCCTCATAATGGTTAGTAGTTCCACTAATACAATTTCTAGGGTTTTTTTTTTGTCAGTTTATCAAAGGTTCTTTATTTTTTCAACATGAGAACTCATTCCACTGAGTCAGATTGTTAACTGAGAACTACTTGAAGCCCATCAAGTATAAGGTTATAGTGCTGTGATGTGTCAGAGGCAAGATTTGGACCTAGGTCTTACTATCTCCAAGGCTAGTACTTTATTATGCTATACTGCTTTTCATATTAGTATTAATGTAGCATTAAAATGGAAAATAATTTAGCTTTGAAAAGACACTGTAAAGGAGGTCATTGTAGTGGACAGAGCATTTAGCTTGGAGATCAGGTATTCTTAGATTCCAGTAGCTGTGTGATCTGTGGCAAGTGCCTCAGCAACTCAATGAGAGAGGGGTTAGGATCTGTTGGTGGAGGCTGGGACTGAGAATCTTCTGCATAGTCACAGAGCCTTTACCTTTTCATATTTTTTTAAAAAGCTATGATTTTTTTTCCACCAAGATATCATGGTTTTTGAAGACATGAAATAAATGTATTTTTTTAATAGACATAATAAAATTTACTTCTTTTATACTTCTACAGCATGTTTAATTAAAAAATATATGGCAATTTAATTTTAGTAACAAGGGGACAGTCATATTCTTTCACCTTGTAGAATTTGCTAATGTAAAAGATGAGTTTGTTCAGGAATTGTATTTAAAAAGAATATTTAGCTCAGTAATAAGGTTGATAGTAATTATCTTAAAATGACCCTTTTTTCATTTTCGACACATTTCATACCTCTTTGGTTGTCTTAAAAATTATGATTTATAGTTAAGGATTTATCCTAAATTTGAATCATTTTAGCTTCCTTTTTCATTTTGTAGGATCTACGTAAGAAAAGATTTCATAAGTTTTTGAGCTAGAGTGATGTTTTAATAAAAAAAAAAAATCCAGTGAACATTTATTAAACACCTACTATTTTCCAGGCAATGCTATACTGTAGGTATATAATTAATAAAAAGAAAGACAGTCCCTGCCCTCAAGAAGCTTATAGTTTTTGGAGACCACACACCAAAGGAGGCAGGAAAGCTGGGAAGTGAGGGAGAGAACACCAAAAGGGCATCTTATCTTGTTCAGTGGAGTTGACCAGGCAGGAAGGCAGATGCAAAATGGAATGAGTTGAGAGTCCAGTTTCTGCTCTCTGTGAAGGAGGGGTTTGGTACTCTGCCCGCCAGGCCTCCAGTCTGAGGGGAGAGGAGGCAGAAGTAGGTGGTGTCAGTCAAGGCTTGATAAGCAGCGTGATGGTGAGTCTGGAAGTGAGGAGCTTATCCTGGGAGGGGCATCTTGTTCCATGGAGTTGAAACCTGTCAAAGCAGCAGGTGCAAAGTGAAGTTGAAAAAATACCTTGACTACTTCATATTTAGTTTAGAATATTTAAATTAGCCTTCTTCATTTTAGATTTTATTTTTAAAATGAAAAGAATTTGCTTAATTTATTATTATTGTCATCATCTCATGTTTACTTTTTTCATGCAGTTCAGACAGAAAGTCCTGTGACAAGTCACTATCCCTGCTCTTATTCCTTTATATTCAAACTTGTATGGATCATTACATAAGTGTGTAAAAGAACTGCTTTTTGTTTTGAGTAAAAGTATTAGGATATAACTCATTCTCTTTAGGCTCACTGAAAGCATCTTCAGTGCCATCTTGGTAGCAGACAGGACAGCAGGAATTAGGCTTCTTGCTCTGGTCCACATGATTTTACCTCCTTAGAAAAGTCTCTACCTGGAAAACTTTTTGTTTCATATTGCGTGGAGATCATGAATATTGAGGGTGGTGACATCTCTTAAAAATATTGTTCACAAATTTTTATGAATCAGTGTTATGTCAGGGTAATTGTGAGTAATATTTTGGTCTATGCCTATGGTACCTAAGTGGTACAATGGTTAGAGCACCAAGTCTGGAGTCAGGAAGACCCGAGTTCAAGTCTGGTATTAGACACTTACTAGCTGTGTGACCCTGGGCAGTCATTTAACCCTGTTTGCCTCAGTTCCTCATCTGTAAAATGAGCTGGAGAAGGAAATGGCAAACCATTCCAGTATTTTTGCCAAGAAAACCCCAAATGGGGTCATTGAGAGTCAGACACAACTAAAATGACTGAACGGTGGTCTAGTTCAGGACAATTTATTGGTAGAATCCCCAGAATATAATGTCTGTATTTATAATGTGGAAAGGTTTGCCAGCTTATCAAAGATTATGAGGTGAGTAATTTTGGGCATTGGGTTATATGTTCCTAGGTATTTGGTAGGTGCTATGTTTTTACAATCTGCAAAAATGTGTTGCACTTCACTTCAGTGCTTCCTTGTAGCATTATTATTTATTACTGTTATTTTTTTTGGACTGGATCTATTATTTCATCCATAAAAGAACTTCTTAGTAAGGAAAATCCTACCAAGGCAGATTGCCAACTGTTCCTTCACTTAGAACCTTAAAAGAGTTGCCTGGGCCAGTGAGAACTGAAGCAACTTGCTCCAGGCTGCACAGCTAGTATCTGTTAGAGGCAGGACTTGAACCCAGATTTTCCTGAGTCCAAGGCCAATGCTGTGTTCACTACACCAGAGCCGAACATTATTAAACATTTTTTATTTAAAATAGGAAAAATGCAGTTTAGACAAGTTTGGCTTAAGGATTTATACCCTTGTCTTAAAAACTTGAATAATTTATTAAACTTTAGGGTTTTTTTTTCTCTTTTTTGCCCTTTTTTTTAGGTCATTAGGCGATTGAGGGAAAGGGGAGAACCAGTTAGATTGTTTGGAGAAACGGATTATGATGCATTTCAGCGTTTAAGAAAGATTGAGATTCTCACACCGGAGGTTAACAAGGTAAGTTGATAGATGAGAACCAAATAAATACTAATTTTCCATGTATAAATAATGGGTTGTGTGAACAGAGTAAAGCAATGTGTAGAGTGTATAAAACTTCATTTTCATATATATTAGATATACTGATCGCCAAGTCATTGCTGGCAAATTCAATTTTGATCATGGCAGTGGCTCTTAGAATGTCATCAGAATATTTCTCTGGCCCTAGCTGTGCTCCATAGACAGCTCTAGAGCATCACAGTGAAGTTTTCTTTTTTGTCTCTGCCATGTTCTCAGGTGCATCTGATCCTTTGATAGCAGGACAGGATGCCTGTTATTTACTTACCACTATTCTACTTTTGCAAAAGGACGGTACAGTGGAAGTGGATGCCTTCACATATTCTCTATAACTCTCTGATTTTAGGGGATAAGTTTAGTGCATATGTAGGGTAATGTATATTGTCTACCAAGTAGAATTAAAAGGGACCTTAGAAAATATGTTACCCAACGTCTTAGCTGCCCTCTATAGCATCTTAATATCCAGCTTAAAGCTAGATGAGTTTCTTGTTTTTATTTTTTGACTGTTTTAACTATTAGAAAAATTTTTCCTTAAATTGAGCTAAAATTTCCTTTTCTCTTAGTCATTTGTTATAGTTCTGTCTTAGTTACATAGAATAAATTTAATCTTTATTCTGAATACCAACGTTTTCAAGTCTTTGAAGACAACTCTTATTTCTTGTAAGTCCTCCCCACCTTGCAACATATACACAGACACATGCTCTTACTTATTTCTTTTCCAGGCTAAAAACCCCCAGCCCTTTTAACCATTTTTCACATGACATACTTTACAGACTTGTCATCACTCTGGTTATTCTTCTCTAGTTTGCCAGTGTACCTTTTAAAATGTCCTAGAACCAAACACAGTGGTGGGCTGACTAGTGCAGAATACCGTGAGACTATTTACCTTATTATGGATGTCTTCTTTCCAGGTTGATAGCAGTTCACTAAATATAGTGATACTCCTTTCCTAAGTTTTTTCAACCAGATAGAAATGCACCTACTGTTCTATCATCTAGTTCAACTTTTCTCCACAAGAATATGCTAAAATCTAACACTCTTTCATAGTTGGGTACTTAGAGTAGAGCTCTGTGATATCCAAGAGAATGGGTCTGCGTGTTTTATGATGGACGAGCAAGGAATTTGTTTTGAAAGGAGAAAAGAGATTTGGAAAAATTGAGGAGAGGACAGCCTATGTGTCATGTTGCCTGTCATTTTAGATGTAGTCCCTGGGTTGAGAGAAGGTGCTCTGTTGGGTCAAGGTAGGGGCCTGAAAAATGACTGGTGTAAAAAAACACAAGGTATATCAAATTTAATGTAGAAAATGTGTGAGAAGGCTTAACCAGTAGAGACTTTGGGTCTCTATTCCTTGAGAGATTTCTGTAGATTTGATCATGAAGATGATCTCGAAGATGATTGCTTAGATTTTAGCTCTCATGATACTTTTCTTTGTCCAGTCATCAAGTTGACATTAGCATAAACTTCTCCTACCAAAAATTGTGCATCTGTATTGACTAGCTATTCCTTCAATTCCAGATATGCTTAGAAAAGTTAATCCTGAAGACAATGATAACTGTTATAACATGTTTGATTCTTATTTGAATCACTTTCTTCAGTTTAGTATGTTCAGACTTTTAATCCTTTCTCTCTCTCTCTTTTTGTTTTGTTTTGTTTTGTTTGTTTGTTTTTTTGGTAAGGCAATTGGGTTTAAGTGACTTGCCCAGGGTCACACAGCTATGAATCCTTTCTCTTATATTCGTTTTAAAAAAATCTGCACAGAATTTGTAGTTGCTGGTGTGGTTTAATTAACCTAATTAAAATCACTTACCTGATGTAACTAATAAAAACTAAAGGTGAAACTTCCGTGGTGAATTTAGTGTTAATGACATTTTCCTTTTCACTATTCCTAGGGTTTGAGGAATGACTTGAAGGCAGCTTTGGATAAGATTGATCAACAATACCTTAATGAAATTGTTGGTGGTCAGGAACCTGGAGAAGAGGACACACAGAATGATCTGAAAGTCCATGAAGAAAACACCACTATTGAAGAATTAGAGGTGATATCTGTAAAAACCAGTGAAATTGAATTGTTCTGTACCAATTATTTATTCACAAGACATATGTCTCCTTTTAAAACTCAGTAATTTCGTTGTTCCAGAAGTATAAATTTTAAAGAGTTGTTTTTCTTATTCGTTTAATAACTACTGTGGTACTGTGTAGGTCTAGGAGATGTGCCAGTGTTGAAATGACTTCTCAGTAAGCGTTTTTCTTATGAAGCTATACATAGCATGAAAATTTGAAATGGTGTGTGTCTAAAAACCAGCTTTGTATGTGTGTGTGTATTTTAAGCATATTTTGTTTTAAAAATTTTTAGTAGAAAAGTCTTTTCTACTTATTTTGAAATTCTGTCAGATTTGAAAACTGAAACAATGTTGAACAGATGTATTAATTTAAAGCGAACTTCATGTTTTTCTCATATTTTAGACTATATATATATAAACTCTGCATTTTACTCTCTACTAAAAGTTAGGAGCACTTTTATTTTCTTCCCTTAGGCATTGGGAGAGTCCTTAGGAAAGGGGGATGATCATAAAGACATGGACATCATAACCAAATTTCTTAAGGTAATATTCTTTTGTGCTTACAGATTGGTAACACTTTGGTGGTCTGAGAACTCTCCTTATGTTTTCGGGTCATCAGGTTTTTAAGATTTAGGAGGAAAATAGTCATCTATAAAAATAATAGCTGACTTTTATATAGTGTTTTCAGGTTTACAAAATGATTAATTATCTCACTTTATTTTCAAGTCAGCCTTGTTAGGTGGTATTATTTCCCTTTTACAGATGAGGAAACAAGGATGCAGAATGCTATTTTCATCCAACAGTATGCATGCCTTTTTTCCCTAAGTTTTTTTAATATTATTGTAGAGGGAATCTCTTTTTCTCTTTAAATTGGAAAGAATATAGGAGAAGAAATTTTGACTGAGAATTCAATTCAATAAACATTTGTTTTCTTTTTGTTCAGTCATTCAGTTGTCTACTGACACATGGAGTCACGTGACCCCATGAACAAAGACTATGTGGTTTTCTTGGCAAAGATAATGGAGTGGTTTGCCATTTCCTTCTCCAGTGTGTACCCATTTTACAGATGATGAACTGAAGCAAATAAGGATTACATGACTTGCCCAGGGTCACACAGCTAGGAAATATCTGAGGTCATATTTGAACTCAGGTATTCCTGACTCCAGCCTCGGCACTCCAGCCACTGCCCCTTAAAAATATATTAAGCCCCTACTTTGTGCTAGGCTTGGAATCATGTGGAAGAAAGGTGATTGTATGGAGGAAATGCTAAGGTAGAAGGAAGTAGAAAGATAAGTTAGTAAAAGGATATATATACCACATGTGTGTGTTTATGTATGTATATCTATATATGTATATGTATATATGTATGTGTATGTTCACAAACACATACACACATTATCAATAAATCTTTAGGGCTTGTGCGTGTTTCTCCGTTACTCTGGCTTTGCTGATCCCTTTGGAGAGAATTATACCATTAAATGAATGTTTTCTGATAATCTCCATACCAGTTTTATCTTTAGCCTTCCCAAGGAATTTGGAAGGATTCTGGATGCTATTATGTTTAAATCCTAAAAACACTTTTGTTAAGATTTAAATGAAATATCTTAACATTATTTTGAATGCAACTGAAGACAGAGCATGTGTATATATTTGTCAAAAATCAATAATATCTGTTTCATTTGGTCACTTTTGCTCTAACCTAACCTAGAATTTGCTCTTGGAGTTGGTGACATCTTTGGCAGTGTCACTACAAGGATTTGGTCATGTCAGCTCTTGCTGTTGATGTACCCCTATGTGAGCTTTTTCTACTGTAGCTGGTGCTGAGGTGCTTAGAGGCGTTAGTTGGAAATTTTGAGGAAAGAGATGGAGAAGAAAGATTACAATTGTATGATCACCATTTTTTGCTCTTTTTCTTCTGCAGTTGATATAGGGTTATACCTTTATTCCACTAATCGTTTAATGCTAAAATGTCCATGGTGTCATAAGCATTAAGTGATCACATATTAATTGAACATCAGTCATGATCATGATACTGTGGAAGACACTTTGTAAATCCATAACTTTGTGGTAGAAGTATGGTAGAAATATAAAATTGATTTTTTTAAGGAGCGGGGAAATATTATTTTAAGAAGTTTACGAGTTTGCTGAGTAGTATAAAATATATAAAGTGAAAAAAGAATAGAGTATTTTGAGAAATACTGTATTTGATGATCCTCCAGTAAAATTCTTTGCTATTTTATGGCGTGGAAGTGGCGGTGGGCTCTTAAAGGCTATTTTAGAGGAGCTTCAGCTCTGGCAAATTCTTCAAGGCCCTGCAGGCTTCGAGTATTGATCTAAGAAAGGATTGGAGGTTAATTGGAGAGCTAACTTGATTAAATTTTAGAGTCTAATCGCCAGGCCGGTTTCATTTTGATGAATATTTTTGGCCATCATACCCCTTGAACACCATCTTCTCCTAGCTAACAATTATTTAGTCCACTACCTCCACTGCCTCATTTGAGCCTCATTTGTAATACAAAACTCAGAAGGATTATTTTTATTGTTAGCCCCATCACCTCATACCTAGACAGCAGTCTTCTGGTTGATCTCTCTGTCTCCTGTCTCTTCCCACTGGACTCCATTGTTCACTAAGCTTTCAAAGTGAACTTCTGAAGTGTAGGTATGGCCATGTTGGGCCCCGCTTTCCTCACTCCCCATCCTGTTTGACTTTTAAAGCTCTTCATACAATCTAGTCCTTTCTTACCATTCCAATCTTCTTATTAAGTTACTCCCTTCTCCTTACTCTATGATCCAGTGACACTGGCTCTCCTTGGTCTTCCTGGAATGAGATGTTCCATCTCTCAGCACATTTTTACTGGCTGCCCCCGTGCCTGGAATTCTCTCCCTCCTCACTACCACCTCCTTCCTCACTTTCCCTGGCTTCCTTCAGGTGTTAGCTAAAATCTCACCATCTGCAAGAAGCTTCTCCTGTTCCCTTTCAGAGCTAATTCATTCCCTCCAAGGTTACCTCTAGTTTATCCTATATACAGCTTGCTTGAACATAGCTGTTTGCATGTTGTTTTCTCCGTTAGATTGCGAGCTCCTTGAAGGCAGGAGCAGTATTTGCTTTTCTTTGTGTCCCTGGCACTTAGCACAATGTCTGGTACATAGTAAACGCTTAATTAGTGCTTGTTGGTTGGCTGAACTCTGATATTGTGTCTTTGCCCATGGTCCCATTGCTAGCGTCAGAGACATGAGCCCAGCCTTGTAGCATGTTGTTGGCTCTCCCAGACTACTTCTTTGAAGGCACAGGAAAGTTGCAATCTTCATCAGTGGAGAGAATACCCACACTAATGACAACACAGGTCATCAAAGCATGCTTCATCATGGTGGCGTTGTAAGTAGTTGAGTGGGTACTAAAATATTAATAAAATATAGTTACTAAAAATTAATGCTCTTAATTTCTTGTATCTTGTATGTATTTCATGTCTTTGACCGGTAGGTGGCAATGTGGTATAAATCTACCCATTCTCTTTACAGTTTCTCCTTGGAGTTTGGGCTAAAGAACTCAATGCCAGAGAAGATTATGTAAAACGCAGTGTGCAGGGCAAACTGAACAGTGCCACTCAAAAGCAGACGGAATCATATTTGAGACCGCTTTTCAGAAAACTACGAAAAAGGGTAAGAGACATCTATTAATAGTACTTCTGTTTGCTGATGTTTGGTAGAACTCAGATTTTCTTTTTTCAGAATAAATGTTCTTTCTTAGGACACTGAATGGATTCCCAAATTAATAACCTTATTTTTTTCTTTTCAGACTCTACCTGCCGACATTAAAGAATCAATAACAGACATTATTAAATTCATGTTGCAGAGAGAATATGTGAAGGTATGAAAGATAGATACCTCATGCTGGGGATTGAAATTGTGACTGGCAGCATGTCTAGATTAGGTACTTCACAGCATTCATTTCACTTAGGATTAGGGGGAATCTTTATGAAATAACTGGCATAGATTTGAAAATCAGCTGGTCACACTTAAAAGTCAGCTCTCCAACTTTGCTGCCCACAATGATGTTTTGGCCTAGCTGTCTCTGCTGGCCACTGCCCAGACTTGGGACATCACCTCCCATTTATGTGCACTTGCACAAGTCATCTTGCATGCTAACAATGTCACACTCCTTCAGGACCTGGCTCGGATGCCAGAGGTACATCTCAACTATTAATGATTTTTTTCTGGTTAAATTGTTCCTTGTATTCTTTTTTGTGTGTGCATGTTCCACACCTTCACTCTCATAAAAAGGGAACATTTTCAAGGGCAGGGGCTGTTTTGTTTGTAAAGTGCCTTTCATGTAGTAGGTGCTTAATAAGTGTTTGTTGAATTGAATTGATATCTAATATAAAGATGGGGAGAAATTGATTGATAAAGCTTGATATGAACGAAGACTGAAATCTTAGCTGTGGTATTCTTCCTTTGAAAAAAATCAGGCAGCATTTCTGAGTATTTTTGAGTCTATGAACTGTATACAAACATACAGTAAACAGGTTACATTTTGAAAGTTTGTTCTTAAGTCAATAATTTGAAATTGGAAACATTTTTCACATAGCAACAGTGCTATGAATGTTAGTAATCTCCAGCCCAGTCCACAAATGCCTACTTAATGTTGAATTACTGGTATGATTGTACTAGAGTACTTAATCATTATTTATTGCATGTTTCTATGTGAAGTAATTTTCAAATTCCATCTGAGGATTCCAGGACCACAATCTCCCACACTATAGTTCCATAGACCAGAGCACTTTTTTTTTTTTGTCAGTTCAGTAAGCATTTATTAAACACTGTGTGTAAGACCATCTTCTGCCCTCTACACACTGATCTGCCTTCCTCCAAGAATCCAACAGATTTGGAGTTTGTGAGAGGACTTTGATATTCTAGGGTCCCTGGGATAGGGAGTGTGGATCTGTTAATTCACATGAACATATATGAAGACCTATGATAAATTACTGAATAACTTAAATGATGCATGCCTTTTCTAAGCCATATTATTTTTAATTATTTAATGGAAAATGTGTGGCTTTTCATCTTACAGACTTTTCCCATTATCAAATACCAAGAATTTGGTATCTGATTACTTGGTTAACTTTGTATTTACTTCATAAAAGCAAAGAGCCTAATTTGAACATTTAAACTAGTTTGTTTTGTAGTCTGCTGAAACATAAGTATTGAAATTTCCATCAGTTGACCTCCATTGTTGAAATTATACATGTGAGTACCTGTGATAAAGTGCTGCGTTATTTAAGAAAACATCCATGTCCTATTTTAAGCTTCATAAAACCTGTTTACCTAGAGCAAGTTTAACTATTTTTATTCTGACAAAATCATTTTCTATAAAATGAGCTCTGAGTTTTACCCTATTTGTGGCAACTGGTTTGCTACATTTGGCATATTAAAAAAAAAACAAACAACCTTATGGTGAACTTAATCACTAAGAAACAAATGCAAGAAACAAACTTGTATAAAAAACAATTTTTGTTATATATAGTTTATAGATATAATATGCATATTTAATTTATGTATTTAACATGGATACATAGTGTGAGTGTGTGTATGTAGCATCCATATTAAATTTAGCAATGTAGTAATTGCTGTCTTTGCCAATCTTCTCTTCTGCACTTTCTGTTTTTTTTTTTTCTCTGCATTTTAAATCTAGCAGATTTTGAGCCTTTAAAAATTTTGAATTGGACCTATGACTTCATTGATATAGGGAATTGCCCATGAAGAAGCTCCCTCTGGCAACATGAATGGGCAGTTGCTTTGCAGCTGAGTGGCCAAGTGACTTTCCTAAGGTCATTTTGACCCAGGTCTTCTTGACTTTAAACTTGACTCTCTGTCTTTCATGCTACCCTGCCTCTCACGTGTAGTTAAGATTCTTTTGAGGTTTAGTTATATAAGCTTTTCGAAAACTGGCAAGGTCAGATATTTAAGATTTGCTTCTCTGCTTTCTGGCTTGTGTTTTTTCCTTCACAGACGGCTAGAAGTGTTTTACCTCCAAGCATGCTCCCACCCCACTCCCAAAAAATGGGGAGAAATTCTACCTCTTGTTAATTGATCATTTTCTTCAATTTAGATAAGATTTGTTTTTAGGGTTTTGGAAGTATAGGGCTTTTGAGAGACCAAAATGAAGCCAATTCAGTACTTAGGAATTTTATTGCTGGGCCTCTATCTTTACCTACTTGTTAGGAACTTCATCCTATGCATAAAACACTCACAGGTTTCATTGGAAATTCCATGCAGGGAACAGCTACATCTTCAAGTCGGATTAGGAAAAACTAATTGGATGCTGTATCCCTGTATAACCACCTGTAGAGGAAATAGTTCTTGAAGAGACTTAAATTAGAATATCTAGCAGTGCATTAAATTGCCTCTTTCATTCCAGATATGAAAAGGACATTAAACTCCATAGCAAAAAACAATGCAAAGAAGTATTCATCTTGTATACATAAACACTTGTCCAATTTCCATTTTTACCATTGATTGTTGCCTTGAGCAAGTTCTGTAATCATTCTAAACCAAAACTAAAGCATATGTGATAACAATATTTTATATATTTATACACATGCACAGAGAATAGCATAAACCATTTAAATAATTGTATCTAAAATGTTATTAAATCATTGAAAAATTAGTAACTACACAAAATGTTTAGCCTTTCTTTTCTCACTAAAAACTCAATTCTTTATAGGCCAATGATGCTTATCTTCAGATGGCCATTGGAAATGCTCCGTGGCCTATTGGGGTCACTATGGTTGGTATCCATGCCAGAACTGGTCGAGAAAAGATTTTTTCCAAGCATGTTGCACATGTTCTAAATGATGAGACACAAAGAAAATATATTCAGGTAAGCAATTTGTGAGGAAGAAGTTGCAAAAGCTTTGTTTTAATATTTAGATATTCTAAAAAATAAAATTTTATAAGGAAAATATTTAGATAGCAAGTGGCAAATTGTGATGGTTGTACTTAATATATTGCAGTTGAATTAATGGTAAACAGGAATTACCAACTCATTTTCCTTCAACTGTTTAGAATTTCACATGCTATATTTTAGTTACATTAACACTGAAATTATTTCAGTTAGGTTTTTTTTTTTAGGTATGCTGTCCACTAAGTTTGAATTATTGAGTACTGAAATATATGTTGTGCTGTCTATCTGTTTAGAATGTGAGCTCGAGGCAGCAAGGTGGTGCAGTGCATAGAGCTGCAGTCTTGGAGTCAGGAGGACCTGAGTTCAAATCCTACCTTAGACACTTGACACTTACTAGCTGTGTGACCCTGGGCAGGTCACTTAACCCCAATTGGCTCACAAAAAAAAAAAAAAGAATGTGAGCTCCTTCAAAACAAGGACTTTGTTCCTTTTCTATTTGTATCCTTAGTGCTTGGCATAGTACTTTGCAAATGATAATCCCTTAATAAATTCTTTTTTATTTATTCATTCATTTATATATGTGTATATATACATATATATGTGTATACACACACATATACGCACACACATATATACACACATACATGTACATGTACACATATGTATACATGTTACTGAATAAAACCTCATTAATTCAAACCCAAGAGGAAGAAGACCAGACTGAATTACTGAAGAATCTAAATTTTCAAATTATTATAATTTAAAATAGGCCTAAAATAGTACATAATAGAGATCCAGGTAAATATGAGAAGTATTAGCAAGCAATATACAGTCATATATTCCTTATTTTTAATTCAATTTTTTCAATATAATATTCAATTAATAATTAATGTATTTATATAGCACTTTAAGGTTTGCAAAAGCACTTTATAAATATGATATTTTATCCTCACAACAACCTGGGGAGGTAGGTACTGCTATTATCATCCCCATTTTATGGATGAGGAAACACAGGCATTCAGAAATTTAGTCACTTGCCTCAGGGTCACACAACTAATAAGTGAAGCCAGATTGAAATTCAGGTTTTACTGACTCCTGGTCCAGCGCTCTATCTACTCTTAGCTGCAGAACATAGGCAAAAATCTAGTTTCTTTTGCACTACTTCCTTCATTGGAAAAAAAGAAAAACCAGCCCCCTTTTATAAAAATGTGTAGTTAAGCAAAATAAATTCCAATATTCTCTACATCCAAATAAGACCTGTCTCATTCTTTAACCAGTCAGTGTCCATGAATTCTTGGGAGATTGATAAGCACGTTCATACCATATCTGTTTAATTGCAACAGGGGAGCTATGAAGTTTATTTTAGAGTTTAGGGTTTAGAAAATACGTTTAGAGACCACCTAGTCTTCACAGATGGAGAAACTGAGGTCCAGAACAATGAACTGAAACTTGCCTGGGGTCATCCAGTAATGGAGCCGAGTTGAGTTCAGCTTCTCTGACTTCAAATCCAGTTATTGTCATGATTACACAGCTGTTTGAAAATTATTTGTTCCCTTAAATGTGAGCATATTCCTACATGCTCTTATTTATACTTCTAATTTGCTCAACAAAACTTTCTCAGTGAAAAAGTAAATTATAGCTTCTTTTCAAATTCCAAATTAGGTTTGAATTAATGATGCTTTACTGTACATTATTGCTAATGACAAAAGGTAGGTTAGGTGATGCCTAAAATGGGGTATTGACTTTATGAACTATTTTTCTGTTTAGAATTCAATTTAAATGCTGAATATTCATTTGCTTGCCATATTTTGTGCCTTGAGCACCTCTGTATTTCAAAGTATTGATTTATTTTAACTCTGTGGGCATGAATCATAGGACTTAAGAAATTTAAATATACCTGTGGAAATAAAGGCACATATTTAGTGCAGAAGGGTAGTAACTTTGGTGACCACAAAAATTTTTACTTAAAAGTATAATTGCTCAACTTTGATAATTGAAATATAAATAGAATAACTTTCACATTTAAATGTATATTTAAATATTTGATGAGGTATTATATTTAATAACATTATATTGGTATTATGATACTAGATATTTAAATATTATTAAATATTTCAGTGTATCATATATTTATACATTGTACACGTAGTTTAGCTATTTCTAAGGCTCCATTAGTATTGAGCCCATCTCCACCATAGTTTTTCACGCTGTATGATTCTTTTTCATGATTCTTTAAAAAGTATAAATAATGTCCAGATGTTATTATACAATAATATTATATAATAATATAAATGTTTTCTTGTTTTGGAAGATTGCCAATGTCTTCTAGAAGCTGTGTGGTATGAAAAACTGTCCTTCTTTTCTATTTTTGAAAAATCTCTTATTTCATGTAACTTTTTTCCCCCTTTTCCAATCTCTTCCTTCCATGGGGCTTCCCAGGGATGTTGCTCATGCCCTAGTGCTACTCAGGGCAAGATAAATTGCTGATTTCGGTTAGAATTTTGTAAAATGTCTCATTAAGTTTAATATAATTTAAATGCTAAAGCTTCTTGCTCTATGTTGTGCTTTTAACTTTGATGCAGAGGGTCAAGCTAGGAGCAGTGGGTAGAAGGTGCAGATGTAATTTTTGGCTTGATGTTTAAGAAACCTTTCTAACAATTAGGGCTGTCCAAACATGAAATGGACGACCCCTCGCTGGAAAGGATTCCTGCCTCACTGGTGGTCTTTAAATAAAGAATAAAGGACTACATGTTGGCTTTATTTTAGATGAGATTTTTGCTTAAGTATGAATTGAAGTTGGATGACCTCTGAGCTCCTTTCTAACTTTAGGATACTGTGATTTTTCTAATCTTTTCCAGCATCACTTTAGTGTTTATATAATATTTTGTTTAACCATAAACCTGTACCCTAATAACAATTGATTAATTTTATCAAGCCATTCATTTAAATGACTGATTACCTTCAAACATCCATAGAACATGTTATATATACCTGAAAGTTATTTATATAGAAATAAATTAATTTCCACATATAAAGGGCCCACAGCTTATTAGTTACAATATCCTCAGGACCAATTTAAATGCTTAATACTTAAGACAGAATTAATATATTAGTCCTGCTATACATTAGAAAATAACCATGAATGCCATATATTTGAAGGATTAGCATTTGCTTAAAAAATGAGAATGAAAACCTTTTGTTTTATGAAATATAGTGTAAAACATCTAATAGGACTATTGGGCCTTATTAAAGAAGTCTTTTCAGCTCTTGGTCATATTCAGGCCTCTATTGAATTTAACTGCAAAAGATGTTCTAACTCTTTCTTTTCTTTTTTTTTTCTTCTTTAATCTTTTTTATTTTATATATATTTTTTGTATTTTTGATCTTTTTTCTTTATTTTTATCTTTTTTCAATTTTAGACAAATACTAAAATTTACATAATAGGAAGGTACATATCATAAACTTAAATATTAAACAAGAAAAAAAACCATGTCATATGCACAGCAGAACGTAGGAGAGGATTCAGAATATAAAGCCATTTCAAGAAAGCCTATATATTAAATACTGCAAAACTCTTCCTTTCTCAAAAAATTAAATTCACCATAAGAATTTATTTTACTACTATTTAGAGCAAATAAATAAGATATAGATAGCTATTAACTATTCATAAGCCCAGAACTAGCTTTATAATGATTCCAGTTAGAATTTTGTAGTTTCAGCTAAAATCTTGCAATGGTACTTCCAGGGACTTTGTTCATCTTGCCAAACAAAACTTTCCTTTATTTTTCAGAATTCTATTAAAAATTACTTTACACACATTATAATCAACTTTTGTGTTTCAGAGACTGACTATAAATTAGGTTTGTGTTTTTCAGTCATTCAGGCTTTTCCTTTTATTTTCTCTTTGCCATTGACCTGCATTTGAGGTGTTACCTTTGCATTAGACCCTCATAGGTAAGCAGGAAAAAGGGGAGATGTTAAAATTGACTTTAAATCCTGTGAATATGTGAATACTTAAAATATTGTGAAGTCAATTTCAACCTCAATCTTTTTTTTCCTACTTAACTCTTGGGGTACTGGGAGGCATTCTGGGGTAGTAGAAAGAACACTGAAACTGTAGGGAGAAGAACCGAATTCAAATCCTGGCTCTGCCACATATTATTTATGTGACATTGGACAAGTCATTTTATCATATGTAAGATGAGGATGTTGGACTAGATCTCTAATATTTTTTGTAGCCTTCAGTCTTTGATGCTGTGATCCTGAAAATTAAGTAAGTGTATTTCGTAGCAACTTTGATAAAAACTTATATTAAAAAAACCCAAAATTGATAGCTAAAATAAATATTTTAGATTAAGAATTTATTGATAATTTCACGTTAGAATAGATAACTGGAAGTTCACTACAAATTCATTTTTTGCACTATACCAAGATAACAACAAATCATATAGAAAATATTCAGTCTGATTCTTTAATATTCATTAACAAAAGACAAAGAAATCAACAAGTTTACTTTTAGCACGGTAAGATTTCTATGACCTTAAGTCTTTGCATTCCAAAATAAAGAAGTCATTCTAGCATTTTGTGACAGGTGTTTCCCGTCCATATTTCAGGTTTTGGCATATTCTCTCTGGATTATGCCAATATCTCTGTTAGTCACACTTAGAGAAAAGGTGAGTTGCCAGTTCACTTTGGAATACTACATGAGTAATTATAGTCTTGTCACTAAGCACCAAACTTTTTCTAACCCACGTAAGTGGTGACAGGGGGAGAGGAATCAGACCACTCTCTATCCCATTGCAAAACCTTAGTGAATTAAATCTATGGTCATTTGGGCAAAACTATATCTTCACCTTAGCTAAGTAGGTGAGTTCTTTTGCTCAAATTGAATGTTCTTATGCTGCTTCATTGAGGGAAGTGATTAACTTATTTTTATTTTTTTCTCAATTACATGAAAAAAAATTTTTTAACATTCTTTTTTTTTTAAACGTTGAGTTACAAATTCTCCCCTTCCTGCACTCCCCTCCTCCTCCTCAAGAAAACAAGCAATTTGATATAGGTTATACATGTGTAGTCATGCAAAATATTTCCATATTAGCCTTGTTGCAAAAGAAAACGCAGACCAAAGAGACCCAAGAATAATAAAGTTTTTAAAAAATTATGTTTCAATCTGCATTGAGACTCAAGTTTTTTCTCTGGAGAAGGTTAGCATTTTTCATCATCAGTCCTTTGGAATTGTCTTTGTTCCTTGTATTTCTGAGAATAGCTAAGTCATTCACAGGTGTTACTGTGTACAGTGTCCTGGTCTCCTCACTTCACTTTGCATTAGTTCATGTAAGTCTTTCCAGAAAACATCCTGCTCATCATTTCTTATGGCACAGATTCCATCACAATCAGATACTATAACTTGTTCAGCCATTCCCCAATTGTTGGGCCTCTCCTCAATTTCTAATTCTTTGCCACCACAAAAAGAGCTGCTACAAATAGTTTTTGTACAGATAGATTCTTTTCCTTTTATCTCTTTGCAATATAGACCTAGTAATGGTATTGCTGGGCCAAAGGGTGTACACAGTTTTATAGCACTTTGGGCATAGTTCCAGATGGCTCTCCAGAATGATGAAATCAGTTCACAATTCTACCAACAGTGCATTGGTGTCCCTATTTTTTCACATCCATTCCAACATTTGTCATTTTCTTTTTCTGTTATGTTAGCTAGTCTCCTAGGTAAAAGATGGCACCCAAAAGTTGTTTTAATTTGCATTTCTCTGCTCAGTAGTAATTTAGAGCATTTTTTCATATGACAATAGGTAGCTTTGATTTCTTCTTTCAAAAACTGCCTGTTGATATCCTTTGAATATTTATCAATTGGGAAATGACTCATATTTTTTATAAATTTGTCTCAGTCTCTATATGTTTGAGAAATGAGGCCTTATCAGAGAAACTTGATATAAAATTGTATTCCCTAGTCACCTGCTTTCCTTCTAATCTTGGCTGCATTGGTTTTGTTTGTGCAAAACCTTTTTCATTTCATGTAATTAAAATTATCCATTTTATATCCCATAATGTTCTTCTGTCTCTTGTTTGGTCAAAAATTCTTATCTTATCCATAGATCTAACAGGTAAAATATTCCGTAGTCCCCTAATATGCTTACAATATCACCCTTTATGTCTAAATCATGCAACGATTTTGACGTTATCTTGGTATATGTTGTATATGTTGTGAGATCTTGATCTATGTCTACTTTCTACCAAACTTCTTTCCATTTTTCCCAGCAACTTTTGTCAAATGCTGAGTTCTTGTCCCCAGTATTGTGTATCTGATCTTTTCTACTCATCCACTATTTCTTAGCCAGTACCAGATTTTTTTTTTTAAAATGATTACTTCTTTGTAATACTGTTGATCTGGTACTGCTAGGTCATTGTCCTTCACATTTCTTTTTCAATGATTCCCTTGATATTCTTGACTTTATGTTCTTCCAGGTGAATTTTGTTATTATTTGATTGGTATGGCAATAAGTAAATTTAGGTAGAATTGTCATTTTTATTGTATTGGCTTGGACTACCCATGAGCAATTAATATTTCTCCAGTGGTTTAGATCTGTGTGAAAAATTTGCATGAAAACTGTTCTGTAATTGTGTTCATATACTTCTTGCATTTGTCTTGGCAGGTAGACTCCCAATTATTTTATGTTGTCTTCAGTTATTTTAAATGGAATTTTTCTATCTCTTCCTTCTGGGTTTTGTCCACAGTATAAAGAAATGCTGATGATTCATGTGGGTTTATTTTATGTCCTACAACTTTGCTGAAATGGTTACTATTTCAGCTAGTTTTTTTAGTTGATTCTCTAAGTATACTATCATACGTCTGCAGTGAGTGATAGTTTTGTTTCCTTGTTGCCTCTTCTAATTCCTTCAATTTCTTTTTCTTCTCTTATTGCTGTAGCTAGCATTTCTAGTACAGTATTAAATAATAGTGGTGATAATGGGCATCCCTGCTTCATACCTCATCTTATTGGGAAGGCTTCTTGTTTATCTCAATTACAGATAATATTTGCTTTTGGTTTTATATAGATGCTAGTTACCATAATGGCTCCATTTATTTCTCTGCCTTCTAGTGTTTTTAATTGGTATGAATGTTATATTTTGTCAGAAGCTCTTTCTGCATCTCTTGATATAGTCATATGAGTTTTGTTGTTTTTGTTATTGATATCCCTGTATTCCTGGTATAAATTCTCATTGGTCATAGTGTATGGTCTTTGTGATACATTGCTGTAATATCCTTACTAGTATTTTATTTTAAAATTTTTACATAAATATCAAGGAAATTATCTGATAAAATCTCTGCTTTTGCCCTTCCTGGTTTAGGTGTCAGTTCCATATTTGTGTCATAAGAAGAAATTGGTAGAACGCCTTCTTTGCCTGTTTTTCCAAATAGTTTATATAGTATTGAGATTGATTGTTCCTGAAGTGTTTGGTAGAATTCACTTGTAAATTTAGCTCATTCTGGGAATTTTTTTCTTAGGGAGCTCATTGATAGCTTGTTCAATTTCTTTTTCTATGGTAGAGTTATTTAAGTATTTGATTCCCTTTTCAGTTAATCTGGGTAATTTATATTTTTGTAAATATTTGTCCATTTTACTTAGATTATCCAATTTACTGATATATGGTTGGGCAAAATAACTCCTAATAATTGCATGAGTTTCTTTTTCATTGGTGGTGAAGTCATACCTTTTGTTTTTGATACTGGTAATTTGGTTTTCTTTTTTTTTTTTCTTTAGTCAAATTAACCAATGGATTATCTATTTTATTGGTTTTTGCATAAAGCCAATGCCTAGTTTTATTCATTGGTTCAATGATTTTTTTTTCTTTTAAACTTTCAATTTTACTAACCTTACCTTTTTTTCTTTAAGGATTTCCATTTTGCTGTTTAATTGGGGATTTTAAATTTATTTTTCTAGTTTTTCTGCTTTGGCAGCATCCCACAAATTTTGTAACCTTGTCTCATTGTTGTCATTGTCTTTAATGAAATTATTGCTTGTTTCAGTGATTTGTTCTTTGACCCACTCATTCTTTAGAATTAGATTATTTAGTTTCCAATTAATTTTAATCTGTTTCCACAGCCCTTTATTGAATGTAATTTTTATTGCATTATGTTCTGAAAAGGGTGCATTTAATATTTCTGCTTTTCTACATTGGTTGTGAGGTTTTTATGCCCCAGTACATTGTCAGTTTTTGTGAAAGGACCATGTACAATTAAGAAAAAAGATATACTCCTTTCAATTTCCATTCAGTTTTCTCCAGAGGTCAGTTATATCTAACTTTTCTAAAATTTTGCTTACCTCTTAGCCTCTTTTTTATTTTATTGTTAGATTTATGTAGTTCTGAGAGGGGAAAGTTGAGGCCCCCCCACTAGAATACTTCTACTGTCTGTTTCCTCCTATAACTCATTTATCTTTTCCTTTAAGAATGTGGATGCTATGCCATTTAGCGCATATATGTTTAGTATTGGTATTTCATTGCCTATAGTACCTTTTGGCTTACCTGCTTATCTCTTTTAATTCAGTCTCTTTTTGCTTTTGCATTGTCTGAGATCCTGATTGCTCTCTTGGCTTTTTTTTTTTTTTGTTAACCTCAGCTGAAGCATAATAGATTCTGCTCTAGCCCCTTATTTTTACTCTGTTTGTCTCTCTGTTTCAAGTGTTGTTCTTATAAACAGCATATTGTCAGATTCTGGTTTTTAATCCATTCTGTTATCTGCTTCTCTTTTATGGGGAGTTCATCCCATTCACATTCATTGTTATGATTACTGTGTATTATCCTCCATTCTATTTTTTTTTCTGTTTGTCCTTCTCCCTCTCTTTCTTTCTATTTTTATCCTATCCCTCCTCAAGACTCTCTTTTGCTTCTGACCACTCTCTCTTAATCCACCCTCCTTTTTACCAGTCCCTGTCCTTTCTCTTATTCCCTTCCTATCTTACTTCCCTGTAGGGTAATATAGATTTCTACACCCAGCTGGCTGTGTATAGTATTCTCACTTTGAGTCCATTCCAAAGAGAGTAAGGTACAAGCATTGTCTGCTACCCCTGCCAACCCCATATCTTGCCCTCCACTGTAAAAGCTCTTCCTTTTTATGTGAGATAATTTCCCCCATTCTTCTTTTCCTTTCCCTTTTCTCCTAGTGCATCTCTCTGTCTTATCCCTTAATTTTATTTTTTTGAAATCATTCCATCATAATCAACCCGTACCTGTGCCCTCTGTCTATGTATCTTCTTTCTAACTGTCCTAATAATGGTAAAGTTCTTAGGAATTACAATCATCATCTTCCCATAATAGGGATATAAACCACTAAACCTTATTGAATCCCTCATGATTTCTCATTCATGTTTACCTTTTTATCCTTCTCTTGAGTCTTGTGTTTCAATGTCAGATTTTCTGTTAACTTCTAGATTTTTTTTTTAATAAGGAATACTTGAAAGTACTCTATTTCATTAAATGTCCATTTTTTTCCCCTGAAGGATTTCAGTTTTGCTGAGTATGTTATTCTTGGTTGTAATCCTAGCTCTTTTGTCTTCTGGAATATCATATTCCAAGCCTTCTGCTCCATTAGTGTGGAAGCTACTAAATTTTGTTTGATCTTGAATGTGGCTCCATGATATTTGAATTGTTTCTTTCTGTCTGCTTGCAATTTTTCTCCTTGATCTGGGAGTTCTAGAATTTGGCTGTAATATTCCTGGGAATTTTTATTTTGGAATCTCTTTCAGGAGGTTATCAGTAGATTCTTTCAATTTCTATTTTAACCTCTGGTTCTAGAATATCAGGGCAGTTTTCCTTGATAATATCTTGAAATATGATGTCTAGGTTGTTGTTGTTGTTGTTGTTGTTGTTTTTTAATCATGGCTCTCAGATAGTCCAGTAATTCTTAAATGATCTCTCTTGGATTTATTTTCTAGGGCATTTGTTTTTCCAATGAGATATTTCACATTTTCTTCTATTTTTTCCTTCTTTTGATTTTGTTTCTTGATGCCTCATGGAGTCATTACCTTCCACTTACTCAATTCTAATTTTTAAGGAATTCATTTTTTCTTCAGTCATCTTTTGTATCCTTGTTTCCATTCGGCCAATTCTGCTTTTTAAGCAGTTCTTCTCTTTAGTAGATTTTTGTGCCTCTTTTCCATTTGGCCAATTTTGTTTTTTTAAGGTGCTATTTTCTTCAGTATTTTTTTGGTTCCTTTTTTACTAAGTTGTTGACTCTCTTTTCATAATTTTCTTGCTTCATTCTCATTTCTTTTTTCCAGTTCTTCCTCTGTCTCATTTGATTTTTTAAAATCCCTTTTGAACTCTTTCAGGAGTTCTTGTTGGGCTTGTGTCCTGTTCTCATTTTTCTTTGATAATTTTCTTGTAGTTTTTTTTTTTTTGGACATCTTGTTTTATTTGAGATCATTGTTTTCTGAGTTTTTGTCTTGATTTTCCCTGTCATCATAGTAATTCTTTATGGTCAGATTATTATTTTTTTTTTTGTTATTATTGTTTGCTTATTTTCAAGCCTCTTTTTTGATTTTTAACTTCATTTTAAAGTTGGACTCTGCTCTCAGGGTGAAAGGGGCACTGTCCCGAGCTTCAGGTTTTTTGTGTTGCTATTTTCTGGAAGTCCATAGATTTTTATTGCTTTCAAGGTGGTGTGATCTAAGAAGAGGTGTGGTCATTGCTCTCTTGTTCTGTGCTTTGGTCTTTACCCAGGAAGTGACCTTGCTCCCCTCTAGCCACAAGTGCTGGCACTCTTTTCCTCCCTGGAACTGCTCCCTTGTAATCAACCACAAGCATTCTTATCCGCCCTCAAAATGTGATCAAGACCTCTGTTCCCTTGTGGCCACAAGTGCTAGTGCTCCTGTTTATCCTGGAACTGCCATTTGGAACTGTGTATGGGTAATGCAACAGGGTCGTGAACTCAGCATCAGCAAAGGGTCCCCGGTAATCTCTTTTGGACCAGTTGTCTAATTGCCTTCCCATTTGTGGGCTGAGAGCTCACAAAACTGTTGCTGATGCAGCCGTTTCCAGGGCCTGTGCTGCACTCCAGACCAACTACTGCTCTGATGAGACAGACCTTTCTTGCGGACCCTTTTCACCTGACCTTTTGTTGGTTCTGCTGCTCCAGAATTCCATTTGAAACATTATTATAAAGTTGTTTGGAGGGAAATTTGGGGGAATTCAGGTGACTTCCTGCTTCTATTCTGTCATCTTGCATGATTAATTTTGGAAATAAAAGTATATTCACCTATAAAAAACAGTAACAAAAACAAAAAACTTAACACATCATCTTGTTTCATTCTAGAAACTGTGGGAACAATTTTAGTCTGTCCCAAGCTATCAGTTTTTGTCTTATGGAATAAAATTTTCCAGTATGCTTTCCACATGTGCAGAGTGTTTTTAAGCATTTAATTTTTGTAGTGGGACCTTTTCACTTGCAGCTGTGTGGAAATACCTGCATCTGCAGGCTCCCCAGGAGATTTTTATATTCATAGCAGTTACGTGAATGGTTATTTTTGTCAATTAAATGCTAGTATGGCTTTAATTCAGAAGAATTTGATTTTAGTGATATAGTCTGCTGAAAGACTTCCTGAAGCTAATGCTAGGAGCATCCATAGCTCCTCCATAACACCTATCACAGTGCCTGGCACGTGGTACTTGCTTAATAAATGTTTGCTGATTGATTGATTGTGCAGATGATGTTAGGCTAATTAATGTTGAGGTTAAGAATGAATGTTTGAGTGTCAGAAAATTTTTTTAAACGTTCAGCAATTGTGGTGTGAGCTTAACCATTTTTGTTATCTTAGAGATTACCCTGAATTGTTGCACTGAATTACTTATATGTGAATATCACATTGTAGATTAATTTCCTTAAAGTGGAAGTATGGAGGGAGAATCAGTAGTTACATCTCATTCTTTCAGTCTAGTTCTTAAGAGACATCATAGCCAAGTAGAAAGACGATTGAATTTGGAATTTGCAAACCTGGGTTTGAGCCTAGTATCAACATTAGCTATATCACCATGGGCAAGTCATTTGACAGTTTTTCAATCTGTAAAATAATAATACCTCACAAGGTTGTTGCAAGGTGTTGTAAACTGTATTGTGTCTTAATGTTGCTATTATTATTATTGAGATTGCTTTGAATGCTTATTAAAATCTTGTGATGTATGTGATTCAACTAAAGACTTCTTCATGTTGTTAGGATATACTGCTAAGTGGTTCTGGTTTTTTACCTTCAGTAATGTATTGTGAAGTGCTAGATTTATTTTGGGATGCAGAGTAATAAGAAATAGTTTATTATTAATTTAAAAAACTGACAATGTGATTGATAAGCAGTTGTCCTAGAAAATCTTGAAAAATCTTGGAGAAGAAGAGAGGTGTTGTAGGATCAGAGAGAGGCAAACATGGCTCCTGTTTTCATGAAAGGGAAGAAGAGAGATTCTTGAAACTTTAGTCCTATGAGTCTGACTGATTCCTGGAATAGTTTGTGAGCATTTTGAAAAGGAAGCAAATGATCACTAAAAGCCACAGTGGTTTCAACAAGAATAGGTTACATCTATTCTTCTTTCATTCTTGCCAGGGTAACTATACTGGTAGCTCACAGGAATTCCATAGCCATGAGTATACCTGGAATTCAGCAAGGTATTTGATGGAGCCTTTTATAATATCCTTGTGGATTCTATTAAAGGTGTGGACTAGATGATAGTATGGTTAGGTCTTTGTTTTCATGGGTGAATGGCTGGACAGAGTAGTGATGAAAAGATTAGTTATCAACCTAGAACAGGGCTTATCGACTTGGAGGCTATATGCCACTTGAGAGTCTGTGGATAGATTTCAGTAGGTCTTTGAATTTGGATAGGAAAAAAAATTACATCTTTATTTTCATTAACCACAAGTTTCCTTTGTAGTTTCATATATTTTATGCACTTAAACACATTATGCTGAGAAGGGGTCCTTGAGCTTCACCAGACTGCTGAAGGGGCAATGACATAAAAAAGGTTAACAACTTCTGATGCAGAAGGATATTTCTGGTGGAGTGCCCCAGGACTCTGTCCTTCACCTTTTTCTTTTCACTTTTTTTTTTATCAGTGATTTGGACAAAAGCATGAACGGTACGTTAGTTAAACTGGCAGGTGACATGAAGCTTAGAGGGAGGGATAAGTTAAAATGTTGAAAGACAGCATTTAAAAACGTCAACAGGCTAGAAATTTTGACTTGAGTAAAGATAAATGTAAAGACCCACTTTTGTTTTTTTAAGATAAAAGTTGCCCATATACAAGATGGGGTAGTATGGCTAGATGATAATATGTATGAAAGATACATAGGGGTATTAGTGGATTGCAAGCTCAGTATGAGTCAATAACTTGACACGGCAGGGTCCTAACCCCAAAGGTCAGTATAATCTTAGGCCTTAATTGAAGGTAGGTTTCAGAATTAGGGAGGTAATAGCCTTGAGGTGCTTTCCCATGGTCAAACCATATTTGGAGTATTTTGTTCATTTATGAGAGCATATACTTTGGGAAGATTATTGCCAAACTGAAATACGTCAAGAGAATAGAGATCAGGATGGTGAAATGGTGATATGAGGGCCGTATGAAGGAACTGGAAATTAAAAGACTGCATACATGAAGGCATACATGAATTAAGACCTCTCTAGAAATACTGCTCTTTAAATCTCGCTATGTGGATCCTGTGGAAGGGGGTGATTGTTGATCCCAGAGGGTAGAAATGGAAGTAGTTGGTGGAAATTGCAAGAAGACAGATTTTAGATTAAGGTGAGGATACATTTGCTAAATAAAAGAGCTAACTCAAAATGCAAAGGCTTGTATTAGGATGTGGGGAATTCCCTAGAGTACTTTAAGCAGATAGGCTGAATGAGCACTTACAAGTAGTGTGTTAGGGGATTTGGTATGGTTTGGATTGTGTTCTGAAAACTTTTCCAATTCCTAGATTCCAGGAAAATATACTTCCCTTAAGCTATATTCTCTAGTGTTAGTTTGATTAAAGAAAGGTAAGGCAGACTAATCTAGTGGTTGTAACCTGGTTTCAGTAAAAGTTTGTTCTTTTACAATTCCAAAAGAAAGTTGGATTTGAGTTAATAGAGTTAGTTTTCAGAACATATTTAGGATTATTTTTCAGGGCATATATAGTTTGGTGAAAGATGAACCCTAACTTTCCATTAACCAGTATAATATATAACCTGTTTTATTTACTACTGTTCATGGAAATGAGTGAAATCTTATTTGGTATGTTTGTAGATTTTAAGGTTTTTATAGTTAACAAAGTGGTGCCATTCTTTTGGTAATGCTTCTAACAAGCAAAAAATTGAGAAAAATAGTGTTGTAGAATTTTAATACTGTTTAACATTTTACAGTGATGACACCAGTTTTTGCTGCTTTGTATTTATTATAAGCCCCATTACTTAGCTTCTTGTGAAAAACATGTAAGGAAATGTCTGCTAATAAACTCATACCTCATTGTTTTTGCTGAGTAAGAAATGCTGTCAGATCATGTGGCAATCAAAACCTGAGTAGATTGGTCCAATTTAAGACATTGGCCTGCGTTTGGTTAACAAGTCCGTTGTGTGCTTTGATTATGAGCCTTTGAAAATCTATACTGTGTGCTATATAACCATATTGAAAATGGTATAGCAATATTTTGTTGTAGATATTTATGCCGTAAACTGTCAAAAGTTTTACAATTTCTGGGGAATTAGGATAATTTCAGGCAAAATGTGAGTATATATTTTGAAATCATTGTCCATTTAGTTAGCTTAAATCCCCCTCCCCATATGGAATAAGCCCTTAGAAATCCACTGTTAAAATGGAATGAAAATTATATTCAGCAGAATTACATCAATTTACTTTTCATTTGCTCATAATAATTCTTGTCATGTTTTGCTGCTGACTAAAGCTATTTATTTTTCATCAGGAGTGTTCTCTTAGCCCCATGTCTCTCTTCTTACCTATTCCTTCAGGGGATTTAAGTTGCCAAATTAATGATATCACATTCATTTCCATGGCTACGGATCACAATTTTGCAAACATGGGATTAGAGTTTCGCTTCAGGACAAGCTGGGCTGTGAGAAGGGAATGCTATTTATCTTAAAGCAAGTACCTGAGCAGCAAAAGGGAGAAGAGAAATGGGGGTAAAGCATATTGTTTCATGTTTAAATAACCTTTTTTTTTCAGTTGTTTCTTTGGGAAAAATCTATCTTTAAAGATCAATTAATTAATTAAGATAATTAAACAAAACCTCTAAATGTGCTGTTTCAAAATTGGCTTAGAAATCACACAGTAACAATTAGAAAATTTTGTTCATCAGGTTTTCTAAACTTGCTAGATCCTAGCTGGAGTTTAATGATTAATGTAGCAATAACAAAAGCCTTATACTTTTAACTGTTTAGTAGTGGTGTAGGGAAAAATGTAAATTCCTTTGGGTAGATTTGTGTGCCTATGTTTTTCAATAAGGTTAAGAGTTTAAATAATTAGTTGATTTTGATGATAAAATCATCAAATGCCTGATCCTTAGTGATGATGTTTTTGGTACCTTTTAAATCAGTGGACTATGGATGAGGAATACATACATTTTTAGAAAATCTTTTCTTTTCTCACCTCTGATTCAGTTAGTTTGTATTCAGTCAGTACTTACTCTGCATGGCAAGTGGATAGAATGCTGGGTCTGGAGTCAGGAAGATTCATCTTTATGAGTTCAAATCTGGCCTCAGACACTTACTAGTTAATATGACTCTGGGCAAGTCACTTAATTGTTTGCCTCAGTTTCCTCACCTGTAAAATGAGCTAGAGTAAGCAAATCACTCCAATATCTTTGCCAAGAAAACCCCAAATGGGGTTATGCAGAGTTGGACACAGCTGAAAAACTAACAACTCACTCTGTACCATCCATGTTAACCAGCAGTTGCTCTGTTTTGTTTATAATTATAGCCATGAAGCTCATTTAGGTTTGAGTAACATGAAATCAGGAATACTTGAAGTATATGAAATTTATTTATACCTTAGCACTTCATGGATCTGTATGGGTACCATCAGTGCAGATTACAAACCTGCTATATACATCTTAGCAGAAAATTTCCTTGGCAGGAAAAATGCATTCTTACATGATAAGTCTCTGTAAATAGAGCTAGGCTTTGTTGTCCTTGAGCAACACACAAAAATCAGTCCATTGCTGGGCTCTTGTTTGAAGCCTTTCCAGCTTGGGTAGGACCCCAGGGTTTTTGCTTTGTTAGTGTAGCCTTTTAGAGCCCAGTCACCATCACACCATGAGGCATCTAAATAGAACTTGAAGACAGGGCTTAAATTGTAGAGTTGATTTTCCTTCAGAGCATCATATTATCACTGTTATGATGAGTATGTAAATTTTTTAAAGTATTTTTATTTTTACCATTTTCTTTTTATTTTCCTAGGGTTTGAAAAGATTAATGACCATTTGTCAGAAGCACTTCTCAACAGACCCATCAAAATGCGTGGAGTACAATGCACTATGACAACTCTTCTCTATAGGGCTATCGAGCAATAAGAAACTTAAGACCTGTGGCCTGTTGGGGAACTGCTACCAGGAATGGAGGAGAGAGAAAGAATCAAATTTTGGGAGCAGCTGTTTTCTACCAAATTCATTTCTTTGTTTTTTTAGAAAACTCTTTTTGGTTCTTGCATCAAATATGACAGCAGACTGTTGATTGTTGAATCATGTTTTGATTTTCAACAGTCTGAGTCAAGCACCACGGCCTATTTCCTGATGCTTTACGGACATAGCAATCCTCGAGGGATTCCTATTGGACATTTTCCTATTAGGTGTGGAAGTTGTTGGTAAATAATTAGAGGAAAACATTTGTGGTTGACTTGTAATTATTTCTGTAAGATATTATAATATTCATGTTATAATTATATTGATTTTATAGAGAAAAGCTTTTCTTCTTCAACAGCTACCCAAAAAATACAATATCCCTTGGTTACATTTGAATTTCTTAAATGTGTCTGATTTTTTTTTCTGACTTCCATTAGAGGTTTTGATTATTAATTTTGTGGCTCATTTGTTTTTCTTTGGTTTCTGATCTTGTTTTTCAGATTTTTCTTGGGTTTATAGAGAAGCTGAAATAATCAGGAAATGAATATTTTAAAAATTAAGGTGTATCTTTACTATGCAAATTTCTAAAGAAATTTAGTAATCTCTACATATGAGATTATGAATTAAAAGGTTCCCTATGGGAAATAGAATATCACAGCCAGAATATCACAGCCGAAAGAGTGATGAGGTTGTCTAGAATCTTGCCACACACTGTGAATTAGTCACATACTTGTGACTTTTTGCCACGTTCTACCAAGTAGCAGAGTGCACAGCAGATGGTGCTTTTGTTACCATGAGTGTTCACTTGATGACAGTATTTCCTACTTCCAAATTATCAGATAAGTAAGTACTTGCTCTTATTTCTCCCTGTGCACAGGTTACTCCCCCAAGGGACAGTGCTGTCCAGTCATTGTATGGAGTATGATATATCGCTGAATGTAGAAGAAAGAGAAGAATTGGTTAGTTTAGTGGATTGGGATGTCATTAATTAACTAGGTGAGGATTGTCTTTAAATAGGATGTCATTAATTAACTAGGTGAGGATTGTCAAGGTACTTTCATAAGCCATTGCTGGCTCCTTAATGGTTGTGGTATGAAGGGCCATAGGCACTTGGTCATAACTGGCTCCACATTCATTTAACTTAGAAGTGAGGAGAAAAGAGGTTTTATTGGGAATTAGAGAAGCCTAAATGCTTGAATGCAGGCACACATATTTGTATGGATTAACTCTGGCCAAGAGTTCTTAACCTTCTTTGTGTCATGGACTCCTTTGGAAATCTGGGGCAGGAGTGGGAGGGGTAGGGAGGAGGACACACAAACTCTCTCCAAAGGTTGTTATTAAATGCATGAAATAAAATAAGATTACAAAGAAAACCAATTATATTGAAATATAGTTACAAAAACGTATTTCAAAAAAAGGGACTCTTATTCTAAACTCTTGTTAAGGACTCTTGTTCTAAACACTTGAAGAGAATTGGCAATAACTTTAATATATAGATCAGTAAATGCTTATGAAGTACCTTTATACAGGTAAAGAAACTATGTATCATACTGGGGAAGATAGGTTTAGAAAAGATATGTCCCTACCCTGTGTGCAGTCTCTTAGTGGGTACCTATGATACAAAATATGACATAAGGACATTCGAAGAGCAAAAGAAGGTAATAAGTGGGTTTGCCCAAAAAAGGTTGGTTTTTATAGAAGGAATAAAGTGAGATTTCTTGAAGAATATATCATTTGACTTGATCTTTCAAGGATAGATAGGAATTCAGCAGGTAAAGAAGGAGAGGGAGAACATTCTAGATAGGGATCCAGATGAGCCACTGCATAGCTACCATAAAGTATTGAACATAATTGGCAGGCATGTACTTTCCCCCTTTTTTAGAGAGAAATGTGCTAGTTGTCCCTTTTTATTCCAATTAGGAAAATAGTTCTGTTGTTTTAAAAGTAATCTGTAGGACTTCCTGAGAGTATCCCTGCCAGGCTCAGTGATGGAATAGGGTTCATTGGAACCTAAATGAAAACACTAAACAGAAGGCAGTCTAGAAATAATGTTAATGATTTCAATCTTTGGGGAAAAATTAAGAAAACAAGTCTTAGCCACGAAAAAAAAAAGTTGAATGTTGGTGACAAAGGACAGTCCAGATCTTTCAGGAAGGCAGAAGAGAGTCTTGAGAAAACAAACCGAGGAAGGCAGCTGTCATTAATAATAAATCTTGATGATTTGCTGTGCACTGTGAACTCCTAGAAAGATTTGTGTGGAAGAGGAAATGTAATTTATATCAGCACAACTTACTTTTATTTGTAAGCCTTTCCTTTCTAGTGGCTTTCTGATCTACTCTAGCTCTTTAGGTTGACCTTGGTTTTGAACTGAAAAAATGATCAAAGAATACTGTTATTTCTTGTAGAACAAAGTGATAATTTATACTGAAAGTAAACATCCTGGGAATTATTGGAATAGTTCTTCAGTGACTTTCATGAGTAGATTTGAGTTCTTGGATTCTTATCACCATAATTTTACTCCTACACAAGCTTTTTGGTGATAGTAAAGGAAGTAGAGCTGTTTCTGTGAAAGTAGCCTGTTAATGGGGGTGCTGTGATCCCTTGGGTAATCTTTAAATAAATACATAGTGGCCTACGCCTCTCCTCTGAGCAACCTTTTCCTTCTCTCTGTCTGCCCCACCCCCCAACATACTTGTCCCGGTTGAGCGAGTCCCATGACAGAATAACTTTATCCCATAGAAATTTGTGGAATGGCACCATATTAGGATTCTTGAAACTGAAAAATACTTTCTCACGGCATATTTCTATAAGAATTTCCAGCTGTCCAAAGTGTGAGAGCCAGCACTAGTCCCTTGGGGGTTGCTATGGGAATACTGTTATGGCAACTGTTTTTCATCAGAGACTCTGCTGCAAGATTTGCTAGATTACAACCACAAGTTAGTATTTTAATGGTTAATAGTGGCTTCAAAATCTTTTTTGGAAAAGTAAAATAAATTGTGGTGGTGTGGGGTGATGAGGGTGAATACAAATATGGCTAAGCAACAGCAGCAGCTAGAGTAGGAGCCAAGCCCATTTCGCATTTTATCATTTGTTTTGTTTTTAATGTTTCACTAAAATATCAGATCATTGAAGGGCTGCATGTTTATTTTGATTTGTTCTCTTATCAAAAACTTTGTGACACTTTATAGGATGTGCTTAAACTAATCATTTTGTTGCTTAATTCAATTGTGCCATTTCTTTTTGTTTAGTCTCTTCTCTCTGTCCTCAGGCACCAGCTTTGAAATAATTGTCAGCCTTTTCTTATCTTGCTCTCCTCCAAGTATCCATGCTTTGGTTAGCACATACGCTTAGCCATATGTAGCGACAGAGGTGGTTTCCTTTTCATGAATGTTGTTGCTAATCTAAAATTCATTTACTGCACTTCCTGCAGAGAAGCTAAAATCAGCTGCACATGGCTGGGTCTCCTGACTCTTGCCCTTTGTGGTCCCCAGCCTGTTAACTTGCCAGGAGTGGGCCTCATGAAGCTAAAGTCTTTCCAACTCTACTTCATGGTTCTATGGTCCATTTAGGATTGTCTGGCCTCAGCAGAGATTTTTTTTTTAAGATTTAAAGCAGAGAAGAGGGTGATGTGAATCAAGAATGTGTTTTTTGATGCCCATTTTTATTTATTTGTATAGGTTTCTGTACTTGCAGCTCAGGAAAACTAGCAGTAGGTGGTATTTATTCTCTTTTCCTCTTTGCATTTGAACCAATAGACATTGAGATAAATATAATTACTATAGGCCCTAGACCAAGTAAAGTAAGAAACTGATCTGTTAAATAACCTCTAAATAGATTATCAGTTGGTGTGTGTGTGTGTGTGTGTGTGTGAGAGAGAGAGAGAGGGAGAGAGAGAGTGTGTGTGTGTAGGGGGAGGGGAGGTTATGTATGTGTATACACACATTTATATACATGTCAGCTTTTCTTTTTTGTTTTCATCGTTTTTGTCCCCACTACCTCAGGACTTCCCCCTGGGCTCTCATCTCTCTTTACATCCTCTCTCCATTGATCTCATCAGCTCCCATAGGTTTAATTAATATCTTCACACAGATGATTTCCAGAACTTATATATATATATTATATATATATATAAAATATATATATATATATATATATACACACACACACAGCCCCAGTCTTTCTCCTGAGCTCTAGTCTCATATCATCAGCTGCCAATTTAATATTTCCCATCGTGGTCATATAAGCATCACGACTTAGCCTATCTAAAACATAACTCATATATCTCTTCCCCCTCCCTACCTCCCTCCACACCTCCTCCTCCTGATCTTTCTTAGTTCTGTGGAGGGCACCCCTTGCTGTGCCCATACCCAGTCTTAATAACCTTGTAGTCACAATCGAATGGAACCCCCTTAAGAGCAGGGGATGTGTCATTTTTGCCTTTGTTTCCCTAGCAACCGCACAGTACCAGACACATAGTAAGTGCTTCATAAAGTTATTTATTGAACAGTTGTGGGATCACTTACCCATAACACTTTCTCATGCTCTGTATCCAGTTATTTGCCAAGTCTGGTCAGTTCTTATTCCTCCTTCTCCCTCTCCCTCCCGATACCTTTGACATCTTTTCATTTCACTCCCATGACCACCACCCTAGTTTTCAAGCCTTCAAAACCTCTCATCTGGACTATTGCAATAATTTGACTTCTTGCCTCAAATCTCCCCTCTCTCCTTTCCGTCCTCAACATTGTTCCAAAATAACTTAAGCAAATGCCATTCCCCTCTTCAAAAAGGCCTTCCCTCTTGTTTTAATAATATACTCTCCTCTCTCTTGTATAGCCCTTTTTAACCCAGCTGCAGTCTACCTTTCCAGGCTTATTACACATTATTCTCCCTGGATTCTACATTCAAACCTAACTGGCCTATTTATACTTTGTTCTGTGCATTATGTGAGATTCCATCTCATCTTCCTTTGCACAGACTGTCTCCCATGCTTAGAATCCACCCCTTCTTCACCTGAGCCTCTCAGAATGCAGTATTCCTTTAAAGCTTTTCCTGATCCCTACCATTACTATTGGCTGTTTTGTATTATAAATTTTTTATTTGCTTAGATATGTATATTTCTGCCCCATAAATTGTAAGTTCCTGGAGATAAGATATTTTTGTCATCTTCCTTCCAGAATCTAACAGATTGGTACATAGTAAGCATTTAATAAATGCTTGGTGATTGGTTATTTTTTCTAATAGGTTTTAGTTAAATAAAAATCAAGTGGTTTAGAACTTTTTAAATTCATTTTTCCTTGGAATCTTCCCTTTTTTCTTTTTTAGTAGCATCATGATAATGATGTAGTTGAAGCACCCCAAGTTTGAGAGTGAGAGGAAGTAGTGCAAAAAAAAAGATGTATTCTAAATTTTCATTAAAATTCAGCTTTAATAAAATTCTTATCTCATGTACTTTGATACCTTTCAAATCTGTGTCTGTGTGGCAGAAAGAGAAAGTGTTTGGAGTTCTGGGCTTTAAATTTAGGGTGAAGAGATGGAAAAAACATTTTTAGATTATAATTTGTATTGTTGGAGGAAATACTTCAATCTAATATTATGCATCTATTTAAATACTGAAGAATTGGTAAAGTATTGTGATGGTTTTTCTTAAAATCCAATAAATCTAGCTTTCTCCACCTTCCTGTGAAAAATGGTGCATTGTGCTTACCAACTACAGAAAAACCGCTAGCCAACATGGTTGCCAGGTCTTCTAGTACTAGGCAGGACAAGAGCAGGTAGGTACCTAAGAGAATTGTTTTTATAGCCTGAGGTTGAGATTTTAGATCACTTTATATTATTGGGGTCAGGGCAGGGGGGCAACTAACATTTGTTCTTTAGAATCAGAGTTTTATAGCTGGGTGCGGCCTTAGAGTTCCCCTAGTCAAATCTCCGTGTTTTACGGCATGGTATATTGAAGACTCCTTGATTTGAACTCAAAAAACCTGGTTCACAACTCTTTTCCCCCAACAATTATTAGCTCTATGGCCTTGGGCAAACTCTCTAGGCCTCAATTTTCTCATACAAGAATAGGGAAAATATTATACACTACCTACCTTACAAGTATTTATGAATAAAAGAACTTCATGAACCTTTGATTTGGTTAAAGAAGTTTACTGAGTATCTACAATTTGCTAGGCAATGTGCTAGGAGTTGATGACATAAAGGCAAAAGGAAAACCAATCCCTGTCTTTAAGGAGCTTATTTTCTACTAGGGGAAACAGCATACTTACAGATAACAGAATACTACGTAATTTGGAGAGGGAGAAAGCATTATCAACTATGGAAGGGGGTGGTTGTGGTGTAGTGTGGAGAAAGATGAAAAAGCTTCATAAGTAGCATTCAGTCTGGGCCTTGAATAGTTGTTTGCAAACTATGACCTTAGGATCAAATCTGGCCACTGTTTTTGTCTGGCACATGGGCTGCAAATGATTTTTTTAAAAAAATACGTGCAGTCATATAAAGCGTATTTCCATGTTAGTCATGTTGAGAGAGAAAACATAGACCAAAAAAACCCCAGTAAAAATAAAGAAAAAAATAGGCTTCAATCTGCATTCAGACTTCATCAGTTCTTTCTGTGGAGATGGATAGCATTTTTCATTATAAGTCCTTCAGAATTGTCTTGGATCATAGTATTGCTGAGAATAGCTAAGTCATTCACATTTGATCATCTTACAATATTGCTATTACTATGGACAATGTTCTCCCGGTTCTGCTCATTTCACTTTGCATCAGTTCATGTAAGTCCAGGTTTTTCTGAGAGCATCCTGCTCATCATTTCTTAGAGCACAATAATATTCCATCACAATCATACACAACAAGTTGTTTAGTATTTCCCCAATTGATGGACATCCCCTCAATTTCCAGTTCTTTACCATCACTAAAACAGCTATTGTAAAAATTTTTATACATGTAAGTCCTTTTCCTTTTTGTTTTTTATCTCTTTGGAATACAGACCTAGTAGTAGTATTGCTTGATTAAATACATGATTTAATAATCCTTTGGGTGTAGTTCCAAATTATTCTACAGAATAGTCGAATCAGTATACAACTTCACCAACAATGCATTAGTGTCTCAATTTTCCCACAGTCCCCTTCCAACATTTGTCATTTTCCTTTTCTGTCATATAAGCCATTTTGATAGGTAAGGGGTGGTAGCTCAGAGTTGTTTTAATTTGCATTTCTTTAATCAGTAGTGATTTAGAGCATTTTTCCATGTGATTATAGATAGCTTTGATTACTTTGTCTGAAAATGCCTGTTGATATCCCATTTATCAATTGAGGAATGACATAAGAATGGTTTTTACATTTTAAAATCAAACATATAAAATTTAAAGTAAAAAATTTGATTTAAATTAATTTAAAAACATAACTATTCTTAGCCCTTGGGCTGTACAGACACAGTAGCCTGACTTGGCCCCCAGGTCTTTAGTTTGCTGATCCCTGGTCTTGAAGAAAAAGATGAGAAATCTGAGTAGAGACTGGAGGAGGAACAGCTGCTAGCAGTCCAGTTTAGCTGGCAGGGAACTAACTTTGGAGTAAGGGGGACCTGAATTTATACCGTGTCTCAGATACTGTAGACCCTGGGCAAATCACTTAACCTCTCTGGTCACCAGTTTCTTCATTTATAAACCCTTTGTTGTTATTCTTCTCAAAGAAGACCAAAGACATCACAAGGGTATTGTTAATTGGATTTAAGTGAGATGGAGCTACACAGTCATCAGCCTCACTTTCTCTTCCAGAGTCATGGAAGTCCAGTGGCAAGACAAAAGTCAAGACGACTGGTGGTGGCCCAGGATGCAGTGAGTGACCTTGGCCTTTCTAAATTAAGGTCTTTCCCAGGTCTCAGCTTGTCCAAGGCAAGGCCTATTCAATGATTAAGGGCTCGGTAAGAAAACATTTGCTATTTACACTCATTCTAAGCTGTCAAAATCTAAACTGAGCCACATCGGCATGGGGACTATTATTACCCATTAAATGAAAACCAGAGGGATTTGAGTTTTAAGGCATAGTCAAATAGCTCCATTTGAAATACAATGGACTTTTTTTTAGCCCTGTTTTTCCAGTGCTGTATTTCAAGAAATCATAAATGAAAACTCTATAGGACCAAAAGTTAATTGTCTAGGTTTTACATATATGTATATATATATAAATAAATATATACATATATATAAAATGGGTTGTGGGCAGCACAGCTGCTACTTCACAGCTCTCTATATTTCAGTGCCCTGGTATAGGTCTGGGAGTATTCCTTCTTCCAGTGTACATCCTCTCTCTGGGTGCTGGAGTGCTGTCCTGGAGCATGCTTTTGGCCTAACCCCATCCCAGTGTCTGTTGACCTCCCTCTGTGTCTCCTTATGTCCAGCAGGGCTAGACTAATGATTCATTGTGACTTTTTCTGGATTTCCCCATTAGGATTCTGTTTGGTGTTTTTTTTGGATCTGTTTAGAAGAGTGCGTGGAGGGGAGCCCACCAAGTACTTTCTATCACTCCACCATCTTGACTCTGCCTCTTCTGGTCTCTTCTAGTCTGTGTTTGGACATGAAATCTTTCCTTATGCAAAGATCTGAAAGGTAATTTCCTTGCTCGTCTAATTTGTGTTACTACCTTTTATGTCTAAGTCTTGTATCAATTTGTAACTCATCTTAGCATATGGTGTGACATGTTGGTCTATGCCTAATTTCTGCCAGATTACTTTCTAGTTTTCCCAATAGTTTTTGACATAGAGTGAGTTCTTATACAAGTATATGTATTTTTAAAAATTTCTTGAATTCTAGACTACTGTGTTTATATGCTTACATATATTGTTTATCTAATATGCTCCACTGATTGACCTCTCTGTTTTTTAACTGTACCATATCTTTTTGATGGTTACTATTTTGTAGTATAGTTTGATATCTGATACTCCTAGTTACATCCCACTTTTTTTCATTATTTCTCCTAAGATTCTTGACCTTTTTGTTTTTCCAGCTGAGTTTTATTATTTTTTTCTTGCTCTATAAAATAATGTTTTGGTTGTTGGATTGGTATGGCACTGAATAAATAAATTAATTTAGTTAGTGTTGCTGTTTGTATTTGCTCAGCTTATCCATGAACAATTAATATTTCTCCATTTGACTCTGTCTTTACTTCTGTAAAGGGTATTTTGTAGTTGTGTTTCTTTTCTTTCTGTTGGCAGTTAGACTTCTAGATATATTCAATAGTTATTTACTTGAATATCTTTCTTATTTTTTCATGATGATTTTGTTGATAACATATGGAAATGCTGATGGTTGTGGGTTCACTAATAATTATATTTATGTAGCTTTACTTTTTTAAAGCTGTTGGTCTTTGACTGTCACCTCCCTTGACATGCCCTCCTGATCCTCACAATATCCCTGTGATGTAAGTGGCATGAGTTTTTCCCCCTTTTGCAGATGAGAATAATAATAAGGCTTAGGAAACTTGTGACTTAACCAAACTAGTTTACAGCAGAATTGGGATTCAAATCACCGTATGTTCTTTCTACTGTGTGATCATGCCTACTTAATACACAAAGATAACCTCTGTCCCAGTTATCAAGGGACTTCATGCCAAAATTGTGCCAAATAATGCTTTAAAAAGCCTATGAAAAACTATTGTAAGTGATCTCTTCCATTATAGACCTGCACAAAGAGTTAGCCAGAAGCCCCCAGGTAATAGGAAAGGGGGCCCCTCAAGCAAAGCGAGCCCTAGCACATCAGAGATGGAGCGTGTGGAGCCAGAAGAACTCTTATGTGAAGAAGCAGCAAAAGTGGAAGGCTGCCCTGAGAAAGCCCCAGAGTGGACACCTTAGGAGTCCCAGAGAGTAGCAGCAGGCAGAGACTAGTGACCAGGAGGGTGCCACAACCTTGAGACCAGGGCAGCCCAGCACTAGGAGCTTTGGGGTACCTAATACTGTGTCGTGAGATGACAGAACAGTGATGGTCCTGCCTCCTGAAACTTAAAGATCTGCAGAGAGAGGTACCAAGCCCAGGAGGTATAGCTCAGTACAAGGACCCAGGATGACATCAAATGGATCTGACCATCCCACCCGAAAATACAGTAAGAGGTGGAGTCTGGACCTAGCATAAAGCCTTAAATCAGGAGTTAAAGATAAGTAAAACAAAGAAAACTGACTAGTATCAAAAATTATTGCAAATCTAACTCTGAAACAATTGTAAGGAGAGACTCAAGGGGGAAAAATGTATATTCCACAAGGGCCTACATAAGTACATGAGTATAAGGAGTTAAAGCATGAGGTAAAAAATGAAGTAAAAGCCCTGGAAGAAGGAATTGAAAGGAGAATGAGTAACTTAGAAGGGAAAGTGGTCAACTTTGCCCTAAAAGTGGACCCCCTGAAAACTAGAATAAAACAAACAGAAAGCAATGACTCCATGAAACTTGAAGAAATATTGCAACAAAATCAAAAGATTGTAAAAATAGGAAATTATATTTAATATGAAAAACTACCTTGGAAAGCAGGTAGCTGCTTTAACAATCATTAGATTCTCTGAAAACCATGAGTTTTTTTTTTTAAGCCTGGCTTCTATATTTCAAGAAAATATAAATGAAAACTGCCTAGTTCTCTTATAACCAGAGGACACAATGAAGGACGATTCCCACCAAATCTCCTCTGAAAGGAACTTCAAAGGGAAAAGTCCTAGAAATGTCACAGCCAATATCCAGAGCTCTTAAATCAAAGAAAAATTACTGCAAGCATCCAGGCAAAATCATTTCAACTATCAAGTAATTACAATCAGGATCATACAAGACCTGGCACATTTCACTATAAATGAGAGAAGATCTTAGAATACAACATTCCAAAATACAAAAGATACAGCTTTACAGCCAAAAACAACTTACCTTGCAAAGCTGAGCATAATCATACAGGGGAAAAAATGTGCCTTTAATTCAGTAGAGGACCTTTATGAATTTCTGATGAAAAGATTAGAACGAAATAGGAGCTTTGAAATATAAAAATGAATCATGAGAAATCTAGAAAGTTAAATTTATTTGAGCAATTGGAAAGGGCTGTTTGATGATGTAGACCTGTACTAATATTCTAGTAGGAAAAGAAACAAATGCCTTTTCACAACCTTAATGGTTTTGAAGAGTATTGGGGAAATTAAATAAGAAAGAGGTCTTGAGTATGAATTGCTTCTGTTCTGAGGATTTTAAAGGGGGAAAGAAAAGGGAGCGTTAACAGGAATTACACTAGTGTGAGAAAAAAATAAAAGGTTATGTAGCTTGCTATTTCTTATAATTGAGTGTGCGTGAGGAAGAGAATAAAAACATGGAGAATAGAGCAGGGGGATGGGCATCAGATTAACCTCACCCTTATTGGAAATGGACAAATTAAGGTTGAACACAGACATTTTGGCATTAAAATACATCAAATTCAACAAGAAACAAGGATAGGGACAGTTTGGGATTAAGAAGGAAGATAATATGAGGAAGGGGATAGTTACAAACAAAGCAAACTTCCAGATCTTGAAAGGGACATTAAAAGGAGGGGGAGAAGAAAAGCAAAGAACTAGAATCTAATTAGATAACTTAGATCAAAGGTGTCAGACACATGTTCCACAACACTCATGTAGCCTGAACCAGATTAAAATGTAATTGGGAAATATTTAACAAAATAAAGAAAAGTACAAAAAAAAATTACTGTTAATATGTGGTTTTCTAAGCTAGTATGTGGCCCACAGGAATCCTTATGTACAATTTAGTGACTTTTTGTCTTTATTTGAGCTTGACACCACTCCTTCATATTGCCTCTTAGACAATATGGGAATGGCGGAACGAATTATGGTTTGTGAATGTAAAATATTTTTGAGCCATAAGAAATTATGAGATGTTTTCAGAGATGCCCAGGTAGTATAAACTTACAGCATCAGAGAACAATTTATACAAGGACAGCAACATTGTTCAAAACAAAACAGAACCTGACAAACTTAATAACTCTGATCAAAAACAATAGCTAACCATGTCTCTGGAGGACCAGTGATGATGTATTGTGTTACCCACATGCTGACAGGTGATGGACGAAAGGTGTAAACATACATTTTTGGACATTGTCACTATGCAGAAAAAAATTCAGAAAAAAGCACAAAGGAGGACAGTTTTGAAAGTAATATGTGGAATTTATTATTGTTGTTCAGTTGTGTACTACTCTTCATGACCCCATTTGGAGTTTTCTTGACAAGAATATTAGAGTGATTTGCCATTGCCTTCTCCAGCTCATTTTACAGAGGAGGAACTGAGGCAAACGGGATTAAGTGATTTGCCCAAAGTCACACAGCTAGTATATGTCTGAGGCTGGATTTGAACTCATGTAGATGTGTCTTCCTGACTCCAGGGCAGGCACTCCATCCCACTGCGACACCTCGCTGCCATTGAATTTTTTATATATACTTTTAAAAAGAGCAAGTTATATGAAATAGAGATTCATAGTTCCACCTAGTGTCATCTTTTTGTGTGCTGCTTTGTGTATGGAAATGTCCTTTTTGGGAGTGTCTTAGTTTAGAATTTTTTTTTTTTGATTAAAAAAAAGGCTATCAATATTGAAGAAAGTAAGTATTTTGCATTAGTGGAGTCAATTGTGTGTAAAGATTTATTTCGCTTCTCCTTGAAGTTCCATTAGGAGATGAGAGGAACAGAAAGATATGCCCTTCACTGCCCCATCTTCTAGAAGTTCCTTCTGATGCTATGTGAGGATCAAATAACTAACTTGCAGGCATTGCCTTCCATATGCAGAAAGAAGCAGATAAACAAGAATAACTTAACTTTACATAAAGGCAGGCTCTGACTTGCCTTCTGTTTCACATTTATTATAGAAAAAGCTTCTGGATTCCTTCCCAAAGGTGGAGTATCATGACAACTTAGGCCAAGTAAAAGTATGCACCTGAATCTAAGCATAGTTAACTATGCAGGGATAATTTTTTTTTAATTTCCAAGTGATGATTCATTTTTTCTTTCAAGACCAGAGGTCCTGTGGCAAGAAGGAACTTGTTTTTTTAAGTTCATCCTTTGACATCCATGTAGGAGCATACCAAGTCATTTTAGTAGGGTGTTACTTTGTCCCCAAGTTGTAGTTGGTAATCAAATTTTGAGCTGGGGTAATGGAAAGAAGTGATTAGAGTCATAGCTAGAAAGGACTTTAGAGATTATTTAATCCAATCCCTTCATCTTTCAGATGAGGAAACTGTTCAGAGGTAAAGTGACTTGCTCTAATTCATTCCCTTCATTGTCCCACTCTAAAGCTATTCGCATCTTCTACTATGCTCTCTGGAATATCTGCTCCATAGGTAACAAATTTGATTTCATCTAAAATATTTTCCTTTCCTGCTACTTCCATCTTCTGGACTAAAACTGGGTTCTCTCCTGGTGATACAACCACCCTAACCATGCTTTCTATCCAGCACTTGTACTTTCATACCTTCCCCCTTACTCACTGCCTGAGGTGGGGTAGTTGCCCTTACTCGGCATTATTACTTTCACCTGTAATGAAATCCTTCTACCACCACCTTTCAGTAGCTTCTCCTCCTTTGAATCCTTTCACTCAATCTATATCCACCCCCAGTCACAATTCTGGCAGCTGTTGTCTGCTGACCTGTAGATCACTTCTTTCTTCAATGAGTTCAGTGCCTGGCTCACAATCTATTTCTCCTCCCCAACATCTACCTTCATACTAGGGGACTCAACATACATATTGAGCCTCCCTCAAACACCCTAAACTCCCTGTTCCTCAATTTATTCATTTCTTATGACCTACTCTTCCACCTCACCCCAGCTAAACTCAATACCCTTATTCTTGTTATTACTCATGAATTCACTAGTTTCATGTACATGAACTCTTGAAATTCCCTCAATCTGATCACCATCAGTTGTTATTCCATCTCTCCCTTTGCTTTACCTCAGACTCCATTTTTTGTTCTCACCATGACCTCCAGTCCCTAAATCTTTCAGTTCTTTCATAGGTCATCACCCCTGCACTGTCTAAACTCTCCTCCCTTCCCCATCTTTACGCCTTGGTGAACCAGTTCAATTCTACCATCCTCTTCTCTTAAATTACTTGTCCTCTTATCGTTTCACTGACCTTGCCCCACCAAGCCTCAGCCTTGGATTACTTGCACCCTCTTCCTTCACTGCTCCTCAAATAATCTTGAACTAAGTTGGAGAAATTAAAAAAAAAAACCAAAACCAACTGTGGTGACTGACAATATAAATTTGTGTAATGTAATCTCAATTGGGCCCTCACTGCAACAAGACAATATTTTTTATACTTCTCTAGTTGACTCACTGTGCCGTTCACCATCTTTTCTTTTTCCAAACCTTTTCATCCTTTCTCAAATCTCAAATGGCTTGTCTCCTACCACCACTCTGCTGAGAACTTTGTCTCATTTCACTGAAAACATTGAGACCATTCTCTGAGAGCTCCCTTTTACTCTCATCTAGGTCTGTGAGCTCCACCCAAATGTTTAGTATAAAGATGCTCCTTTCTCCTTCATCTCCTCTGTTCAGGTAAGCCTCTACTCACCCTGTCTGCTTTTGCTTTTGCTCATCCGACTCCTCTAAGATGTACTCAATAAAGGATTGTAACCAATAAAAGAGATGTGCCAGTGTGAGGACTCTCTCTCTCTCTGGAGCAAGTCCTAAGAGGAAGACAATATCTGGATCTTCATCTAGATTATACCTATCAGGATATTATCCATGGGTTTCCTTAAGGCTCTGTTCTGGACCCTGTCTTCTCCCTCTACATGATTTCGTTTGGTGATTTTATTCAGTCATAGGTTCAATCATAATCTCTGTGCTGCTTGTTAAATTTCCTTATTCAGGCCTAACCTCTCTCCTGACCTCTAGACTTACATCTTTGCCTTTTGGATGTCTTGAAGTGGTTATCCCATAGACAATTTAAACTCATCATGCTCAAAACTGAACTTATTCCCTTATTTCCTCCTCATAATCTCCCTCCCATCTGAATTTCTCCTTTGCAAGGGGTTTTCGCTGTTGTTTGATTGATATATTTTTATTTTTTACATTCTTTTCTGAGTTCCGACTTCTCTCCCTCCCTCCAGAGCTTCTCCCTACCCATTCAGAAGGTAAGCAATATGATATCAGTTGTACGTGAGGTCACACAAAACATATTTCTGTATTAACTATGCTGCAAAAACAAACAAACAATAAACAAAAAAATAAAGCAAGAAAAATAAAGAAAGAGGAAAAAAGTATGCTTCAGTCTGAATTCAAAGTTCATCAGTTCTCTCTGGAGCTGCATAGCATTTTTCATCATGGGTCCTTTGGAATTGTCTTGGATCACTGTCTTCATTAGAGCAGCAAAGTCTTTCATAGCTGATCATTAAAACATTGCTATTACCATGTACAATGTTCTCCTGGTTCTTTGCATGGATTCTTACAAGTTTTCCGAGATTTTTCTGAAACCATCTTGCCTGTCATTTCTTATAGCACAATAGTATTCCATCACAGTCTTATACTACAACTTGTTCATTCATTCCCCAAATTGATGGGGCACCCCTTCAATGTCCAGTTCTTTGCCACCACAAAAAGAAATGCTACAAATAAGTCCTTTTCCCTTTTTGTTGATCTCTTTGGGATGCAGACCTAGTAGTGGTATTGCTGGGTCAAAGAGTATGCACAGTTTGATTGCCCTTTGGGTATAGCTCCAAATTGTTTTCTAGAATGGTTGGGCACAGTTTCACCAATAGTGCATTAGCGTCTCTCTTTTTCCACACCCTCTCCAGCATTTGTCATTTTCCTTTTCTATTAGCTAATCTCATACTTGTGTAGTGGTACCTCAGAATTGTTTTAATTTACATTTCTCTGATCAGTAATGGTTCAGAGCATTTTCCTCATGTGACTTTGATTTCTTCTTCTGAAAACTGCCTGTTCATATCCTTTGACCATTTATTCACTGGGGAATTGCTTTTATTTTAATAAATTTGGCTCAATTCCCTGTATGTTCAAGGAATTGGGCCTTTATCAGAGAAACTTGATGTAAAAAATTTCCCCCAGTTTCTTGCTTTTCTTATAATTTGGCTGCATTGATTTTGTTTGTGTAAAACTTTTAAAATTTCATATAATCAAAATTATCCACTTTTCTTCCTAAGACCCTATCTCTTATTTGGTCATAAAGTCTTCCTTTATCCATAGATCTGATGGGTACATTTTTCCATAATCCCATAATTTACTTATGATACCATTCTTTACGTCTAAATCATTTACTCATTTTGACCTTAATTTGGTATGTGGTGTGAGTTTCCACCAAACTGCTTTCTAATTTTCCCAGCAATTTTTGCCATGTGGTAAGTTCTCATCCCAAAAACTTGGATTTTTGGTTTTATCCAACACTTGATTATTATGGTCATTTACTACTGTGTTTTATGTATCCAGTCTATTCCACTGATCCACCACTCTATTTCTTAGCCAATACTGGATTGTTTTTTATGATTCCTGCTTTGTAATGTAGTTTGAAATATAGTACTGCAAAGGTGGCCTTCCTTCACATTTTTATTTGTTAATTCCCTTGGTATTCTTTACCTTTTGTTCTTTTAGATGAATTTTAAATTATTTTTCCTAGCTCTATAAAATAATTCTTTGGTAGTTTGATTGGTATGGTGGTACAGAATAAATAAATTAATTTAGGTAGAATTGTCATTTTTATTACATTGGCTTAGCTTACCCATGAGCAATTAATATTTTTCTAGTTGTTTAGATATGATTTTATTTGTGTAAAAAGTGTTTTGTAAATGTGTTCATGTAGTCCCTGGGTTTGTCTTGGCAGGTAGACTCCCAAGTGTTTTAAGTTTTTGTTTTTTTTTAAGGCAACTGGGGTTAAGTGACTTGCCCAGGGTCACACAGCTAGTAAGTGTAAAGTGTTGGTCTGAGGCCGGATTTGTACTCGAGTCCTCCTGACTTCAGGGCCGATGCTCTATCCACTGCACCACCTAGCTGCCCCTCCAAGTGTTTTATATTGTCTACAGTTATTTTAAATTTAATTTCTCTTTCTATCTTTTCCTGCTGGGTTGGTTTGTTTTTTTTGTTTGTTTTTTTTGTTTTGTTTTTGGCAATATGTAGGAATGCTGATGATTTATGTGGGTTTATTTTATATCCCGCAACTTTGCTGAAGATGTTAATTATTTTAAATAGTTTTTTTAGTTGAGTCTCTAGAGTTCTTTAAATATAACATCATATTTTGTGCAAAGAGTAATCATTTTGTTTCCTTTTTGCCAATGTTTATTCCTTCGATTTCTTTTTCTTGTCTTGCAGCTATAGCTAGCGTTCCTAATAACAATATTGAATAGTGGTGATAATGGACATTCATGCTTCACCCCCAATCTTACTGGGAAGACTTCTCATTTATTTCCATTACAGATAATGCTTGCTCTTGACTTCAGATAGTACTTATTTTTAAAAAGGCTCCATTTATCCTTGTGCTTTCCAGTGTTTTTTATTTTTAAATAGGAATGGGTGTTGTATCATGTCATAAGCTTTTTCTGAATCTATTGAGATAATCATGTTATTTTTGTTATTGATACATTGATTATACTTACAGATTCCTAATATGGAACGAGCTCTGCATTCTTGGTATAAACCTCACCTGGTTATAGTGTTGTGACATGTTGCTAATTTTTGCATTGATATTCATTAGAGAAATTTGCCTATAGTTTTCTTTCTCTGATTTTGCTCTCCTTGATTTAGGTATCAAAACCATGTTTGTGTCATAAAAGAAAATTGGTGTAGGACTCCTATTTTTTCAAATAGTTTATAGAGTATTGAGATTATTTGTTCCTTAAATGTTTGGAAGATTTCACTTGTAAATTTAGCTGGTCCTGGAGATTTTTTCTTAGGGAGCTCATTGATGGCTTGTTCAATTTCTTTTTCTAAGATAACCATTATTTAAGTATTGTGTTTCCTGTTCTGTAATGTGGGCAGTTTATATTTTTGTAAATGTTTATCCATTTCCCTTAGATTGTAAATTTTACAGGCATATAATTTTACAGGCAAAATAACTCCTAATAATTGCTTTAATTTCATCTTTATTGGTGGTGCATTCACCCTTTTTATTGTTCATATTGGTAATTTGTTTTTCTGCTTTTTTTTATTCAAATAAAACATTGCTTTATTTAATTGTCTCCCCCCACACCATAAAATCAGCTCCTACTTCTGTTTATTAATTTAATGGTTTTCTTACTTTCGATTTTATTAACTTCACCTTTGATTTTCAGGATTTCCATTTTGGTGTTTAATTGGGGATTTTCAATGTTTTTTTCCTGTCTAGTTTCTCAAAATTGAATGCCTCATTCATTCATCTGTTCTTTCTCAATTTTATTGATGCAAGCATTTAGAGGTAGAAATTTTCTCCTAAGTTCTGCTTTGTCTGCATCCCACAAATTTTGCTATGTTGTCTCATTGATGTCATTCTCTTTAATGAAATTATTGATTGTTGCTGTGATTTGTTCTTTGACCTACTTATTCTTTAGGATTAGATTATTTAGTTTCCAATTAATGTTTAATCTATGCTTCCATAGCCCTTTATTGAATGTAATTTTTATTGTGGTATGTTCTGAAAACAGTGATTTAATATTTCTGCATTCCTGCATTTGTTTGTGAGTTTTTAATGCCCTAATAACATTGTTAGTTTTTGTAAAGGTGCCATGTACAGCTCAGAAAAACTCCTTTTCATTTTCCATTCATTTTTCTTCAGAGGTCTATCATATAAAACTTTTCTAAAATTCTATTCATCTCCTTAACTTCTTCCTTATTTATTTTATGGTTAGATTTAACTAGCTCTGGGAGGGTAAGTTGATGTTCCCCACTAGTATAATTTTACTATTTCCTCTTGTAATTCATTTAACTTTTCCTTTAAGAATTTGGATGCTGTGCCATTTGGTACCAATATGTTTAGTTTAAGTTCAACTGAATGTGTTTTTCCATTTTCCTGAAGGGGGCTGATTGATTCTT